>NW_027185804.1:38145503-38284146 GCF_028583685.1 Petaurus breviceps papuanus
CACTGTGCCACCCACCTGCCAGATATATTGAGATGCTTGGAAAATTGGAGGCTTAGAGACCTGGTTCACATCTTTTGGGGAAGATTTATTCCTCAGGGTTTTTTCCCCCCATGGGTGATGCCCTATGCATGCTGAGTACGTATCATGGAGTATGATGGCCCAAGGACATGCCCCATACACTTGGAACAGAGACGGGGGAGTCAGAGTTGTTAAGAGCTGGAAGGGGGTAAAGTTCCTCGCTGATAGAGATCAAAGCTTCTTAATAAATGGCAGGGCCAATTCACAAACCCTGGGCTTCCAGACCTTTCCCCTGGACCCTGCCACTGACTCTCCCAGTGGTTCTGAGTTCTGATAGAATTTTCAGTTCATCGGTTTCACGTGGAGATTTCTAATTTGTTAACCCTTGTGCAAGATGGGGGAGAGATTTTCTTTGTCAACTAAAACTTGGCGCTGTAACCTCTGCTGGCTGGTTGTAATTAGGACTTCATTATGGGATCGTTGGAGGAGATCTCCTTGACAACTGGGAATGGGTTGAGAGCATTTACTCAGTTAATTTGGATCACCTTCTATGTTGAAGCGTGATGGCTGCTGTTCAACTTATTGAAGTGTTGGTGTAATTATGCTATAATGGGCCTCTTCATCATCCACGTGGTCATGTGAATTTTGTCTGCGCAGCGGTTGATCAGAATGTCCATCTTATGTTTTCCCTTATGAATGGGACGCTTTGTGTCCCGATCTCTTGATCCAGCGGGCTTGTGCTGGGGCGTATCCCCACAGCGTTTGATCTGGTGCGATTCTTCTTCCTCCTCTGATCATCCAAGGAGAAGATGTTTTCTGGGGCCCATGCAGTAGGGCACCATGTGTGTATGTGGGGAGGGTGCCAGTAGCCTGTGGGTCTCTCACTATCTCTTTTCTCCTCTTCTTCCTGCATCTGTTTCTCTACTTTGAAAACAGCCACATTGAACTCTGTGGCTCCCAGATTTCTGTAGCATTTAGAGATTGGCTCCCATGTTAGGTTGGTAGGATGTTAGGGTCATTGATCCAGAGCTGGAAGCAACCATCCTCTGAGGTAATCTGATCCAACTCTTTTGTTTTAGAGCTGGGGAAAAAGATACACAGAGAAGTGAAATGACTAGTTGAAGGTCACACAGGTAGTGAATAGTAGAACCAGGATTAGAACCCAGGTCTCTTGGTTCCAAAGTTCTAATGTTTCTACTCTGCTGCTAGCCCAAGGGGGAAAAATATGAGAGGACTAATATTATGTGACCTTCATCAGAAGGTAGAGGTAATTTACAATGAGTTAAGGGTACTGAATCTGACTTGACTTAACAGTGCCTATTAGACTGTAGCAGGCATTTTTCCCCTTTTGACTGGAAGGGGAGAGCTCTCAGTTCCTTCTGGAAACTAAGCCCTCTTCTGCTAACCCAAAGTAGGGAGACTCTTTATAGTATTTTAACTAGATGTGTGATCTCTGTTGGGGTTGCCTGTTGTACCAGGGACTCTGTAAGGCTTGCTTTTTTCTTATCGTGCCCTTGATGGTTGCAATGCGTTAATCTGGTCATGTTTAGGCCTGGCCTTTGCATTAGGAAACAGAAACCTATCATTCAAATCCACAAGACAGAGTAGGAGAGCAAAGGAGAAAAGTGTACTCTGCAAGATGGAAGGGAAGCTGATTGAGGAGGAGTGTGAACAAGGGAGGGCTTGGCGTAAACTTGGTTTTTTTTAATTTTAGAAAAAAGTTTTTTGTGATTAGCTAATCCCAGTGTCTGCCAGCTGCCATGAGAGTGTGTGCCCCCAAGAGGAGAAGGGAAGGAAATGCTGAAAGTTGGGGTGAAGGTAGGTTGGGACAAGGAGAAAGTCAGACTTTCTCTATCCACAGGCAGGTCATTTGAGTGATGACATAGGAAGGAAAAGGTGGCAGCAAATGTCCAAGTCCTTTTCCTCTCTCCCATTTCCCAACTGTCACACCTGCCACTGTGTAAGGTCCTTCATCCCTATGGCGTCTCTGGCCCAGGGGTTGTGGCAGTAGCAAATGGGATTAAAGCCTTGGTTGGACCTGAATTCAAACCACTTTCTGAAAGAGATGTATTACCCTCATAAGTAACTTAACTGCTCAGGACCTGCCTTAGTTTCCTCAGTTGTAAAATGTGTCAGTTTGACTTGACAACCTTATCTTTCAGCTCTAACTCTGATGCTATAATTTGAAACCAAACAGGGACCCCCCCCCCCCCCCCCCCCCGGCACAGGAGCAGGAGGTGGGGTTTCAGAAGGAAAAGCTCCTGGACCTCCATCTGAGGCTCTCTCTGCTCTTGCATCCCCTCCCAGTTCTTCTGCCTGTCTCTGTTTCTTTCAGAGACGCCTCATGGCTCTGTGAGATCCAGATTGCAGACCTCCCTAGAATTTGTTTCCTGTGAGTGAACAGGCTATGTGGAAAACCTCTTAATTATAGAAATCTCAGAAAATATTTAATGATAGGTGCTTGAATTGATTCTCTTCATATGTAGAGGAAGGAACCCTTGGTTTGGAGTCAGTGCCCCCCTCTGGGACCATATATGTAGGCCAAGGTCACTTCCAGCTCTACACCTTTCATGGGTTCAAACCCTGTTTCTGATGGTCTTACCTATGGCCTCAGTTTCCTCCTCTGTAAAACTAATTAGGAGGCCTCTGAGGGTCTTTCTACCTCTGTTATCCTCCTTTTCCATTCAGACCAATCTACAATTTTACAGAAGAGGAACCAGATTTCTAAAGATAAGTGACTTGTGCCTAAGATGCATGAAGTGGAATTTGAACTCAAGACCTCTGACTCCAGCTATTTATGTGACCTTCTAGGTTCTCTTGCGGTACTGTATCTTGTGATTTGTCAGCTTGCCGTGTTGGATGACCACCGTGTGTCTGTCAGTGGGAGGACTGAAGAAGGAACACCTTTGCCTACCTATCTGTTAGTCCTGAGGGGAGGCACAGACTTGCTCTTTTGTTTAGTGTCAAGGAGAGATCTTCTACCCACGTTTCAGAGGCAGCTTCAAGATTAAAATCTCGTTGAGAGACTTTTTCCCCTTTTGGGCCTCCCTTTTCCCCACCCGCTTTGTGTTTTGAACCCAGCATGGTTGAGTGGTCAGTTACTGGTTCAGTGAGAACAGGGATGGAAGATTCATATAGTCTCTGAGTGCCTTCTTCTTTGTGTAAAGGATGCTGAAGACCCTGGGGGTCTTTACCCCTTGGATATTGGGGTGTTGCTTAAGTGTTTGTTCCTCTGCCCCCTGCCTTCCAGAGCCCTTCTGAGGAAGGGGGCTGGGTCAGGCCCAGCCTGGGGGCCCTTTTCCCCAGCCCACACTTAAAAGTACAATTATACTTCACTTGACCCAGCGACAGTTTGCTGAATTCTGGGAGTTTCAATGAATTTGTTTAAAGAGACTTGTGGGGAATCTTTTTGTGGGGGGGCGGAGTTCACATCCCACCTTTTACTTACCAGCTCTGTGATCCTGGGAAAAATCACTTAATCTTTCTGTTCTATATTTTTTTAAAATCTGGAGAATGAGGGTGCTGCGCTCCATGGCCTCTGAGGCCCTTTCCAGCTCCAAATCTGGGATACTAGAAGAAGAGACATCGCATTAACATATGAGGAAACTGAGGCCCAACAAAAGCTAGTGACTTAGGATCAAGAGGGCATAGATGTAGGGCTGGAAGCAACTTCCAAGGCTGGCCAGGACCACCCTCTCATTTTACAGATAAGAGAAGAGGGAGAAGTCCCTTCCTCACCTGAAGTCATACAGGGAGCCAGTGGCAGAATCTGAATTCAAGCTCTGGTACGCCTTGGTTTTAGGATGTTTTCTTAGGGGAAATGGGGATAAAAAGAAAGTCAGATCAATTCCTCACAGTTGTTATCACAGGTCAAATATCTGGAATGCCCCATGTCTGAGCCCAAGCATTTGGCTCGTGAAGGTCTGGAGATGACAAGTTTAGGTAGACCATGGCATCTGTTAGAGGCTGGAGAGAGAACTTGATGGTCTGGCAGGCGCCTATTCTGTTGTGAAAAGAGAGCCTCCTGGCCTCACGTGAAGGACAGACTGTATACTTCTCAGCAGGGCCAGCTACCTGTGGGGTGGTGGTGAAAGGAGGCTTGCTGATTGCGTGTGTGCAAGCGCTCATGCATGTGTGCCCAGAACAGTGGTTGTAGCCTACTTGAAGGCTTAGCAGAAGAGACCCTTACAAAGTCCTTTGTCCGTGGAGTCCCAGACTACGTTGTTACCATGGTTGGGATCCCTCCTGCCTCTTAAAGGACATTTTTGTGTGATTCAGCATGATTTTCCTTTCATGGGTGGAGGGGGACAGACAGAGGGAGAGGAAAGGCATTCTTGAATTTGTTTGAAGTCTAATGAACCTTGCATCATAGGATCTTAGATTTACAGCTGGAAAGGACCTTGGGAGGCATTTAGTCCAACCCCCTTTTTTATTTAACCCATAGGGAAAAGGATACTAGGGGAAGTTAAATGACTTGTCCAAAGTCACTGGGGTAGTGGGTCATAAGTGGGGAAGCCAGAATCCAAACCCAATCTAGGCTCCTTTCACTGCATTACTCTGCTATAATTTGACTTCATTTTGGGGGCTGTGGGGTTGGAAGAGGGAGATTGATGTCTGACTCTGACCCTAATGTACATATGGTCCCCAGAAAAGGGGCCAATCCTGGAGAAGGACTCAGGATTCAGAATTCAGAGGGACCTTGGAAACCATGTAAACCAGGGTCCTTGTTCTGCATTTGGGGCAGAGAGAGTCCAGCGAGCAGCCGTGAAGATGGCCATTGCAGACCTGGAATTGGAGGACATGGCTTGTAGCATAGAAAGGACCTTTGAAGGCTTCTTGTCCCATGTCTTCATTTTTAGAGAGGGAGAATCTGAGGCCTGGAGGGGAAGCCTAGTCTTCAGCCTTCACAGCCAGGGGTTTTACTGCTGTGGCTAAGACTGGGGTTCTGCCCAATACCCTTTGCTGCATTCCCAGGATGTAGTTTGGAGTTCCAGCCTGGAGAAGTACCAACCTTGAGACTTTGGGCAAGTCATTTACCTTCTCCATACCTTGGTTTGTCCCATTAGTGAAAGATCCACCTTGTGGGGTAGATGAAAGGTTTGCATAGCCTTGTAGAGGGGTCATTTAAGAAGCATCCATTAGATGTCTACAATGTTCCAGGCACTGTGCTAAGCATTGGGGATTCAAATAAAGCAGTCTCCCTGAAAAACCCCAGTCCCAGCCCTGAAGGAACTCATGGTCTAATGAGGGAGACAAGATGCAAATGCTATTTATGCACAGGATATACATGGAGAAATTGGGGATGATCTCAGGGGAAAGACAGAGCAGTGGGAAAGCTTCTTGAAGAAGCTGGGACTGGAAGAAAGTGGGGAGGCCGAGGTGAGGAGCGAGAGAGTGCCAAGCATGGGGACAGCCAGGGGCCGTGCAGTTGTCAGGAGATGGAGGGACAGTGAAGAGACCAGTGTCACCGGCTCAGAGGATGTGGAGGGGAGCCAGGCAGATGGATTGGAAAGGCGGAGAGGGACTGGGTTCTGAAGGGCTTTAAAAGCCAAACAGAAGATTTTCCATTCGATACTGGTTGAAATAAGGAGTCAATGGGTTTTTTTGAGTAGAGGAGAGATGTGTGCTTTAGTCATTCCAATTTGATAGTTGAGTTGAGGCAGGGGGCCAACCAGAAGGCCTTTGTAGTAGTACAAGTTTGGGGTGATGAGGGCCTGCACAAGGGTGGTGGCAGGGTCAGAGGAGGGGGAGAGATATTGAGAAGGTAGAAATGATAGAACTTGATTGCTTATTGGATGTGAGAGGGGAGAGTAAGGAAGGAAGGTTGACATCTCCATTGTGAGCCTGTGTGACTGATGGTAGCACCCTTGGCAGTGATAGGGCAGCTAGGAAGAGGAGAAAGAGTGTTTAGGAGGAATGATGATGAGTTCAGTTTTGGACACGTTGAGTTTAAGATATTTATGGGACAACCAGTTTGAGATGTATAGTAGGCAGTTGGAGATGCCACACTAAGTCAGAAGATGAGTTGTTCAGTCATCTCCAACTCTCTATGACCCCATTTGGGATTTTCCTGACAAAGATCCTGGAGTGGTTTTCCATTTCCTTCTCCAGTTCATTTTTACAGATGAGGAAACTGAGGCAAACAGGGTTAAGTGACTTTCTGAGGGTCACACAGCTAGTAAGTGTCTGAGGCTGGAGTCAAACTGGGGAAGATGAGTCTTCCTGACTCCTGGTTTGGCGCTCTTAGCACTATGGCCCCACCTAAGTGGGAAGTTAAGGCTGGACCTAGAGATCTGATAGATCTGTATAGAGATGATAATGGAATCCCCAGGAGTTGATTAGATGACCCTGGAGGAAGAAGAGAACAGGGCCCAGTACAGAACCTTGGGAGATATACCTATGGTTAGTACGACCTCTATGAAGATGAAGATCTGGCAAAGAAAACAGAAGGAGCAGTCACCAAGAGCTGTCAGAAGGAGACTCAGGAGACAGAAGTGTCCCCAAAACCTAGAGATGAGAGAGTATCCAGGAGAAAAGGAGGGGGTACAAAGAAAGGCCCTGAACAGTCTTTTCTCCCAAGGAGCTCCCAGTCTAAGGGGTGAGACAAAGTGCAAACAACTCTGTATGAGCAGAGGATCAGAGCCGGGGAAGGCCCTGGCAGCCAGGGCATTGAGTGAGGCTTCTTGCAGACTGGAAGGTGGCATGAGAAAGATCTGAAGGAGGCTCAGGGAGCCAGGAGGGGGACACGAAGAGGGAGAGAGCTGCAGACATGAGGGAAGCCAGTGAGGTAATGCATTTATTGGAAGAGCCCCATGCAGGGCACGTGCATATAAACGGCAGTGTTCCGGCATGTTCCAGGGGGTTCTTCTGTTGATGCTCAGCTTTTCAGGAGTTTGTCTCTCCCCCCTGCTGAGGCACTAGTCATCCTCACTGTTCTTTAGGAAGGGCACTGGCTGCTCTTGGTAACCATAAATAGGGCCAGAGGGTTTTTTGGTTTTGTTTTGTTTTGAAAGCTCCCACAGTACTTTTCTGTTGTCAATACAAATAGAACTTCAGTGTTTAGGAATGATGAACCCATCAGGTCCTTTGCTTTATCTCTTCTCTTGGGATCACAGATCTAGACCTTCAAAGGATTTCAGAGACCATCTAGTTCAACCCTCTCATTTTACTGATGAGGAAACTGAGGCTCTGAGAGGTTCAGTGCCTTGCCCAGAGTCCCATGGCTAGCAGCTCTCTGAGCCAGGATTACCATTCAGGTCTCACCCCTCCACTTGTGGAGAGCCACACCATCCCTCCCACTGTGATCTGTGTTGGTGATATGAAGCCTTCGGCCTTGTGCTCCTTCAGAAGTTTCAGAAATTCCTCTTTGCCAGTGGCAGATCAGAGCTGCCTTCCCATGGAGCTGTAGCCCAAGATCAGCTGGATTGGGGAGGTTTGAGGCTTTAATTCCAGGCCAAGCAGCTTATGTACTTTGCAGATCTTAGGGAAGTCACTTGATCACTTCCAGGCTTGTTTCTGGGTCAGGCTTAGGAAAATCACTTTCTGAGCCATGTGTCTTTTAATGAAGAAGAAAACTGTTCCTTCTCTTTCAGGGTGGGAATTCAGGTGTAACCTCAGTTTGGGAACTCTTGAGCTCTTAGTGAAATACAGGGGATATTGTTCCATAGGTTCTAAACACTCCATTCATCTAACAAACATTGATTTATTTCTTTGTCGAACAAATGAATGCAACACTCTCCTCTGGACAGGCTGCTGTATTAGGCACCGCCTTCTTTTAGTCAGTGATCTGACTTCCTCTTCCTTCTGTATACCGCCATGGGATCTAATCTCTTAAACAAAAGTTTTATTTATACTTTTTTTTTTCTTTCCAACTCTGTCAATTCCTAATACAATCCCTTCCCTTGTAAGGAAGGAACACACTTAAGCAAACAACCCAACTCGCTGACCCGTGTCTGATGGCCCAAGCCACTTGTTGCCATTATAGATTCCTACCTCTCTACCCCAGGAGAATTTCATCATCAAGCCTCTGGAGGTGGCGTTGATTTAAGATCTGATATTTTTTCTTTTTGGAAGGGGGAAGGCAGGGCAATGGGGTTAAGTGACTTGCCCAAGGTCACACAGCTAGTAAGTGTTAAGTGTCTGAGGCCGGATCTGAACTCAGGTCCTTCTGACTCCAGGGCCGGTGCTCTATTCACTGTGCCACCTAGCTGCCCCAAGATCTGACATTTTTTAACCCTCATTTCTTTTACGTTGCTAAGTTCATGTGTTCTGATTTCACTCACTTCACTCAGTTTTATATAAACTAATGTTTATTTATATGAATTTCCCATGCTTATCTGAATTCTTCTCTTAAAAAAAATCTTACATTATAAAAACATCTCATCACATCCATATCTCACAGCTGACTTAGCCATTCCTGAATTAAGAGGCACTCATTTCTAGTTGCTTTTTTCCTTCAATTTTGACTATCACCAAGGGGTTTTGCCACAGCTTTTCTTATATAAGACCTTTCTTTTTGGGTGCTTCCTTGGGCATGTAATGAGTACAAGGGATCTTTGGGTCAGTGGGGCTGAATTATTCAGTGATTCCTATTGAGGGATTCCAAATTGTGCTCCTTTAATGTGGAGCCAATTCATAGCTCTACGAACAATATCTTAGGAAAGCCAGCCAGAGTTTCGGTTTAGAAAAGGATTATCATTTCTAAGAGAGCTGTTTATATAAAGTGAAATGGTGTCTGGTGTTTTTACGTCGACATATGCCAGTGCTGAGCACACCACTTAGTGCATATAGTCAGTTCTGAGGCAGCAGCAGACAGTGGAAAGAATATTTGACTTGGCAGGTCTGGGATGGGAGCTTAATTATGCCTTTCATTAGTCCTGTGACTGTGGGCAAGTCATTTCCCCATCCTAAGCCTTGTTTTCCTCACCAGTAAAACAAGGGCAGTGGACTAGAGGACCTATTAGTTCTCTTTTGGCTCTGATAGCGTCTGTGACTTAGAGTCTCATTTGATGAACACGTGTCCAAAAGGGGCCGTGGTGACCAGTCAGCGACTAAAGGAAGGGTGCTTTGAGGCTAGCATCTGGAAGCTTGGCAGATTCTGAAGAACAATATGAATGTCAGCTACCCTCTTTGTCTCCATCGGTCTGTCATACACTCCCTGAGGGAAGGCACTCTTGGGCTTTTGTCTCTGTTCCCTCAGTGCTGAGCATTGTAATGTTCTTAATAAATATTGTATTGAATTTGAAACGATCCACTCATCTTGGAGCACTGTGGTTCCATTGCCTTAGTCTTTCTTCTCTAGATGCTGAAGTCTCTTCTTCAGCTTGTGTGTGAGTTTCACAAATGCTCGGACTGTGGGATGAATTGGTTGAAGCATCTTGGTTGGCATCCTCATGGCTGATGTCCTGCATGGAGGCCTACTTGGAGAAGTCTCACATCCCTGGCAGTCTCTGGTGCTATGTGTTGTGGCCTATGTGGTCTCGAAGGCCTAGGAGTAGGACCTGAAACATTTCACTTCCATCCAGGAGTCCTTACAAGAATATCTCACTTCTGAAGTCCCGTCCATTTCATTTTCTTCCAGCTTTGATTGTTAGAAGTTGGATTTACTTTGAGTTGATCTCTGCCTCCCTGTGGTTTCTACACCTTGGTTCCTGCTCTACCCTCTTTCACAGGTCAGCTTCAGACACTTGAAGACAGCTTTCATCCCCTCCCCCCATGCCACTCCATGTCTTTTCTTCTCCTGGGTAAAGAGCCCCAGTTCCTTCCCTGCCAACCTCATCTGCCTGGAGCCCCGCTTCTGCTTGTGAGAGGCAGTCACGGTGCCTGGCATTAAAGAGTATTTTCCAAAAGAGCTTGGACCCCAGTGTTGTATGATGCAAATAAACAGACAAACCACTTTCCACTGAAAGAGCATTTGTAGAAAGAGCGTTGGGCTTAGAATCCTTGTTCTGAAGATCACTAGCTTTGTGACTTGGGCAAGTTACTAAACTGGGTCTCAAATTTTCCCCTTTGCAAACTGAGAGGGTTGAATTTGATTATCCCTAAGGCACCTTCTGGCTCTGGGTGTCTGAGCCCAAGATTCCTCTAGATTTCTGCCCCTTACCCCAGCCTCCCATGTGCCACCTTACAGATTTCCAGTGTTGAGAAGTTTAAGATACTCATCATGGGAACTGTTTGTGTGTCTCTCAAAGAAATGAAATTTTAGGGCTGCAGATACAGCAGCCTTTAAAACCACATTAGAAAAAATATTTTTGCATATTTTTATCTTGCTTGTAAAGAACTTTTTTAGGATGTGCCAACCCATAAAAGATTTCACCAGCTCAGCCTTCCCACAAAGCCACACCAACCCTCCTTCCCTCCCCCCCCCATCCCCCCATCTTCTCTAAGCTTATCTCCAGCCAGGATGAGTAAGATGGTGACTTTCAGATGTAGCCCAGAATAAAGGGACGCTTCGATTTCGTACCAGCCAGAGGCACACGAGCAGGGCTAGTAACAAAAATAATAGCTGACTTTGGAGGTCGCCCAGGCCTTCACATCCATCTTCTCCTTTGACCCTCGTGCTAGGCCTTTGAGGCAGAAAACTGAGCCCCAGAGACGTGCAGTGGTTTATCTCAGGTGTTAGAAGTGCTAAGTATCAGTGTTAGGGGAAAGCCCAGTCCCAATTGACTATTCTTTATACCACATCACAGGACAATGACCAGGCGGATGATTATGGTGTCTCACCCTAAGGCATAGCCTGCTAGTCAGTGTCTCTGCTTCCAGTCTGGCCTCCACTCAGATGTCACAGGGCTGATCATGTCACTCCCTTACTCAATCAATACCTGGGGCTCCCTCTCACCTCCAGTATCTAATATAAAATCTTCTGTTTGGCATTCAAAGCCCTTGACAAACTGGTCCTTTCCACCCTTCCAGTGTGCTTACACTTTACTCCCTGACACATACTCTGTGATCCAGGGACACAGCCTCCTCGTGGCTTCTTGTGAAAGTCGATTCCCAACCTCAGGCATTTCCCCAGGCTCTCCCCTCCTCCCTGGAATGCTCTCCATCCTCCCCTCCAGCTCCTGGCTTCCGGAAGGCCCAGGTAAAATCCCCTGTTCTTTGAGAAGCCTCCCCACATCATGCTGGTGTCTTCCCTGCACTCATCTTTTCCATTACATTGTTTCTAGTTTGTCTGCACCCCGTTGTTTGTGTGTTATTTCCTCCATTAGACTGGCAGCTTCTTGAGGGCAGGGACTTTTTTCTTTATCTCCCATGCTTAATATGGTGCCTCGTGCATAGGTACTTATCTAAATCAATGACTATAGACTGACCACTAAAAATTACTTTCCTTCCTGGTCGGCCTTGCAGGTACCTGCTATTCAGTACTCTCAGAAGGTAGGGCTCAAACCACAATTACCTAAAGATGCCTGAGGAAAATATTTTTCCCTCAAAATGGATTCCCCTGAAATAAAAGATGATGTTGCAGATTCCCTGAATGGCTGAGTTGGAAAAGGCTGTAGAGGCAAGAACAGCAACAAGTGGCCATCTTGCCTTTGCCAGGAGCCCCCAAAGGTGGGGGAGCCCACTCTCCCCCTTCCATGGCAGCCCATTACAGTTTGCAAGCTCTAATTGTTAGGATGGACGGCTTTCCTAATGAGCCTAGATCTGCTTCCTTGTAATGTCCACTCATCCCTCTGAGTCCTGCCTCTGGGGGCTGGAATAAGTCTATTCCTTGTTCACAAGACACAAAGGATTTTCTGTGACCGCTGGGATCATATAGAAAATCCTCCGTTTGATATTTAAAGCCCTTCAGAAACTGGCCTGCCCTGCCTTGCCACCCCTGTATGAAATCCATCACCCAGTGACTGTGGCCTCTCCAGACTCTGAGCTTTTGCCCTGGCTGTGTCCCGTGCCTGAAACTCTCTCCCTCTTCATCTCTGCCCCCAGCTTCTCTGGCTTCTTTCACGTACCAGCCAAGGTTCTGCCTTCTCCAAGAGCCTTTCCTGATATCCCCTATTCCCCTCCTTAATGTTCAGATTCACCCATACATATATCTCTATATCTCTCTCTCTCTCTTTTTTTTTTTTTTAAGCAATCGGTTTAAGTAACTTGCTCAAGGTTACACGGCCAGGTGTTTCTGGGTGGGTGCTAAGTGTCTGAGCCCGGGATTCGATCTCCAGGTCTTCTCAACACTGGAGCCGGTGCTCTTACTTGCTGTGCTACCTGGCCACCCCTCTATATCTCTCTTGTTTATATATATTCCTCTGCATGTTGGCATCTCTCCATTAGACTATAAGCTCCCTGAGGGCAGGGCTGTCCTCGACCCTGAGCCCAGTGCCCGGCACATAATAGGTGCTTAATAAATGCTTCTTGCCTGACTGATGTAGATGAGCACAGAGTACAGTAACTTGGGACAGAAGCTCCAGCAAGGCTGTAGGAAGATGGAAGGTTATGGCAGAGGGAACAAGGAAAGCCTGTCTTAGGATCTGAGTTGGGAGGGTCTTGGGAGCTGTCTGGTCCAACCAGTACTTGAACAGGAATCCTACCTGAGCCCCTTTCATCTAGTCTTAATTGGTGCTGTAGAAGGGGTAATGACTTCAGAACCAGAGGACCTGGATTCAAGTCTGGACACTATCATATGCTAAAACTAGTACTCATAATAACAAATATATATGGATATATACACATCTCTATATATTGAAGTTTACAAGTCCTTTAGAGATATTATAATAATAAGAGCTTTGTAAGCACTTTAACAAAGCTCGTTACGTCATTTCGTTTGATCCCTATGACACCCAGTGAGGCAGGTACTGTTATTATCCCCATTTTGTAGATGAGGAAACTGAGGAGGTTTGGTGACTTGCTAGCAAGTGTCTGGGGTAGGATTGGAGCTTGGGTCTTCCTGACTCCAAGTGAAACACTCTACTCACTGTGCCATTTAGTTGTGCCCTTGATTCCTTCTCTGTAAAATGGGGGTGGTGGTGGACCAGGGGACCTCTGAGGTCCCTCCTCACTCTAAATCTAGGACACTGTTACCTCAAGGACATGGAGAACGATTGTGTTTGAATTGGGCCTTATGGTCCAACAGGCAAAGAGAGAGAAGGCACTCCTGGCCCAGGGATGTGTGTGCCCCTGCAGGGCCATTTATCTGCCTTTATAGCCATTCATTCGAAGAGTACCCACATCACCTATGTCGCCACATTAACAAGGAAATAGCTGACTTCTGCAGGTAGTAAACATTGGCCTTAGTCACTCCCTGAGGTGGAAAAGGTGCTGAGTGGGAGGTGGAAATTAATGAGTAACTCTAGATCTGTGACTCGGGGCATTCCTTAAAATGCTTAAAAACACCCAGGCAGCCTTTTCCTCTGAACAAACACATGGCCACACCGCTGTCAGGGTAAGCACTATTTGCTAGAAATTGTCTCATGGGAGAGGAAGAGTGGGCTCTGGGTTTGGGGTCAGAGCGTCCACACTAAACTCCCTATTGGAATCTGCTGCTGAGCAGGTCACTTCCCTGGGCTCCTGCTTCCTCATCTGTTAATGAAGGGGCTGGATTAAAAGCTTTAAGGTATAGTCTGCCTTTAAATCCAGTGAGCCTGTGAATGCTGCAATTTCCTGATGTTCTTGGTGGGAACAATTAATAATAAGGATATTACCAATCTTATTGTTAACAACATATCACTGCAGGTTGCAGACACTGATTTACTGAATCTTTGGAAAAATACAATCTGGTGGACAGAATTACTTATCAAAAACTAGATATTTGGGGTGGCTAGGTGGCACAGTGAATAGAGCACCAGCCCTGGAGTCAGGAGGACCTGAGTTCAAATCTGGCCTCAGACACTTAACACTTACTAGACAGGAGACCTTGGGCAAGTCACTTAACCCCAATTGCCCTGCCTTCCCCCCTCTAAAAACCAAAAAAAACCCCCAAACCAAAAACACAACCCCCCAAAAAACAAACCCCAAACCCCTTGATATTTGTCATAAATCCCTATGCTACCAACAAAGACCTTGGGATATATTTAAGAATTGAGAAAATAAATCCTGCTTCAGCCAACCACCCTAGCTTCCTGAGCCAGAGACTGTGTCCTGGAGGTATCTTTTTTTCTTGTCAGTCCCCCTCCAACCCTTCATCCCCTTCTAAAATCACGAGCCATGGTCAAACCAGCTCTGTCATTGTCCTTGGATGGGGTGTGTCAACTTCTTTCCCTGTGGTCTCATTTATTATTCCTGTAACTTCCTGAACCAAAGGGCCTCTGCCTGGTCACTACTCTTCTCTTTGTTTTATCTCTATTAGAATGTTAAGGTCTTTGGGGGAGGGGGTCCTATCTTTGCTTTTGGATTTGTATTTTCAGTGCTTAGCACGTAGTAAACCCTGAAGAAATGCCCATTCATTCATTCATTCATTCATTATTACAGACAAAACTGTTGCCCACAATCTTTGGGATGTGATCCCAATGCATAAAAACCTTTAAAATCATGCTTTTAATAGATGTTGACATAACAAATATCCACAATCTCCAAACACTGAGGAATGAAAAGTTTTATAATAGACCTAGCAGAAGGCTTAAAAACTGTGTGTGTATGGAACGAAAGGCAAGCATGGCCCCATCATGCTGTGTTCTGCTGGAATTCTTCTGAAAAGGTTTTCAGTGAGCCTAGAAGAGGAGAATGTGCACCCTAACACTTAGATCCAATTCCAAAAGAAGTCATTTTCTCTCCCTATTCAACACAAAGAAATTCTAATAGGATAGCAACTTGTCCCAGGGGCTTTTTAGCTGAATTCCTTGGAAATAGATGAGAATAAATGGCGATGATAGCTGATATTTTCATGGTACTTTAAAGCATGCAAAGTATTTTATATATTTTGTTCATGTGATCCTCGCAGCTCGGGGTGATGGTACTGGAGGTTCTGCCCTCATTTTGCAGATGAGGGAACTGAGGCTGGACCCATTGCTACCTGACTATTATGTGTTGGGGACCCAGTGGTGGTGGGTTCAGTGACCAACCAAGAGCAGTCTGCCTTTCTCCTGTTTGCATCCTGACCAGGAGCCATGGGGGAAGGAGATGACGGCCTTCAGTCTGATGTTCAAGTGCCCTTTTGAGAAAGTCGAGCAGTGTCAGGGGCCCAGCCATTTAGGTCTTCTGTCCGGCCCAAGCTGAAGTTGAGGGTTTCAGAGAAAGAGAACAGAGTGTGTAGCTGAAGTGGCCTATATCAGACCCTGGATTCAGACAGCCAGTAGCAATCTTACCAATAATAATAATAGGTATTTAAAGAGCACAGGAATCGACACATAGTAGGGTCTTAATAATAGCTAGCATTTACATAACTCTTTAAAAATTGCAAAGCATTTTTATCTATATTACCTCATTTGATCCCTGCCATGACCTGGGAGGTCAGTGCAGCTATTATGATCCCTGTTTCACAGATCAGGAAACTGGGGCAGGCAGAGGGTAAGTGATTTGCCCAGTCACATGGCTACTGAGTGTCTGGGGTCGAATTAGAACTCAGGTCTTCCTGACTCCAAGTCTAGAGCTTTGCCCGCTGTAGAATTTCAGGGGGTGGCTTTGCTGAGATACACAGATTTGTGGATGTGTGAAGTTTTTTTTTGGGGGGAGGGCTGAAGAGGGGGTGGCCTGTGAGAGTAGAGGAGGTGTGGGTATCTAGAAAAAGTGATGTCACCCTTGTTGTAAAGAGAGGGTTCTCTGTATTCAGAATGCAGCCTAGGAGAGGCTATCTGAGAAAATGCAAGCAACTCGGCCAAGGAATTCTCCTTAAAGATTTTATTTTTGTCTGTGAAATGGGGCCAGTTCCTAACACACTCTGGCATTGCAAAAACCAGCCTCTGTGGGCTCTGGCTCCCTTCAGTTCCTTTCCAGGCAGGAGAAGTGGACATTTTTCAGCTAGCTCTGCTCTGAGCGATGCATTTGGCTGCCAAGTAGAAAGTCCGAGGAGGAACTAAGATTTTTTAGCGTCACTCAAAATGCTTACCATTCCTGCTGCTTTGCGAAACCATGAGCTGGTTATCCCGAGTTCATTCGAAGGTCAAAACTTGATCTGCAGGAAGAGATATTTTCCCCCCCTCTACTGGTTTATGCTTGGGGAATTTTCCCCCCTCCCTGTTTATCTTACCCAAAGGCTCCTATCATTCTCCCAAGCTGAATTTCTGAGTTTGCTGTCAAATGTTCTCAACTTTGTGTATTTGGACAAGCCATTTTTTTGGCTTAACTTCTGATCCTGAATGACTTTTGCTCCCTGAGAAATGATCATCTGTCCACAGTCAGCTCTCAAAATTTGAGCCTTAAAACTAATCTAAAACCAGGAAGCTCAGGTCCCTCTTAGAGGGGCCTTAAAAACAGCCCTCTCAAACCTTCCTCCTTTCTAAGTGCTGTGCTCACCTGGCCTGGCTGTTGGCTCCACCTGTTTCTAGTTAACAAAGGAGAAGTTTGCTGGTAAACACGTGGGCCTGCTTTTCCCTTTTTCATGGTAACCTTGGAATTAATTGGAACTATTTTTAGGTCCTAGGCAGAGTAATGGGCTTTGATGGCTAGGCTGGTGGCCAAGGCTGAGGGGGCTTTCTCGAGTCCCTTTTCCTCCTTCCATGTCTGTCTTTCTCAAGGCCGGGTTTGCAGAGCAGGGAGTCAGTCTACTGTTTGGTGAGCC
Source organism: Petaurus breviceps papuanus (assembly GCF_028583685.1). Lineage (NCBI taxonomy): Eukaryota > Metazoa > Chordata > Mammalia > Diprotodontia > Petauridae > Petaurus > Petaurus breviceps. The sequence goes on from NW_027185804.1 coordinate 38,162,167, forward strand.
TCTTCTGCAGGGGGGAAGCAGGGGGGGAGGTGAGGAGGGTGGGATATCTAGGCAGCCAAAGCAGTCCCTTTCTTGAACTCAGTTTGCTTCTGGATGGTCTCTGAGGTCCCTTTCATTTCTAAATTTGGGATCCTGTGAAAGGTTTCTCTATGTCTGGGGCCTCCTTCTGAATAAGGAGACCCACTCGAAACTTATTTTGATGGAGGGTCTGCATCTTCTCTCTTCTTGGTCCTTTTTTTAGCGCTTTCCCCTCTGTAGTCACTTGGCCTCCAATGGGTCAGAACTTTCGACGTTAATATCTTGGGGTCATGATCCAAATTGGCCGTTTCAGTCATTCTCAGATTGTGCCCTGCTGGTTAAATGCCCTCCTTCCTGTTCCCTCCCTCCTGCTGTTGGCTCTTCTCCCTCTACATGAAGCATTGGCCACCTTCCAGAGGTGGTTGCTAAGTTTTCATTGATTCTCTCTCTTGCTTGGCATGTAAGGGACTTCCCACGGAGCCCTCTACTCCTTCATGAAGCTATTGCTTTAAGGATTGAGGTTGGATCTTTAAATCCTGTTCCTTTTTAGGTTCCCCTTTAAAAGAGTAAATACCCCTGAGAAGAGTCAGACTTTAAGCCCCTATCAGGTGACATTTTAATAATCAGCTGATACTTTAGTACAGATTAGTTAAGGAAGAGAATGGCATACTGATGGGTATGTGAGGTGGGGTGGTGGTACAGGAAGGTGAGAAGGGGAGATAGAGGAGGTTGGGAAGTTGTTTGAGACAAACTGCTTGTTTCACAGTTTTGTCAAGGGCTGGTCTTGGCTTTACCAGTTCTGTCGTGCGTCCATTAAGCACCTGCAGCATGCATATGTAGTTCTGCCATACCCTGCTTTCTTGGCTTGAGGAAGTTGCCAATTCTGGCCATAAAGGGGGAAGATCTGAGGGAAGAGTTTCAGGGCACCTAAGCCAGGAGTAAGCAAACCATGAAAGGATGAAATGGAGAGATAAAGAGATGGAGATATTGATGCAGAAGAATTGGATTTGGGAAGGCTGAATGGGCATGGATGTAATCACATGACCCATGGAAGATCAGCCAGAAGAGGCCAGTCAGATGGAGGGTGGGGCCTGGGGAAGGCTTGAATGTGGACCAGTGTAGATGGTATGAGGGGAGAGCGAGATAAGGAGAGATCCAGACAAAGTGCCCCGGAAAATCCTAGGAGGGAGACATCACTTTTCAGCTGGCAATGGGCAGAATCCTGGAGCTAAGCCTTCCCATCGTCCCATCTGTACTCTTTAGATATCTATCCCATGTTTCATTCTTTCTCTTGCCTACATTTTTTCTTCACATTTTACATACAGCCTTTGGAACATATACACATAAGACCACAGATTCAGTGCTGGAAGGAACCTCAGAGGTAAATTAGTCTAACTTTGCACCTATCATTTTAAACTAGTTAGGATTTGAACCCACACTCTCTGACCCTAATGCAAAATTCTGCATTCTTTCCACTACCCTGAGCTTCCTATGGGCAGTGCCATATATTGGCCACCTTCCATTCAGTTCAGTTCAGCAGAGGCCTCCTGTTTCGTGTCTGCTCCATACAAGGCCCTGGTCTTGGCAGAGGGACATATAGAGATAATACGAGGCATGATGTTTGCCTTTGAGGAACTTCCATTCTATAAGTTACAGATGGCATGTCTACAGATAAGTGTATAGTATAATGAAGTCAGAGAGATCCAGATAAAGCACTCTAGGAAAACCGGGAGAGGTGCTCCCTTGGAATTTGGACATTCACGTGACTTCAGCCCTGAAATGAATGAGCGATGCTGGCAGGTCCCAGGCAGGCACATTTTACCAGGGGCCCAACTTCTCCCTAGTCTAGCTTAAGTGTGGAACATCTTCACTTGGATTGCTTATTGGAACTTAATAGGCTGAGACATTAGCTCTAAGAATCGTTGCTGGGTCTGTGATCCTATGATGGTTATGGGGAGCCCCTGAGGGATTTGTTTTCAGCAGGAATGACATGCTGAGAATAGAATTTGTCAGATGTCTGAGATAGTTGCGGGAGGGAGATCCTCAGGGTGGCTGCTTGATTTCCCCCCTTCCCTCCCCTTTACTGGCACTGTTTGTCTTGGGTTTTCTTAGACTTCTTAGAGCAAAACCATGGCTGTGGGCAATTGAGTGTCTTGTGTGAGCAACAGAGAGGCCAATTTGGCTTTGCAGGAGTGGAGAGTAATGCCCAATGGGGTAGTTTGGTACATAGTTATGAAGTTTTCCAAAAGCTGAATGGGGGAGCTGATGTTTGATCCTAGAAGCAATAGGAATCCTCTGGTTGGAGGAGAGGAATGACTCATTCAGGTCTGAGCTCAAGGAAAATCCTTTTGGCAGCTACTCAGAGGAAGACCTGGAGTGGGGAGACCAGTGAGGAGGCCATTAGAGAGGAGAGATCAGAGACCTAAGGTGGTATTTGAGAAGGTGAGTGGAGAGAAAGAGTCAGATGTAAGACAGGTCATAGAGGAAGAAATGGTGAGGTTTGGGCCTGTAAAAAGCACTGAGGTCTTTTTCATATACTAAGTTGTGTTTTGCCCCCTAGACTTTAAGATCCTTGAGAACAAGGATTACATGAGAGTATTTAGAATATGGAGAGAACTTTGGGCAGAAATTCTTAGACACTTTTTGTTTTTTTGTAAAGGAACCTTCCTTTGGCAGTCTGTTGCAGCCCATGGACCCCTTCTTTGAATTTGAAAATAATTCAAGTCATCAATAAATTTCAGGTACAGATTAGTGAAAATAAAGATGTAATTTATTTCCTATCAAAATTCATGGATTCCAGACCCCCTGAAATCAATCCACAGAGCCTTGGGGGTTAGGAAATGGAATTGGAGGTATGTAATTGGACTAGGGATAAAGTTCAAGGACCCCAGGCTGAGAAAAATGAGACCCACGGGTGATAGCTCATATTTAGGGTTAGGAGAGGGCATCCTAGCATAGGCTCACAAGATTTGAGTTGGAAAGGCCCTGTTAGGCCTTAGTCTAATACTATCATTTTTTAGGTGAGGAAACCATGATTCAGAGAGCTGAGGTGGCCTGTCTAGAGTTGCCCAGCTGAGCCTAAGATACATGTGGCATTGTAAGGCCAGGGCTTCCTGCTTCCAAGTTCAGCCTGTGTCCTGTATGGCCTGCCACTCTTCCAGGCTGGCAGCATTGTAGGTGACTTGATAAATATTGGCCAGCTTTGGTTTTGGAAGGATGAGCTTGGTGTCTCTGTGTTGTGACTGCAAAGGAAATTTACTTCTGGTGGAGTTAGTCCCCAATCTTGTGATATTGGTTTAGAAAAGATGGAAAATCCTGGAACTTGGGTATTGGGGGGGAACCTGAGTATCTTGTGTTTTGGAAGGTACCCCAGAGGTTAACTAGTCCAGTTATCTTATTCTGTTCTTGAGGGAATTGAGACTCAGAGAAGGGGAAGGGACTTGTCTGAGACCACACAGTTAATAAGGAAGTAGAGAAGAATTTGAACCCAGGTTCTCTCAATAGAACTCTTCTTCCAGTGCAACACATTGCCCCCCCTTGAAGAGCACAAGAACAGCAATATCTCAACTTCAAGGGACTTTCAGGACCCTTATTTTGAACAAAGAAGCAGCAAGGACCTAGGGAGGGAAGGGCCTGGCCTGGTCAAGGTGTCATAGCCAGTGAGTGACAGAGAATCTCTGGTATCTGAATGAAAGTCGTTGGATAGAGGAGGCCTTGTGGGAAGCAGAGGGGGGAAGGGCCGAAGAGGACATTTTGGAATGATTTGATTTCCTCTGCCTCAAGCCTGGGTGAAACTCAAAAACCCCCAGCCAGACCAGAAGGCTCTTTGTCACCCAGCCTCCAGCATTGATCCTTCTTCAACAAAGGGTGGAAGGAAAGGGAAGAGATTTATTTGCTTACAATGCTGATGACTTCCTAAGCACAACAGTTTAGAGCCTTCTCCTTTTAAAAGCCCTGGTTTGGGGCCCAGTTATAGGATGTGCATATAGGATATACTTTCACTATTCACATCCTCTTGCACCGGAAAGAGACATTCAGTCCAGGACCAAGGGCCTTGTTGGAAAGTGCCTCCTGTTGGGGTATTGGGAAAATTCATTTATGGGAATACGGTAGCAAAGCCTCATTTTTTCAAAGCTACTTACTCAGTCACCTGGCCTTATTTGGAACAGAGCTTGGGACCACAGTGACCTCTGAGCAGGCCAAATGGGTGGCCCAAAGTCTGTGCACCGAGGCTTCTCTCATGTGAGAGGGATTCACCCAGTGCTTTCTTATTCTCTAATGCATTTGACTATATCTTTTCCCCACCTGTAACAGATGAATAAATAGAAGCGGGGAGGGGACTGAATTAAAAAAAGTAGAGTTGTCTGGGACCTCAGTAGGTACTGAAAGTATCATTGTTAGATAGCCCAGTAGATAATGGTGGCATCATAGGCAGTCAGGCAGATAGGAAACATGCATTTATCAAGTGCTTATTGTGTGCCTGGCACTGTGGTAAGCACTGGGAATAAAGAGAGTTCCTATGCTCAGGAAGCTTCCATCCTCATGGGGGAAGACAACCTAAAAGAGAAGGAGACTGTGGGGAGAGGAGGAGGTGACACAGAATACAAGTGGGGAAGACTAGAGACTCAGGAGTCCAGCCCAGAGGGGAAAGGGACTCTTGGAATCCAGAACATATAAGATGACATTGCGTAAATGGACCTTAGAGTACAGAATGGGATGTGGGAGTTGGAAGGACCGTCAGAACATAAAGCCTTAGCAACTCTAGGGATCTTTGAGATCACCTCAACCACTTGCATTTTGTAGATGCCAATAAGTAGCATGCATAATGGTGCTTCTGAGTCATTAAGAACAAGTTAAATGAGAATTCAGTGGGTTTTGTTTAGGAGAGAGCTTTCTACCCTTTCATCCTTCACGTATCTGTTAGGGGGCTTCTACTACCCATGAGGCTCCCCTCCCCTGACCCTTGTGGGGATTTGCCAGGGTATATAGGTGCCTACTTCCATGGAACTCACAGTCCCAGATAGTTAATGAATGAAAAAAAAATGGCTCTTAAGATGGTGAAACACTTCTCTGGAAGGGTTAATTATGTTGGACATCTTGTCCCCTTTTGATAGAGGATGTAGGATGCCCTCATCTCTAATACTACTGAGTAAGTAAAATTTCTTTTGGTCAGATCACAGAATTTCTGGGCTGCAAAGGCCTCAGAAGTCATCATTCTAACCTGTGTTAGCATCTCTAAGAAATGGACATTCAGTCCTCACTTAAGGGCCTCTAGAGAAGGCAACTTCCCTTCTTTTGGATCACTCATTGTTGGGAAGTTTTCTGCTCCATCTATGAAAAAAATCTGTCTCTTTATAACTCCCCCTCCCCATTTCTTGCTCTTTATTTTTCCCCCTTCCTCATCAGTGCAATCCATTAAGCCTCTATATCCTGTGTACCAAAGAGAATGTATACTTGGGGCTGGGGATAAAACTGTCAAAACAAGGTGGGTGTTATGGGATCAGAGAGGGAGCTCAGCATCCAACACCCTTTGGGACATGAATTCAATGTCTAACATTTTATGACCGTGTGGGACTTGAGAACCTATCTTGTTATATATAGGCATGCTCCCAAATCATGTCTGATAATTCTCTTCTTTTGGGGTGGAGAAACATTCCTAAAAGGCTGTTGAGTTTACCTTCACTTTTTATCCCTTGGTGGCAGTCATCAGTAGGAACTTTTTTTTGCTTTAGATTTCATTTTTGATTGTTAGGAGAGACTTATTTTTATTTCACTGAATTTAAGAAATATAAAGTATTTTAATAAAACACACAATATATATTTACCTAATTTCCTTGAGGGTGAGGCTGTGTCACTTTAAAAATATTTTATATTCTTAGCACCTCTTTTGGTGCCTTACATATAGGAGGTGCTAAATAAAGATTTCAAATTCAAATTCAATTTCAAATTTGGACCTTTTGTAATCTAGATGGAAATGTAGCAATTTCTTTGTGACAAAACCCCTGGTTGATATTACTAATGCCTTACAATTGTACTCCTTGCAACATGAGTTAAAAAAATTAGAAATTGATTGAGAAATGGATCATAGGATTAGAGATTTAGAATTGGGAGCTCAGAGGTCATTGGTTTCAATTCCATCATTTTTACACATGAGGAAACCAAGGTCCAAAGAAAAGTGATTTATTTTCTCAGGCTACCATGGATAGCAATGGCAGAATAAGGCTTGGGACTTGGGACTAGTTCTCTTCCCCTGCTGTGTAATAAAAATGGACTTCAGCTGTAATTGGAGGGAAGAGAGAAAATATACTGGGAGCAAAGATGTTGGCCATACAAAGGAGTTGTTGAAAGAATATTGGATTTGAAGTCAGAGAATCTGGAGTAGAATCTTAGAAGCAACATAGCATGGTGGAAGGAGATGACAAAAGAAACTTGGATTTGAATCCTGCTTTGGACATTTACTGGCTGTTTGACCTTGGACAAGTCACTCACCTGGCATTCATTAAGCACCTACCATATGCCACAAACAACTTCTCTTAGCTCCCTGTTTCCTCTTCTCTAAAATGGGAGTAATAACGGCACCTGCTTTGCAGGGCTCTAATGTGATAATGTATGTAAAATCCTCAAAAATGTCAGCTTTTCTTTTTTTATTATTCTTAATTTTGTCTATGTTGTTAACTCTGCATCCTTGGACAAGTCACTGGACCTGGGACTCAGTGTCCTTATATCTAAAATGAGTTGGTGAAGCTAGGCGACTCTGAAATGTCCCTTCTAGCTCCAGATCCATGAATGTGTGAACTTCCATGAGCCCCTTGAATGCCAGATGCTGTCCTCCAGTACAAATACACTTTGGAACAGTTACATGATGATTCAGAGGTTATCTGGCTGCTCAGAGAGTAAGTGTCTGGGGTTAGATTTGAACTCAGGTCTTTCTGACTCCAGGGCTAGTGCTCTATCCATTCTGAAGCCTTTCTGTCCTAGTTGCCCCAATAAGAAAAATAGCTGGAGTTTCTGTAGTTTCAAGGTTCACAAAATATTCAAGCAACTTTCTCTATTTGGACCCCAGCTTCTTCATCTATAAAAAAATAATAAAGGGGTTGAACTACATTTTTGAAGGTCCCTCCCAGCTCTAAATCCTATGAACCCATGTACTGGAGGTAGTTACATTTTGTGGACTTGAGGTTTGGACAGGGTGATTGAGGGTGCTGTTTAATGGATATTCTGGGCGAAGCAATGTGGAGGAGGGGAAAGAGAACATTGAAAGGTCCCTTGGGATGCTTACCCACTGTGTAACCTTGAGTAGGCAATCACCAAACATTTACTGAGCACCTACTATGCACCAGGCACATGGGTATAAAGAATAAAGCAATCATCACTCTCATGGAGCCTACATTTTAATGTGTGGGAGAGAGATAAGTACATATGTAAATATACGCAGCATAAATATGAAGCAAATAAATACAAATATATGCAGAGTTTTAATGCAAGGTAATTTGCGAAGGAGGACACATGCATTGGTGATGGGGGTATTGGGAAAGGGCTCATGCACAAGATGGTGCTTGACCTGTGTCTTAAAGGAAAAGAAAGGACTCTTTGAGGTAGAGGTGGCAAAGGCATGCATCCTGGGAATGGAGGATGGCCAATGCAAGGGAATGGAGATGGGAAGTGGAGTCATATGTGAAGACCTCAGAGCATGGTTGGGGGAGTGATGGCCAATGAGGCCATGTAGGACTTTAAAAGCTAAACAGAAGAGCTTATATTTGATCCTAGAGATAATGAATAAGCCCTTAGAATTGAGTGAGTAGCAGAATCACATGGTCAGGTATGTGCTTAAGGAAAATTACTTGGACAGCAGTGTGTAGGATGGATGGCCCAGAGTGGGTAGGGACATGAGGCAGGGATACCAGTGAGGAGGCTGCGACAGCCCAGAGATTATGGGGGCCTGAAACAGGCTGGCAGCTGGGTGAGGGGAGAATCGTCATGAAAGCAGAAGTGATGGCTGATTGGGTATGGTGGATGAGGAAGAGTGAGGAGCCCAGGATAATGCCAAGGTTATGAATGTGGGGCAAGGGAAGGATGCTAGTGCTTTAGGAAGAAGGAAGTTTGGAAGAGAGGTGGGTTTTAGGAGAAGAGAATGCGTTTGGTTTTGGAGGTGTTGAGTTTAAGATGTCTCTGGTGCATCCAGTTTGAAATTGGTGCTATGGGAATGGAACTTAGGGGAGACACTGGGGCTTGATAGAATGATCTAGGAGTCATCTGATTAGAGATGATTATTATGGCTATGGAGTTGGATGAGGTTACCAAGACAGACAGTGGACCTCACTTTCCTCATCTGTAAAAATGAGGGGGCTAGTCTGGATGGTTGTTGGGAACCCACCATTCTTGGGCTATGGTATTGTGACCCAAAGACCTGAGAGATCTTAGAAGCAACAATAGAATAGTGGATATTGGACAATAACAGATATTGTCTTGGGTAAGTTACCCCTGGTGACATGGAGTGGTGGTGGGGAACTCAAAATTTGACATGGTGACCTAGTCTCCTTCCAGGTTTAATCATAGTCCATGGTGGACCAGTTTGGATTTATTACTTCCATAAGACATATACTCTAATAGTCATAACATATGTATATATAATATTTATATATATATACATATATATACATATATAAATGTGTGTGTGTTGGGGGTGTGTGTGGGTATGGGTGTGTGTGTGTTCCTTGAAATACTTGGTATGAATTTTGCATCACTCTTGGAATCCCGAAAGAGGAAGTTGTATTGTGTTATTTTGCCCATGTTGCAAAAACCCAGGGGCTAGCCCTGAAGTGTTCTTGGGTTGCATCACTGACCTTTAGTATCAGAAGCACTCATAAAAGCCCCTAAGAAGAGAAAAACAGATGACAGGGTGAAAATATTGATATGACCTTTATAAATTAAGTAAATTCAGGGAAGAGTCCTTTCTTAGAGGCTTATCAGTAATGAGTTTCTCAGTTTGATGAGTTCAGACTGTAAACTCCAGAGGAAGTTGGCTAGAGGAAGCCATTGACTTACAGGGGAAGGAGAACTGGGTTCTGAGGCAGAGGTCCTGGGTTTGAATCCCTTTGTCCCTCTTTAGACTATCAGCTGCAGCAGGAGTTAGCAGTATATGACATTGGCCACATGTGACCTTGGACATGTTACTTAACCATTCTGGTGAAGTGAGTCTCTGTTTTTCCATCTGTAAAACAAAGGGATTGGATTAAATTTGGATTTAAATTAAATTTTTTTTGGGGGGAGTCATGGACTCCTTCTGAGGGTAACCTTTTTAAGTGGCTTCAATGACTAGATGGCTCAATGGATAGCACAATGGATCTGGAGTTCAAATCCTACCTCAGACACCTATTAGCTGTGTGACCCTGGGCAAGTTACTTTAATAGCAGTCTGCTTTAATTTCCTCATCTGTAAAATGGGGATAATAACAGTGTCTACTTCTAAGGGTTGTTATGAGGATCAAATGAAATGCTATTTGTCAAGTGCTTTATAAACCATAAAGCACTATATAAATGCTAGCTATTATTATCAGTAATAAAATTAATATACATAAATGCACCATAATGTAATGTAGTAAATACAATACAACGTTAAATTGAAAAATAAAATGAATGCTAAATTGAGTATAATTACAAAGGAAAGAATTATATTGAAATACAGTTAAACTATTTTTAAAACATGAGCATGGGCCGGGTCAGGCAGCCCAGGACTGAACAATCCCTGAGGTCTCGACCAGCTTTAACATTCTGGGCTCATAGAACTTCCTTAGCATTTGTAGCAGTCTGGGGCCCTCTTGTAAAGATCTTTGGATTGAGGAGGCATTCCAAAGTCACTCATGCTTTGCTTTGATTCCCTTCCCATGTCGCATGCCCGCCTTTGGGACCTCCTGTCTGTTTATTATTAACCCTCACTGAGGGTTGGTTTCCTCTTGAGCACCTATTGAAGCCTGTCTTCAGGATCCTTCGTGTTCCATTTGTCCCACAAGGTAGACAAGGAGTCAGACTCTTGGTTCTGTTTGGGTATGGCCAGGCATTTTCTGTGCTTGGCAGCATGGGCTGGGCTGTGGTGAGATGGAAGGGTCCTTCACTGTAGAGTCAGAGCTTCTGGCTTGCAATTCTGTCTTTGGACAAGTCCTTTCAGTCCTCTGGGCCTCCTTTCCTTCATCTATAAAATGAACTAGATGATGCCCTCTAGCTCTGTGATCCTGTGACTGAAAGAATATTATCATCAGTTCCCAACTCAGTCATTCACACTGCCCTGTCAGCATAGGAGAAAAAGAAATGTTGTTACCCATACTTACAAGAGGGGAAGCATTGAGACCATTTCTCCCTAAGGTCCTTTAGTAAGTGGCTAGGAGGAATTAGGATCCAGTCACAAGCTTTTGAGCTGGAAGGGACCATGGACTGAAGCAGCAGGGGGATTTGGCCCAAACTGTAGCGTGACTTGGCCTCATCACTAAGCTGGGAGGTAATGATGTTTTTATTCCATCACTGACTGGTTGATAGGAAAGTGCAGTGAGACTAAATCAACTGTAATGTGGGAATCTGCTCTGCTGTCTGAATGTTACTGTGGTGGGATGGGAATCTCTCCAAGGTGCTACTAGCTCTGACAAATTCCACAAAGCTGCAGAGGCCTCATGTACATGGGCCTGTCGATGGTCTTGAGTGGGGTCTCATTCACACGAGCTCATCATCGTGTTTGGACCACAACTATTTTTAAAAAATAAAACACTAAATTTTAACCTTTTTATGTAAAGAGAACTTCCCTCTTTTCCCCCTCCTCCCTTCCAATTGAGAAAGAAAGACAAATAAAACCCCTGTCACAAAAACATATTGTCAAAGAAAACAAATTCCTGCATTGGCCACATCCAAACGTGTGTGTGCACGCAAGTGTGGGCGCACACGCATGTAATGTCTCAATCTGCCCTCTTAATATATCACCCCCCTCAGGAGGTGGGCAGTTATATTTCCTCTTGGTTCCCTTGGAGTTGGACCCCAACAGCTCCCTCCAAAAGTCTTTGTCCCTTGTGGATGAAAGAGTGCCCACACTTAGACAATGCCAGATCCTTGACTTATGTGGTATGGATATAATGGGGCTTACCTCATGGGGGAGTGGGAGCAGTGTGCTTTGCAAACCTGTAAGCAATGTGCGTTTGAGTGAATCATCATTCTTACTGTTTTTGAAAGACCCTCATGTGGAAGAGGGTTGGGTTTATTCTGCCCGGCCTAAAGCGGGCCAGAATTGGAGAAATGGGTGAAGTCAAAGAGAGGTGGATGTGCCCTCCGTGTAAGGAGAAACTTCTAATGATGAGAATTATCCCACAGTATAATGACTCCCCTGGAGCAGAAGTTTCCCCTCACTGGAGGCCATCATACAGGGACTGGGTGATTGACCACTGACTTGATGGAGGGAATTCTGGACTCAATGACTCTTGAAAATTCCTTCCAAACCAGAGATTCTGTCACAGAAATAATACCAGTGTGGCATAAGTTGTGACTGTTTCTCCCCTGGAGAAAGTCATCCCCTCCAGGATGTGACTCTCTTGAAACTGGCTCTGCCATTGCTATTGCCCCCGGGATCACAGGAGTAGGAAGCAGAAGAGCTAAGGCAGGGAGTCCCAGGCCTTGGGCTGCAGATTCAGGGAGCAGCAGAACCAGGATTTGAAATCTCATCTTCCAGGCTCTAATTGGTCTCTCTGGACTACGGGCCCTTTGTTCATAGGCCTCCTCCTTGAGCATTGACCTTAGCAGCTGTAACTTGAGCTGGGAGATTCAGGACCCTCCTTGGCCTCATGATGAAAAAGCTCTGCCATGATTCCTCTTTGCATTCCCTTCAAAAAAAGAAAAAAAAGAAAAGGATATTTTACATCTTTCCACTTTCTAGTTCATTTTCTCTCTTCCTCTTTTAGAAGCTTAAAAGTCATATCTGAGTGTGTATGAAATAGAAAACAAGCTGATAAAGTAAGAGTGATAGCAAAGGGGCATTTTCTGAGTGTGTGTGTTTTCCTCAAGTTCACAGTGAAAGAACTTACTTTGAGCATGTCACTGCTAAGAATGCAGAGTCATAGCCTCAGAGGGTTTGGACAAGGGCTTTAGGGATCCCCTGGGCCAACCTTCCCATTTTCAAGACAGGGAAACTGAAGCTTAGGGCCTTGGTGACCCTCCCTCCCCCAAACTCCCATGATAGATCACAGCAGAGTTGCTTTGACCTTTTCTATTCTCAGTTGATTTGTCTATCAAATGAGGATATTAATACTTTCCTCATATACTTTGATCATTTTCTAATGATCAGATGAGGTCATGTATTTGAAAGTTCTTTGAAAATGATAAAGTGCCAGTTGAAAATTAGGTTGGGCTACTTTGGACATTAGGGGAAACTTCTGTGAGCTGGCTACCTTGTCAAGGCTGTGTGATGTGATGGCAGGCATCATGGAAGCTATTGTGAAGGTTTGCAAAGCCCTTTATACCCCTTCGCTTCTTTAATAGCCCTGTGAGTATCACTGGACTTGGAATTTGAAGGCTGGCCCGTGATCTGAGCCCTGGTTCAGGTGCTTTCTAACAGCTGTGTGAATTTTGTCAAGCTCAGTTTTCTCATCTATAAAATGGGGGGAGGGGTGGTTCATAGGATCGTAGATTCAGAACTGAAAGAGATGCTGAAGATCACTTAGTTAAGCTCCCTTGTTGTCTAGGTGAGAAAGCAAGAATCAGAGAGGTAAAATATTGGGCTTCATAAGCAATCAGCAAGTGTTGGCAAGTGCCTACTATATACCAGATTGGATGTTGACCCAAAGAAAAATGTGAAGTTGACCTTGCCCTTGCCTCAAGGAGTCTGCTTTCTATTGGAATGAATTTAGGATTTTCTAGGGCTTTTCTAGCCCTGAATTTCTGGGACTCATTCAAGTAATTTGATTCCAGGGGCCTTTAGAGTGGTGGTTCTGAACATTTTGCTGGGTTGTGACCTTGTTGGATTCCATGGCCCTCTTCTCCCTTAAAGTGCAATATGACGTATATTAAAGCATAAATGTTGAAAAGGGGGATTATTATTTTTGCTGTCTTTGAGAATTTGAGCCACTTTTGAAATAATTTGGAGACATTCTCCAGAGATCCCCAAATTCTGGCTGGGCATCATTGCCTTAAATTGATGGTGATCATGTTCTGGAATCAGATTTTCATTGCTGAAAGGGCCCTTCTACTTTCCCCACTTGGTGCTTTGTATATCAGAGAGATAGTTGAAGAGTCTAGGCAGGCACCTGGGATTCTTGTTATCTTGGTGACCTCCCTTCTCCTGTACAAGGTGACCTGAGTAAAGGTCAAGTGATGGCCTAGAAGTCATCCAGATGTTAAATGGCAGAGGTGACATTGGAAGCCTTTGGAACCCTAAGCCCAATACTTTGATCTCATTGTGCCATGCTGTACCCTGGGAAAGGGCAGGAAGTATTTTTTGAGAGAAATGAGGATGCCTATGTGAGAACTGGACCTTTGGACAGGAATGTCTTTATTAAAGGGAAAGGAAGTGAGGTATCTTCTCAGACAAGAGAGAGGTCTTGGATTATGCAGGGGGGTAATCTTCAGGCTTCCATATGTGGCCCTCTAGGTCCTTGGGTGTGGCCTTTTGACTGAGTCCAAATTTTACAGAACAAATTTTTTTATTAAGGGGATTTGTTCTGTAAAGTTTGGATTCAAAGGACCGCACTTGAGGATCTAGAGGGTTACATATGACTTAGAGGTCGCAGAGTCCCTACCCCTGGGTTAATAAGTTCACAGGATCATGGATGTAGAGCCAACCATAGATGTGGATGGACCAGAGGAAGCGTGATTTGCTTAAGGTTACTTAGTAAGTGGTAGATTCACTACTCAAGCTTAGGTCTTTCACACCCAATTCCAGCACTCTCCTGAACCAACCCCTCGGCCTCTAGGACCCCTCTGCTCTTTGCCTCCATTGGCTGCCATACCCATTTCTCCCTTTGGAGCTCAGGGGGCATAGAATCAGTCTGGTTGTAGCCACTGGGGACTGGTGGAGACATTGCAGGGGTGCGTGGATGTGTGAAACTTTGGCTCTTCCAAAACTGGGACTGGAAGCTTCTCCTTGCCAGCCGAAGTCATATTCTCCCCAAGCTTCATCCCCTCCCCCAATTACTCCCTTTTAACTTTCCTTTTCTTGATCTCACCAGTTTCCAGACTGTTCGAAGATCACTTCAAAGAGTTCACTTCAAAGCCCCCTTGGGGAAGAACTCAGCGGGCTCCCCACTGATGCCCAGGGCACTGGCTTCAGTCACGTGGCTCTCTCTGTCTCTCCCTGTCTGTCTCTCTGTGTCTGTCTGTCTGTCTCCTCTTTTGAAAGGGAAAGAAAGTAGGTGGAGACTTCTGCTAATTTAAAAATACAGAAATAGAGCCCAAGCCAGTGTAGTTCTGAAGGGAAGGAGGCTTTCACCTCCTCTGTCTCCCCCAAAGAATCCACCTGGAGCCATTTCATGACTGGAGGAAGAGAAAGAGGGGCTTGTTGCTTTCTTTGAAGATTGTAAAAAATTAAAGAGCTTTCACTATTTCCTCTTGTTCTTGTGGCAAGATTAAAGTTCAGAAACAGTTGCATTGTCTGTGCAGCGTGTTTGCAGGGGCCTAAGATGGTTGAAGCCCTATGTTTCCTATCCCATATCTGGGAGTTGAGAGGAAGTCCTGGGAAGGGCCCCGAGAGTGTTGCCCTTGGACTAAGAGAAAATTTGCTCAATTCCTAGCTTTGTGATAGCAGGCAAATCAGTCAATCAGTTAACGTCTGTTAAGCCCTGACTGTGTTCATTGCCTATTGTGTTCTAGACACCATGCTAAGTGTTGGGAATACAGAAAGAGGCCAGTCCCTGCCCTTGAGGAGCTTCTGGGTCAGTTCCTTCCCTTTCCTGGGCCCTAGTTTCATCTTCTCTATAATGATGGAGTTCAACTAATTGCTTTCTGAGGTCTTTTCCAGCTTTAAATATGATGAGTTCACAACAGAGACCAACCAGTCCATCAACAACATTAGCTATCCACTATGTCCCTGGTGTAGTGGATAGAGTTCCAGACTTGGAGCCAGGAAGACCTGAGTTCAAATCTGGCCTCCAACACTTACTAGTTGTGTGACTCTGGGCAACGTAACCTTGTTTACCTGTTTCCTCAACTATAAAATGAGCTGGAGAAGGAAATGACAAGCCACTCCACTGTTGTTGTCAAGGAAAATCACCAATGGGGTCACGAAGAGTTGGACAGGACTGACATGACTGAACAACAGCCAAATGTCTCTTGCACTGTGCTCGGTGCTGGGGATCAAAAATTCAGAAATGAAATGTTAGGTAATTGAGGTTAGAGTAGGGAAAAGAGACAGGCAGGTTCCCAGCCCCCAACCAAAAAAAGTAGAAATGATTTTATTATACAAATGCTACCCCAAGCCATAGCAAAAACAACCAGTGCAGAATGTCAAGGGGTCCATGGTGCACAACTCAAGGGGATTGATTTCAGGGAGCCAGAACCTTGCACAAAAAGCTGGAATGCCCTTTGCCAGGGAGGAGTCAAGTGGTGGTGAGAGTCCAGCGGCAGCTGGCAGAGCTAAGAGTTCTGCATCAAGTGGGGAGCTGGGATAGTCCTCCCTAGGGTACTGTTTTCCAAAGTTTTCATTCCAGTGTGAGCAAGGGCTTTCCATAGCTCTGTGACTGTGGTCTCTGTGCTCGGCACCTTGAACTTCTGCCTCACGCTTCTTGTGTTTCAGACCCTGCATTTGTTTCTTCTGTCTCATTCTCATGGCAGAGTGGGTTGACAAAATGGTGCTGAGACCAAGAGCATGGAGTTTTTTCAAGAAATGTTCTGGTTCCATTTTTAACTCCCTTGTTGTCTAGTAGATAACACTTTTGTTTGTATTGGATCTGAATCTGGTCCTGTTGGAGGAAGATGGGACTAGTTTGGAGTTGGGGGTTCCAGTGTGATCTCTGAGATTTTAGGCTGGCTTCAGGATGGACAACCATTAGAAGTAGAGTCTGAGTCAAGAAGGGGGTAGGAATTGTGGGATTGTAGATTTTAGGGTTGACATCGTAGATGTTTGAAGAAGTAAAATAACTTCCCCATGGTAAATGTCTGAGCCAAGATTCAGTGTTCTTCCCATTAGACCATGCTGTCTCTTAAAACTTTATTTACTATCCTACACAATATGGACTGTGGAAAGAACACTGGCTTTGGAGTCAGAGGACCAGGCTTCAAATCCCAACTCAGTCACTTGTGGGTAAGTCATTTCACTTGTTGGGGGCTACATTTTCTCTACATTCTTCTGATCCTTAAATTGAGGCAGTTGGATGTAAGACCTCAAGGGTCCTTCCTGACAATGATCTAAGATCTCATAATGGTTATTACCTACTCTTTTATTTTACTGATGAGGTAATAGATTCAGAGAGATGAAGTGACTTATCACTCACAGATGGTAAATGAAGCATTTGAACCCATCTTCTTGTCTCAAATCCATCATATGGCCATTCCTTCTGTCCCTGGTACCAACCCCCTTCCTTAGACATCCCCATCATTGACCTGTGGAGGCTGCCTTGGGTGTGTCTTGACCCTCAAAAAGTATCAATCTGTTGGAGCTGTCCAGGAGCAGTAACATCCCTGCTACTGAGGGTTTGGAGCAAGAAAGAGACTAGAGAAATAGTACTCTCCAGTCTCACTCAGTTCAATAAATGTTTAATGAATATCTGCCATGTATTAGATACTGTGGTAGGTGTCAGGTACAAAGACCACTATTCCACTGGGAAAGGGTACAATAGCTACACGGATAAGTGTATACGTTTTGTGTATGTTGTATATGGCTACACACCCACACACTGTCAATATAAAATAATTTTGACAGGCTTTTCCTCTGCCAGAGGCTTAGAACTCGAGGAGTCAAATCTAATCTTTCCAGACATTGTTGGTTGCATTCTCAATGCGGCATCATCAGCAAGTCATACTGGGGAACTGGAGAAGTATGGGGAGCTTGGGGTTGTGGAACCTTCCTGCCAGCAGAGTCTGTATGTGGTTCATGCCCTTGCCCTCTTCTATGAGCAGACAAGAATAGAAACAGGGAGCCCGAGCTGGGAAGTCTGAAGATGAGTGAGCTCAAAGATGAAGATAAAAAAGTGACTTATGAGTCTTTTTTTAGACAAACAAATAAAAACTTTATTGGTGCCTTTTTTTCTTATACCAGTCATTTCTTGGTTATCCATTGCCCCCACCCTCAAAGAGAATCTTTCCTTGTAATGAAGAAAATCAGTTAAACAAAACCAATTAACACAGTGACCTGGCCTTATAGGCGGCATTGTGCACCTGTAGCACCCTGCCTCGTTCCCCCAGGAGGGGAGTGCCTTTCTTCCCTTGGCCTCAGGAGCCAAGATTGGACATCAGATAATCAGACTTTCATGCTCCTGTTTGTATCAGGTCGCCATATACATTTTTGTGCTCATCATCTGTGTTTTCTTGGTAGTGTTTCTCTTTCCCTTTATCAGGTAATACAGATCTTCCCATGTTTCCTTGGGAAAGGGCAGGGCACTTAATAATAGGCGCTTTATAGCGTCTTGGTCCTTTGAGTTCTTTCCACTGCTCACATTTGTCATTCTTTACAAGTGTACTGATGAGAGGCCGTTGCATTCATGGGTCACAGCTTGCTTGGCTTTTCTCCAGTGGATAGATATCCACTTTGTCTTTGTTTTTATTCTGTTTTTGCTACCGCAAAGTGTTGCTATGACTCTTTTGGCATCTATGGACTCTTCCTTTTTACCTTTGACCTTCTTGGGCTTAGATGCTTCTAAGGAAGCATCTTGTCTTGAGGAATCAGCAGCTCGGGGATGCTAGTGGTGGGCCAGGCTCTCTGCCTTGGCTGAATTCTCGAGCATCTGTCTTATGCCCCAACCACTGTAGACCACCTGTGATCTGGATGGTACAGAGGAAAGCCTCTGGATTTGGAGGCAGAAGACCTGAGTTTGAATCCTGGCTATGCACCTGACTTTTCTAGGCCTCGATGGCTTCATTTGTGAAATGAGACAGTTGGACTAGGTGGCTGCCAAGGTCCCTTCATCCTCTAAACCTCTGGCTGCTATGGTCCTTGCTGTTCTCCAAGGACACCCCTCCCTTTCCTATCACTTTCTTTACTTCATCGTCCTTTTAAAGTTTGATGCTGTAACTGCTGGAATATTTTCTGGCAGAGATTTTTAGCCTTCATGTATGTCTCCAGCACCCCTTTGTCTTGAAGTCTATGGATTCCTTCTCAGAGTTGTGTTTTTTAATGCATAAAATAAAACACATAAGATTACCCAGAAAATAAATTATTTTGAAATGCAGTTATTAAAATAATTAAGAAAACGAGTTCATGGACCCAGGGAAAGAGCGCCATCCCTCCCGGGACGGTGCAGGCTTTCTGTTTGTAGTTTTCTCCTTGGGTTTGAAGGCTGGGGTGGGGGTGGGGAGATTTTCTATGCCATTTCCTGAAATGGAGAGATGAGAGTCTTTTCTTTAGTGTTTCCTGTATCCCAGGAATTCCAAGGCCTCTCTTCCCCATCTGTTCTCTAAATCCATCCCATTTACCCATGTGCCTAGGTCGTTCCCCTGTCTAGTTTTTTCCTCCACTAAATACTCTGTTTCCCTGGTGTCATCAGCTACTCTACTTCCTAGGGTAGTAAATAAACTTGTGTTTGCATCTATTGATATTTAAAAATTCCACACAGCATTTTTCAAATCTGCAGCGTTTTGTCCCTTTATCCAGAGGTTTGTGAGAGTGGCCACTTGGTTCCTCTTGTCCTGCCCCCAGTTTCAGCTCTTTAAGTTCCCTGAGTGTGTCTGGAAGCAATCTAAGCTTTTCTCTAGGGATTGCTTGCATTGTTTCCGGTAAAGGCAGGGTGGTATGGTGGAAAGGTCACTGGATTTGGAGGCCAAGGACCTGGGCTTGGATCCGAACTCAGCCGTTTGCTTACTTTTTCTGATGTCTGGCTAGGCCCTTCCCCTCTCTGGCTTTTAGTGGGTTTATTTGTCACGAGGAGTTTGGACAACACATCTTAGTCTCTTTGAGCTGCAGAGTTGGTGGTCCAGTGTGGCTATTTCGGATCCTGTTTCAACTGAGTCTCTGCTTCTCATGCCCTCCTCTCTGCCCCCTTTCTTCTTGTGCGTGGAAGAAGAGTCAGTCTGTGTATCAGTGCTTGTTGGCCTCTGCCCATTGGCTTGGTGGTTTCTGTATTTCTGTATTGGAGTTTCTGTATTTCTCTAAGAGTTTAGCCGTCTTGTTTCTTTCAGTATTTCTCCTTTATATTGGAAGGGCATGGCCACCCACCACATGTCCTTGTATCTTCCTACTTGGCATTTTACCTGAAGTGTCTTGTGTCTTTAATCATCCTTTTCCCTTTTTTCAGATGCCCTTTTTTCTCTCCCTCTTACCCAATCCTCCTTGTCAAATCTCTAGCCGTTGTTTTGCTTTGTAAAAGGGTTAAATTTACATGTAGGACCCGGATTCAAATCCTTCTCTGTTGCTTAAACTACTTGTGTAACTTGGGGCAAGTCACTTGACTTCTTGGGGCCTCAATTTCCTTATCTGCCAAATGAAGAGGGTGGACTAGATGAAACTCTAAGGTCCGTTCCAGCTCTAGTCCTCTGGTCCTATGTGGCCTTAGATATATCCACCTCCCCTCGCCCTGCCCCCATGCCTCAGTTCCTTACTCTGCTAAGTGAGGGGGCTGGACGAGGTGAACTCTAATATTCCTTTTATCTCAATATCTCTGAGCCAGTGACCCTATCTGGTCTCTTATTCCTCCATAGCATTTCAATCTCATGATCTGTGATTTCATTGGTTTGGAATTATCCTCTACAATTCCCAACTTATCCAAACTCATGAGTTTCAGGATCCCCCCACCAAAATCGTCACTCAGTGGCAAACTTCTTTGTGATGAGTCTCTGTGTTCTTACTAGTCTACCTTTGGCTAGCATACACGGCCTCTCTCTAGAGCTGGGATCAAATCCTTTCCAGCCTCTTACGGGGCCTATTAGAGCTTACCCTTGGTTGGCATAACGTTGGAGAGCCCTGCCTGGGTCATTGAATCACCGGGGTGAGACACTGGCAAAAATTGTTTTTGTGATCAGCAGCAACAACGATTTGCTATAATGAGAAGACAAAAGGACACAGAAAGTGCCTTAGTCAGCAGACAGAGAGATGGCCACCAAAGACAGCTCCTGGTTAGAATAGAATCTCATTTGTAAAAATCTTGCTACAAAGGGTGATGGATCATGATGCACAGCTTCATCTCACTAAACAAAGAGAAGTGGTGATGGATAAAAACCAGTCTAAAGGAAATTATCTCAAGGGATTAGAGGGTGAATATGGGAAGAGGGCTATGGATAATAGGAAAATGGAAAAGATTTGCAAAAGTTATCAAAACAATTTTTTCCTCAACAAGAATGGTGGAACCATTGCATTTAGACCCTAATATCACAGTCTCTGAAATGCTTGTAGAAGAAGTAGAAATGATATTAATGAGAACAAAGAGGGAGAAAATGGCTAGATTGGATCAAGTATATCCAGAAGAGATTTGTATCTCAAAGTGGTACAAATTTAAAGACATCGAGGGACTGATTTTAAAGTTATCTGAGGGAGGAGAAGGTGGCTGAGAAAACAACTCCCAGCCTCTATGCCTTCTCTACTACCTATACCCAGTCTTCATGAGAGTCTTGGTGTTGAGTCATTTCAGTTGTCTCTGACTCTTCCATTGACCTCATCTGGGGTTTTTGTGGCAAAGATACTGAAGTGGTTTGCCGTTTCCTTCCCCAGCTCATTTTACAGAACTGAGGCAAACAGGGTGAAGTGACTTGCCCAGGCTCACACAGCGAGGAAGTGCTGGAGGACAGATGTTGAACTCTTGAAGATGAGTTTTCCTGAGTCTAAGCCCAGTACTCTATCCATTGGGCCACCCAGCTACCCCATATGAGGGTCATTTATGCGCAAATCGAGGACATCCTTGATGAGGATATTAGATGGGAGCAAGCAGCCTTTTGGAAACTTTATTCAGCAGTGTAACCATATAGTTACCATCTCACAACTGATTGAAAAGTGTAGAAAAGATAGGATCACATTGTACTTATTGGTCATTATAGGCTAAAAGCAATTCTGAATAAGACAGGAATGAAGGAAGAATCACGAAAGAATGAGAAGATAGGCCAGGACTGTGGGGAAAACAAGGGCTGACTGGTGACGATCTGGCCAGTGCAGTCTAGTGATGCCCTTGTCATGTTGAGAGAAAGCAAGGAAGGCTTCCTGTGGGTGGAGGCCCTGCCAGGGTCAACTTTTGGGAGGTCACAAATGGGAGGTCCATGGGCTGGGCAGGCGGGTATGGAGGCCTTGTGAGCTGCATTGCTGGAGAGAACTCCTGAGTGAAGGAGGTCATGAGAGTTTTCTTTCGTCTTTCAGTCATCATTGGTTCCTTTGTGACCCTGTGGATTGTAACGCATGAGTGCTGTCCAGGGACTTTTCTTGGTGAAGATACTGGAGTAGTTTACCATTTCCTTCTCCAGTAGATTAAGGTAAAAAGAGGTGTAAGTGACCTAACCAGGGTCACACAGTTAGTGAATGAATATCGGAGGCTGGATTTGAACTCGGCCTTCACTCAGCCCAGAGCAGAGAAATGCCCAGAGAGCATTTCTGAGCCCTGGCTGGCTCTGACTTTGTCACTTTCATAGTTTCATAGCTCTAGCTCCCTGTTTTACCCAAACTGGGTGATTGGCTGTTGCCTGAACTTTCAACTCTATTTACCACCTCTGTGCATTGGCAGAAATCACCCCGAATGCCTGGAATGTGCTTCCTCCTTATGCCTCCCTTTCAGAATTCTTGTCTACCTTTGCTGGGCTTGAGCCTCTCTTGGACACCTTAATTGCCACCTCCTCTGCTAAGCTCTGTTCAGTTGTTTCAGTCATGTTTTACCCTTTCTGACCCCATTTGGGGTTTTCTTGGCAGAGATACTAGAGTGGTCTGTCATTTCCTTCTTCAGCTCGTTTTTACAGATAAGGAAACTGAGGCAAACAGGGTGACGTGACTTGCCCAGGGTCACACAGCTGGTGAGTGTCTGAGGTCAGATTTGAACCCTAGAAGGTGAGTCTTCCTGACTTCAGTCCTGGCCCTCTCTCCTCTGCAGCACCACCCTGATTACTTCAGATTACCCTACCTTGACTTATTTGTACTCTTTTCTATCTCCTTGCCCCTTCAGAAGAATGTAAACTCTTTTGAGTGGAGATTTTGTCTTTATATCTTCAGCCCCTTGCAAACAATAACCCTCAATAAATAGTTAAATTGAATTAAGTGGTGGTGATATCAGTTGGATTGCTTCCAGACTTTATATGTTTATGAAGCCTGTTTGTTCCTGTGTTTTCTGAAATAACGCTGGAAACAGATGGCGCCATCCAAATTCTGCATGATGGCATGTTTGAGATTGTTCTCTCTCCCTCTCCCTCTCTTTGTCTCCCTCTCCTTCTCTCTCCCTCTCTCTGTCTCTAACTCTCTGTCTGTCTGTCTGTCTCTCCTCACTGTCTCTCTCTGTCTCTCTCTTTGTCTCTGTCTATCTCTCTGTCTCTATCTCTCTCCTCTCTCTCCCTCTCCCTTTCTCCTTCTCTCTCTTTCTCCTCTCTCCTTTTTCTCCCTTTCTCTCCTCTCTCTGTCTCCTTCTCTTCCCCCCCGCCTTCTCCCTCTCCCCTATCCTTTTCCCTCACCCCATGAACTTTTACCCACCCAAGCTTCAAGGGCCTTTATTCTTGGGACCTGATGGGAGGAGGAGAGAGCGTACTGGATACAGGCATTTGCTTTTGTCTCTTTTCTCTAGTGGCATAAATAGAATGGTTTGGTGGAAAGAACACTAGACTTGAAGTCTGGAGACTTGTGTTCAGACCTGCCTCTGGCACTGTTTGTCTGACCAAAGACCTGCCTCATCTGTAAAATGGGTATAATAAGACCTACAGCACGGACCTCCCTGGGCTCCTGTGAGCATCTAGTGAGGTGGTGGGTGGCTTTAGGGACCTTTGCAAACCCTTGACAACATGATAGAGCTCTGGACCAGGCCTGGAGGCCTCCAGCCTCAGCCGCTCATTAGCTGTGTGACCCTGGGCATTTCCCAGGAGCATTCTGAACATAGACTCTAAGGTGTGAGCCTTCTGGCGTTCTCTCAGTGCCCACCCTGAGCATTTACATGTTGACTCACTTTCATTTCTCTCAGAAAGGGGAATGAGAGAAACCTGGGCAGCCAGAGACAAGGGGGCAGCAGGGGAGTGAGAGGAGACAGTTTGGCGAGGGGCAGGAGTCCCGCAGTCTAGCCGGGTACCAATGGGACTGGAGCCCAGGGTGCCGGCAAGCAGGGTGGGTGAAGTGGGCTTAGTGCTGGTGTGGCAAGGTGGCTGCAGCTTGTGGAGAGCCTCGAATGCCAACCAGTAACCAGAAGGCTAGGCTACAGGCAATAGGGCGCTGCTGGTGCTTTGCGACTAGAGGAATGGTGCGGTCAGATTTCTGTGTGCGCCATTAGTCTGGAAGCTGTGGGAAAGGAGGATCGGAAGGGAAAGGCGGCTGCAGCGGTGCAGGTGGTCTCTAGGAGTCATAGGCTTCACAGGGGGCTCAGAGATGAGTTAGCATCACAGAGAGGGAGCCCCAGAGGCACAGAAGCTAAGGCCTGGTCAGTGTTAGAGTGTGTCAAGCCCAGGTCTGTGACCTGAGCCACAGAAGGGAGGGCCTGGGGGGGGGCCTTCAATCCCCACTCTCTCACATCTGTGCTCGGACGCCGCCACCCTGTTCTATTTCCTCTTCCATTGCCTAGGAACTCTGACTTGGTAGGAAGTTTACCTCAATTGCATCAGGCCTCACTTCACCTCTTGGTAAGTGCCTGCTCATTGCTTATGCCCTGTCCTGTCTGCTGGAGTCAAGCACAACAACCTTTCCAGTATGTGAAGACCCCTCTCCCCTTCTCCTTGGGCCTTTTCCTCTCTGTGGTTGGTGGCCCCCTGCCACCCCCCCACCCCCAGCTCCTTCAGCTCTGAGTTTCTGCCATTTCTTGTGTGCCGTGTAGTGAAGACTTGGTCTGGCTTGGGCCAGGACATAGGGGCCTAGAAGGCTCTGCAATGACAGTTCTCTGTGGATTGTGCCAGACAGGTTTTCTTTTCCTCCATCCACAGTGGAGGCCACAAGGATCTCCCCTCTTTTTAGCAGGTCACCTTTGTAACCTTGGATACATGACTTAACTTCCTCATCTGTAGAACTGGGGCTGGGACTGAACTGACTCCAAGGCCGGTGCTCTATTCACTGTGCCACCTAGCCACCCCAGGGACCCTTCCAGCTCTAAAGCTACAATTCTAAGCATCTGTTCAGGCTACGTGGTGGGGGATGGGAAATGAGATGTGTAAAGATGAATAAATACAATATATGCAAAGTGCCATGGGGAGCCCCAACTTGGGGTGGGGGAAGGGTAGAATCTGGAAAAATCTAGTGTGGGAGTTGGGATTCTAAGGGATTCTAAGAGCTAGAGGTGAGGAGGGAAGGAAGCTCTTCTGGCAAGGGGTACCACCTGTGCAAAGGCCTGGCAGAGGGAGATGGATTGTCATATGTAGCAAGAAGGTGGATGAAACCTGGTTCTTGTGTGGAACCCAAAATTAAAAAGAGTGACACATCCATTTGTCCTGTGTTCGATAGGACTGGCTGAGGTGCAGAGGCAACATCCAGTGGGGATGGACGGAGGCTGGTATGAGCAGCATCTTGGCCATTTTGTCTGTGGCCCAGAGGGTCTGATTCCATGGAATGTGCTGACCCGTCAGGCAGAAGGGAACTTCTGAGACTTTTTCCTCTGCCTTTGGTGGGAAGTGTATTAGTAAGAGAAGAAGGGGGAGAAGAGGAAGTTAAATTGGGAGGTTGGAGGTTAGTGGGCCGGGCTGGGCTCTATCCTGGGTGGCCATTGTGGGATGATGGTGTATGTGCCTTTTGTCCCCTGAAAGAAAGCTCTCTCTGGGGTTGGATCTGTGTGCAGCCACAAATGGATGGTGCCATTTCCTGATGTCTGCTGCTAAGCTGGGCTCCTGGGAAATTCAGAGCAGGGCCTTGGGTAAACACATAGTGCCTGTGCCTGGGGCAGCCAGTGGGGAGGGTGTTCCACAGGAAGTCAGGAGACCTGGGTTTTCTGGCCAGCTGCCCCACTGACTCATTGGCCCATGCTGAGGGAGTGGATTCTGAGCCTCTGTTCTTGCTTCCCCATCTGTGAAATGGGAGGGGTAAAGGATGGGATGGGGCCCTGATTATGTAATGCCTCCCATTTAGTCACCTCTCAGGGACTGAGGCTGTTAAAGGTCATTTGGCAGAACTCAGTGCAACTAGTAACTGGGCTGCGTTCTGGGTGCGTTCTGGGTGCTTCATTCGAGGCATCCATCTTGAGGCTGTTTG
Source organism: Petaurus breviceps papuanus (assembly GCF_028583685.1). NCBI lineage: Eukaryota > Metazoa > Chordata > Mammalia > Diprotodontia > Petauridae > Petaurus > Petaurus breviceps. Next base: position 38,187,631 of record NW_027185804.1, read on the forward strand.
GGAGAAACTGCAAGTTTGGCCCCAGAGTGGGAATACCTGGGTACAAATCCTAGCTCTTGGGTCACTTGAAACAAGGCACTTCCCCTTCTTGGGTCTCATTTTCCTCATTTGTAAAATGAAGGAGCTGTACCACTGGCCTCTTTAAACAGTATTGTAGAGTAAACTTCATTTAACTCCCATTGCCTCATGACTATGTGAGGAAACATTTTTTCTCACTATGGAGAGGATGAAGAAAGATGGTAGAAGGGGCAACAGGTGAGAGAATTCTTGTTCTTCATCACAGTTTTTAAATTTGGTCAGGGCCAGGATTCTCCCCATTTCACAGAGGAGAAAACAAAGGCCTCCTGGGCACTGTCACACCTTGGGAGAGGTAGAAACTAAACTTGAACCTCCTGACTCAGGGTTCATTGCTAGATTCTGTCGGGGGCATAGAGTTTCTCCTTCCCTGACTGTCCCGGAGGGGCAGCGGTGACCTTTGGCCTCAGCACTGGAACATTTCCGACTGAGGATTAATGACTAACTGAGCTCCCGAACTGGAGACCTCCTGGCTGACCATTCTGTCTCAGGAAAAGGCCTCTCTGTGTGTTTATTGCCTCCCTTCCCTGAGAAGCGTCTTCTCAAGAGGCCAGTGCCTTGGGCACTCACTCAGTAGTTCCTTTGCTAGCATGAAAATGCCATTGTGATAGCGGTGGACAGGGGAATGAGGAAAAGTGGGGGCACTTTGGGGAGGCTTGGGGATGGCTAGAGAAACTGAGTCAATACCCAGTCAGCGAGAGCCAGGGCATCAAGATTTAACCCATTGGGTTCTGGTACTCAGTCTTTCCATCTGTGAAAGGGGGAGGGAGTGTGGTGGGTTGGAAAGGATTCCAGCACTATTTAAAAAAAAGAATATTTGGTTTTTTTCCACTTACAGGTAAGGAGAGTTTTCAACATTCACTTTTATAAAGGTTTTGAGTTCCACATTTTTTTTCCCTCCCTCCCCAACATGGCGTGCAATCTGATATAGACTATACATGTAAAATCATATTAAACATATTTCCACTTTATTTATATTGTGAAAGAAGAATAAGCCCAAACTCTGACACTATTAATATGGCATAGGCTGGTGTGTCAACATTAGCAACTTTTATATCTAGTTTTTAGCAGGACAAAATATTTTACATGTAGTTTTTGAAGGACAAAATTATGCTTTAGAGGTCACATTAATTCAACTCCCTCACTGGACAGCTGAAGAAACTGAGTCACTAGGAGGTCAGGTGACCTGTGTAATGTCACTTATTAAGTGATGGTTGCTAGATGTGGCTTGAAAAATGAGGGCTGAAGGGCTAAAATCTGGTATAGGAGATAGGATGCTGGCCTCAGAGCCTGGGCTCAAATCCCCCTGGGGCATCTCTGGGCCTTGCAATTTTCATCTCTCTTTGCCTTGGTTTCTTCATCTGTAAAATGTGATAATAATGGCCACCTACTGTCTTAGCCATCACACTAGCACACAGGGTGGACTGCTAGCACAGGTTCTTTGATCTGTTTTTTTTTTTTTTAAGCAATCGGGGTTAAGTAACTTGCTCAAGGTTACACGGCCAGTTATTTCTGGGTGTGGTGCTGAGTATCTGAGCCCGGATTTGATCCAGGTCATCCCGACACTGGAGCCAGCGCTCTTACTCGCTGAGCCACCTGGCCGCCCCTAAGCAATTGGGGTTAAGTAACTTGCTCAAGGTTACACGGCCAGATGTTTCTGGGTGGGTACTAAGTGTCTGAGCCCGGGATTCGATCTCCAGGTCTTCTCAACACTGGAGCCGGTGCTCTTACTCGCTGTGCTACCTGGTGATCTGCTTTTCTAAAGGAAAAACAGCTTTAAAGAGGTTAATGATCTTACTTTAATTAAACCATGCAGACAGAAGTGAGTATCCAAGAAAGACAGATAAGTAAAGAATCCAATAGACAGGGCCCCAACTGTCTAAACAGAGTAATAGAAACCTAACCACCAGACCAGGGAGCACCAACATCTGGGTTCACAAAGCGGGGAAGAGCCCTTAAAAATGGTTACCCAGTCTCATCTGGTCAAATCACAAACATTCTTCCCATGAGTGAGCCCCAAAGTAGAATACCAACCACCAGGGATATGTAGTTTTCAGAGCCAGAGGGCATCACAGCCCACATGACTCAGTGTCCAAGTGGCTGGGTGCCAAAAGGTGTGAAAGTCTTCCTGCCAAGTAAGCCTCCCCACAAGCCAACTTCCTCCAAAGCAGGCTCCTCCGCCCCCCCAGGCAATATAAATCTCCCTGAATATGGGCTCTCTGTGACTCAGGATGTGTCGGAGCTGTGAACTGGGCCGGAGCTGAAAGCAGAAAGCCATCCGTGATTGAAATACCTGTGTGCCTTTAGATCTGGGAGCACGGCTCATGTTCCAAGGGGAAAGGGGACCCGTGGTGCCATAGACCTATTAATGGATAGGGGAGATTTTATATTCCGTTAACCCTATACCCACCTCCTGGGCTGGTTGTGAGGATCAAATAGATAACTTAAGCCAAGATGGAAACCTCACAAAGTTCTTTTGGCAGCCTCTAGCAAACTCCCTTTTCCAGTGCACTTCCAGCAACTTCTCAGCAATTTACTGTCTCAGCAGGCAGCCTGGAGCACAGAGAGCTAGGGGCTTGTTTAGAGTCCCTGGGCCAGGTCAGGTCTGAGGCAGGCCTTCCAGCTTCCAAAGCCACCAGGCCACTTTGTCTCTTGGCAAAAGTTGTTGTTACTGGGATTGTTCTGATGATGTCGCAGCATGTTCCATGTCCCTCCCTGAGAACACCTGGTCCAGTCTCTTCTTTTACATGAGGTGGAACCCAAACTCCCAGAAAGCAGGGGACTTTGCCCCCCCCCCCAAGTCCTGTGGCCAGCAGGGCAAGGACACTGCTGGGGCTTGAGCCCAGATTTCTCAGCCTAGTCTCCTTTCCATGTACCAGGATGATGGTAGATAGACTCCTGCTTTCTCAAGCCTGCCCTTCTCCTCCATTTTGCCAGTTGCCTGTATAAGATGCTGGGGACAGGCAGCCATGATGACAAGACCCTCTTCTCTTCCTCTGCTGGGGCTGGGACTGAGATTTGTCTTGAGGCTGATCTTCTGTTAAACAAGTAGGGTTAGATTTCCACCTGGTCTGCAGCAGTACGTCATGTTTGAATCACCCCAGGGAAGAGTTTATCATCTATTTATTCTGGTAGCAGTCTTATCTCCTCGTAATTTCTGTTTATCTAGTCACTTTATAGCCTATGAGCCACAGTCGTCTTGTTGCTAGCAACAAGAGCCTTCTATTTGGGAGCTCCTCTTCTTTTAAAAGGGCATTTTCTTTGTTTTCTGTCCATAGGAGAGTGGCCAGGATAGGGAAGGGCCTGGGAAGCATACCCTTATTATTACCTAGTTCTTAACCTAGTGTTTGTGAACTTACCACCTGGTGCCTCCACCCCAGAACTTTCATATACTTGATTTCCTTTGCAATCTGCTATATTTTAAGCATTTAAAAACATGATTCTAGAAAGGGGCTCAATGGCTTCACCAGAATGAGTGTCCAGTGGGGTCAGGGTCACAAAAAATGATCACTAGGTGGCACTGGGGGTATTTAGCCTGGAAAAGGGAAGGAAGGAAACTTGCATTTATTAAGTTCCTGGTGTATGTCAAACACTGTTGTAAATGCTTTACAGATGTGATCTCAGTGTATTATTTGGTCACCTGATTTGAGAAGACTTAGGACTGATAGCTGCCTTCAAGTATTTGAAGGGCCCATCGGTGGACTCAGGTTCAGTTTCCTGTTTCAGTTCTGGGATTACATGGTTCCATTTTCTCCCCACTGGGTCACAAATGTCTTGAGGGCACGGGCCGAGTCTTAGGCATTTCTGCATCTCTGTTGCTGAGCTCTGTGGACTACACATTGTAGGCATTAAATGTCGCCTAAAAGGGTGGCTAGATGGCTCAATGAATAGAGCACCGGCCCTGGAGTCAGGAGGACCTGAGTTCAAATTTGGCCTCAGACACTTAACACAAAACTAGCCATGTGACCTTGGGCAAGTCACTTAACCCCAATTGCCCTACCTTTCCCTCTCCAAAAAAAAAAAAAAGCAAAAAAAAATGTCGCCTAAATTGAACATTGGACAAGTTTGTCTATTACATTTCAGGAGTAACTTCCTGGAATCTTAACTTGTTTGGGTACGGGTGTGTACATACTCCATTGTCCTTCCTGGCTTCCTGGGAGTCTCTTTGACATGAACTGTTGGCATCCAGAGTCTTTTTCTAATTTTGGTGTTTATCATCAACATATCTAGGGAGAATATAAATTGCTTACACAGACGCACCTATGGGAAGAGGGCTGTGGCTTTAGTCTCCTGGCCTCTTTGTTACAAAGTGTACTGAACATGAGTCAGAGGACCTGAATTCCAATCACTGACTCTGCTATTTACTACCTGGGCCTCAGTTTCCTCACCTGTAAAAGGAGGAGGTTGGACAGGATGGCCTTCTAAGGTCTCTTCTGGCTGTAGATCTCTGAGCCATGAGTAATCCTTTCAGATCTTGCCTACTGGAAAGTCAGTGCAAATCTCAGCTGGTCAGGAGTCACTGGCCCTGCCTGACTGCCATTGTGGCATTTCACAGAGTATTTTTCCTATAAAGAACTGATACTTGGGAGTGTTTGCCAACAGAAGTGCTACTGGTTGGCAATTTAGAAAATGTTCTTTGAGAGAGACTATAGGGGTGTGATCCCAAGGTATTTTAGAAAAGAGCAATTTACAGTCAGCCTTTTAACTTGTAATTTTCTGGGCCTGCAGAATAAAGTCTTTGACTATCATTGGGAGAGCCCATAGATAGCATTCTGTTGAGGAAGGTGGTTGATTCTGGGATTGAGTTAGTTAACCTGGAGACAGTTATACGGAAGTGGTTAAGTGCTTAGGGCAATTTTTTTTTAAAATGGTGCAAAATCAAACTGTTTATATTCTTATGGAACAGGATGGATCTTGTTTGGTTGGAACCTGATCTATATTTGGGTGACTGGCAGAGAAGTCACAGAATGAGCTGCTTTCTCTATTACCTCTTACAGATGGGTCTAATAATATGCTTTGACCCAGAGATGCCACCTGTGGGCATCTAAGGAGGTCAACGACAAAAGAAAGGGCTTCATACATCCTAAAATCTTCTTAGCAGTGCTCTCTGTCATAGCAAAAACAAAACCAACCTCACCCCACGAACAAGACTGATGACAGCATTGGGAAAAACTTTAGTGCCCACCAATTGGGCAAAGGCTGAACAAGCCATCACGTGGGGATGTGGCCGGCCATTAATAAGTCCTAAAAAAATGAACATGAGGAATTCAGAGAAATGGGAAGACTTGGGTAAAGTGATGCAGACTGAAGAAAGCAGAACCAAGAGAAAAGGGAGATTCAACAACTATGGGAATGTGAGAAAGAAAGAGACCCACATGCCCTTGAACTCAGGTTAAATGCAGGGACCAGTCTTGGTCCCAGAGAGCACATGAGGGGAGCATACTTCTCCTTTAGGGTGTGGGTTCCATGCTTCAGCCTGCTCACATATACACCACACACCTTCCTGTTGCCCTCCGTGAGGAGACACAAAAAGGCTGCTTAGTCAGACCAACCCCCAAGACCATGGTACACAAACACAGGTCTGCATTTCTCCAGCTGAGAGGAGAGAGGTACATTTTTTCATCTTTGGGGCCTACCTGGTCATTATAATTCCACAGCTTTGTTTCTTCTTCCCTCCTGTCCCTTCCTGTCCCTTCCTCTCCCCTCCCCTTCACTCTTCTCCCCTCCCTCCTCTCCCCTTCACTCTTTTCCCCTCCCCTTTTTTCCTTTCTCCTCCTCTCCCCTCTCCTTCATTCCTTTCCCTTCCCATCCCATCCTCTCCCCTCTCCTCCCTCTTCCCATTGTTGTAGCCTTGTATATTATTTCCCTGGTTCTGCTTAGTTTACTTTTCAGTCTCTTCACAGGAATCTTCCCAGGCTTCTCTGACATCTTTATTTTGATCATTTCTTTAGGCACAGTAATATATATTATATTTATGTACCAAAATTGCCTAGTTAACCCTCAGTTGATGGGCATCCACTTTGTTTCTTGTTCTTTGCCTACAGAAAAAGTATTGCCATGAATATTTTGATAGAGTGCTGGATTTAGAGTCAGGAAGGTCTGAGTTCCAATCCTGCTTCAGACCTTACTAGCTGTGTGACCCCTGAGCAAGTTATGTAATTGTTTTCAGCTTCAGTTTCCTCATTTGTAAAATATTAATAATAATAACTACAAGTATTTCACAGATATCATGTGGAAAGTACTTTTCAAGTTGTAAAGTACAATATAAATATTGGCTATATATAGGACCTTTCTTCTTTCCTTTAATCTTTTTAAAGCTCTAGCATTCTGTGTTCTTAGGACCCCTCAGTCCTGACATCCCCTGTTCTTGGGTCCCTCCCAGCCCTGACATCCCCTGTTCTTGGGCCCCTCCCAGCCCTGACATCCCCTGTTCTCAGGCCCCTCCCAGCCCTAACATTCCCTGTTCTCAGCCTCCTCCCAGCTCTCATACTCTTAGTGTGACACCTCTGTGATCTAAGGCCCGAATGGTTCATGTGCCCCTCCTGATGGCCGGGATCAGAGGGAGCCTTGCATCCCCTGCCCTGTGGGCCTATCCAAAGAGAGCATGTGTTTGATGGTCCTACCTGCCATTTTCCTCCTACCCCTCTACCCTTCACTTGGTGAGACTCCGAATTTTGAGTGAGGTGGATGCATGTAATAGAACGGTTGTTAACAGCATTTGCTCAGTCTTAATCCTTTTTAATCCTGCTTACATTTCATCGTCTAGGACCTGGCGGGATGTCAGAAGCCACAAGTGAGACTGGTGCTATTTTACTCCCAACAGCAGGGACCAAGTCATTTTTTCTGTTATTTAATTTGTTAATGGTGGAAAATTCCCTCTTAGCCCTTAAATTAAGTGCCATTAGGGTATCTTGCCAAAGAAACCTGGTTTTACGGTGATTGCTTGGGTGATTGTAATCTTTGTCTCTGAAACAGAGCTGCCGAGTGCATGAGTTGGGTTTAGGAAGCCCTGCAGCCAGACATTTATGGGTTATTATGTCCAGTCTGCTGGATGTGGAAATGCCTTGGAGAAGGCTGCTCTAGCTGGTGGTCAGACTTGCTGGGCATCTGGGGCCTTATCTTCTCCCTGAAAGATCATAGTCTGTGTTTGGGGCCTTTTTGCACCTGGGACTGACCTTGGTTCCATTTAGTACATTCCCAAAGTGAGGAATTTGGCCTATTCCCCAGGTGGAGGGCTCGAACTTTATTTACTTATTTTTGCTTGGAGGCACACCTTACTAACTTTGGCCAAACACAAAATTGGTAGCAGTCAAAACACTCCCTGTCCTTATAATCAGTGGCTTTTAGGACCAGGGGGCACTTGGAGATCATGTCTTGGCCAACGCCCACCTTTTTAAAGTGAGGAAGTGAAGATCCGGTCTCCCCTTCCCCCCTTCCTTCCCTATCCTAAGCCATGAATCTTGTCTAGTTACAGATTTAGAGGATGGATGGACCTTAATGACTCTCTGATTTAACACCCTCATTTTAGAGATGAAGAAACTGAAATCTATGAGGGCAAATGATTTGTTCAAGGTCTTAGAGGTAGTGAAGATCAGAGCATAGATTTGAACCTGTGTCCTTTGACTCCCAATCCAGTAACCTTGCCGCTCTCCAATAAGTGCTGACCTGGTTTCTGCTTGAATACTTACAAGTGATCAGGGCTCATTACCTATAGAGTCATGCCATTTGGTTTCTGCACAGTAATAATTTTGGGAAGTTTTTCCTTATGGTAAGCCATAATCTGTGCTAATTTTACGCAAGGAAAGCCTGTGTAATCTTTCCCCTATGTGATTATCATGAACATTTTTGAAGGCACCTGTCATTTCTCCCCTAAATCTTCTTCTCTTGCTTGAGTAGCCTTCAATTCTATGACATGACTTCTGGCCCCCCTTACTTTCTTTTCCCCCCTTTTTGGGGTGCTCCCACTTGCTCAGTCTCTTTTTATCAAGACAGCTTCCAGAATTGTAAACAGTGTGGCAGCTGGGGGCTGACCAGGGTGGAATACAGAAGCTTTATTCCTCCTCTTTCCCACAATCCTCTACTTCTGTTAGCACAGCCTGAGGTCAGTTTCTTTCCTCTTTCCTGTTTTGGCCTTTCTCCCTTTTCCCCTTTTGCTTCTTGTGACTGTTAATTCACAATGTTGCCACATATTGAACTGGCGGTCTATTAATTATCCCTAGGTCTCTCTCTCTCTCTCTCTCTCTCTCTCTCTCTCCCTCTCTCTGTATCTCTGTCCATCTGTCTATATCTCTATCATCTATCTAAAAGTATCTACATCTAAATATATATGTGTATGTATTTATCCAGCTCTTTTTCTTCATCTTGCATTTTGGCAATTTACTTGTTGATCCATTATTTAGCCTTTTATCCTAATAAAGCATGATTTTATTAGGTTCAAGTGACCAATCTAGCCTTTTAAGATCTTGTGGAATCTCTGTTCCATTAATTATAGATTAGTTATTCTAGCTTCTTTGGGTTGAAATCTGCTCCTCAAACAAATATAGAGTGGAATGGGAGATGAGAAAACCTTTTTTTTCCTTTTGGTGAAGGAGGAATGGAAAGCAGTAGATGTCAGTTCCAGAAACCAGTCCCTCTCCCATCCACATCAGATGGCAGTTGGGGGCACAGTCTGCATAAGATGAGGCTCTTTTCCTGGTAGTAACACCCAAGATGCCTTAACCAGTCATCCGAGCCTAAGAAAGGACATGTCTTTGTTTCCTGCTAGAAGGCAAAGCAAGGTAGGGGGGAACCTGGGGAGTAAGTAGCCCAGGAGGCCTTTGGACCCTAAAGCCTTCCTGCTGTGCCATCTTAGATCCCTGCCCAAAGGGATGGCTGTAGGGTCTTGCACTGGTTCAGTCATAACTTTTTGGAATGCTTCCCCCCTTCCCCATTTGGGGTTGATCTTTGGATCCCAATTAGGGAGATCACAGGACCCATTTTAATGCTTATTTCTGTACAGTGTCTGTTTCAAAAAGGAGAAAACATTCAGACAGAACAGAAGATGACTGACGTGCACACAGAGTCCCGTTGTTCCTGGAGGCATATCCTCATACAATTTGCCTTTTAGTGAAGTTTGAATCCATGAAGGGACATAAAAAGTGTTTTATCAGTAGGCAAAGACCGATTGATTAGATTCGGGGGTACTTGGGGAGTTGGGGAGTTGATTTACTCAGATGCAAAGGGCCAAGAATGAGAAATGACCTCTCCAGTTATGTTGGCCCATCCCTCTTGTGATAAGTGCAAACGTGAGATTTTTGAGAAACCCTGTTTGCAAAGCAAAGTGTGACCCTTTTGGGAGGGGCATCAAAATCTCAGCATTGCCAGACCTGCTGAGAGGCTAGAAAATATGGCCCCCAAAGCTGTGACATCAGGGAGGCATTTTATGCAGTGACGACATATGTCCTGTAAGGTTCAGTCAGGGACCAGGCCTCAGCTTGGTGACAGGAGCGGCGTTAGAGGTTTCCTGCTTGACCCAGGTGAAGTGACTTGCCCAAGGTCACAGAGCCAGTATATGTCACAGGTAGGACTTGAATGCAGGTCCTTCTGATTTTAAGGCCAGGCTCTCTGTACAATAATGCTCTGTGGACTTTTCATAATAGCAGTAATAGTTAGTATTTATTTCAGGTTTCAGAGGGTTTGACATACATTAACTCCTTTGATTTTCACAACTGCCTTGGAGGTAGGCACTACTATTATCCCCATTTAACAGATGGAGAAATGGAGGTTAAATGACTTGTCCAGAGTCACACAGCATGGCTAGTGAGTATCCAGAGCAGCATTTGAACCCAGATCTTAAGGGACGAAAATCAGGGCACCTTCCACTAGCTTATGTTGCTGTCAATAGAACATAGCTCAATGGGGAGTATGTTAGATCTGCCATCTGGTCACTTTTTAGTTTAATTATTTTTTTCTAACCAGTTTTCATACCACCACATCAGCAAAAGGACGACTGAACTGTAAATTGGACAATTTCCAAAATCGTGACTTTGGTAAAATATTTAAAATTGGGGCAGTTGTCACTCAGTCATTTTTCAGTAGGGTCCTTCATGGCCCTATCTGGGCAGGAGTCCTCTCCTCAACTCCATGAAGTGAAGTCTTCGCTGGCAGTCATTTGGAAATAAGCTACAAGCTTGAAGTCCAAAGAACTGGACTCCCATCTTTACTCTGGAACTTACTGTGTGGCAGGAATGTCATGAGCGTCTCCTTCAAATGGGGACACCTGTTGTGGGTGATTGCGAAGAGCCCTCCACCAGCACAGATAGCAGCCCTGGGAACGTTTCGGCAGATGGTGTTTGAGAGTCGAGGGGGCCAAAGCGCTTTTCCATCTTGTGGCTAAGCCAGGGATGAGCTTCTGGAGAGCATAGCGAGGCCGCAGATGGTCCATCTCCAGGTCCTTCCTGGGATCTTTTCCAGCTTGGGCAGCCCCACAGAGCTTGGGATCTGCGACTGTCATCAATGCCTATTTATTTGCTTCTCCTTAGATTGAAGGCATTTAATGGAGGGTCCCTTGGCTCTCTGACGATCTTTATCTGCAGATCGAGGGCAGTATTGCTTGACCTTGATGTCATTAAAGCTGCTTTACACAATATTAACTGGTACTTTGGCTGCTCTGGTCTTTACTCACAGGTAGAAGCAATAGGAAAATGACTGGGTGCCTTACCCGGGTGCTTGGGAGGGCCAGGATGCCAGGAAGCCACCGAGGTCTTCTGGGCAGCTCCTTGGAGCATTTGTGCTTTAATGGCAGAGGGAATTACACTTAAGTTTCATGTATTTATCAAAGCTGACTACAATCTTTAAAGCCCCTACTATGCGCCAAGTTAGCGGCAGACAGAGACCTGGCTCCTGCACCAGGAAAACTTGGATTCAAGGCCTGCCTCTGAAACATATTGGCTCTATGACCCTGGGCTAGTCATTGTCCTTTCAGGGGCCCCCAGGAAGCTCAGGCCAAGCTGGGAGACAGTTACTATTCTGCTCAGGGGGAGGGAGTTTCCATGCCAGGAGCTCTGAGTCCTGCCTCTTCCCCCTGTCACTGCTCCCTAGCTGTGTGAAGACTGCCTTTGTCTTCCAGGAGCTCACAGCCTACCGGAACCCCTGGCCCTGGCCTTTTATGTAGCAGCCCTAATGTAGACCTTGCTCCTCATGCTGGGCAAAAACTGTGGCCGCAAAGCCTCTTCTTGGTTAATTGGCACAGCGGGAGAGCGACTGTCCTCAGATGACCTTGAAACTGGTTGTAAAGAAGTTCTCCTCTTGCTTTTCAGAGCAGGTTCATCTCCTCCCTTGCTGTTCCATTGGGTCCCCAACAACCCTTGGGGTTGTTTCCTGTTGTCTCTTTAGCTCCTGTCTGCCCACTTAATTAGAATGAGCCAGCAGGTTCCAAAAGGCAGTAGGAAGTGGTCCCAGCTACAACAGAAAGTCGGGTCTGAAAGGGGCCCTAGTGATCACATCATCTAACTCCCTCATTGTACAGAGGAGGGAACCAAGACTCTGAGGCAAGTGACTTGTCCAAGGTCATGAAGTCAGCTTATGGCAGTCTCTTGGTTCCTCCTCCAGTCTCTTCTCTCCTGCCTCTGAGCTTCCTTTCCTATCCTAAGCTGTTTTCCCTACTATAGAATTTTGGATTTCCAAAGAGAGCCCCCAGAAGATAAGAAGCACAGTAACTTTTACGTGTGGTGTGTGTATATCAGTCAAACTGGGCTTGTTTTTTGCCTTATGCTCAGAATCGGAATAGCCTCTCACGTTTTGTGTTTCTATTTGTTGCCACTTAATTAGAATTTTTAGTAGCATTTTATCAAAGTGACCACTATTGCTTTAAACACTTATTTTTAAAAGTGTAGCTATTTTCCCAAGTGTGATTTTTTATTACATAGCAACTGTAGGATTTTGGAGTCAAGAGAGAATTTAGGAATCATTTAGACCAATCCTGTTAGGTTTCACATGAGGAAACTGGACCCAGCTAGGAAACGCCTGCTGGAGAAGGCAAAGCTGCTGCTGGCGTTAGTTCGGGGGAATTTCCTCCCTGGGCATGTCTGGTCCTATGTCAATGAAATCACAGGTTCAGTCACTGTCCCTCATCTGTCCAAAGTGCTTGGGATGCCGGACACCGAAGTATTTCCAGCACTAAGTGACTAGTTTAGGATTACATAAGTAACAAATATCTGAGGTGGGATTTGCACTTGGGTCTTCCTGAGGCTATACAATGAGTAGCTTAAGGTCACCTAGTAAGCCGGAGATCTGGGATTCAAACCAAGGTCCTCCAGCCTCCAAACCCATGGCTTTTTTTCTTCTCTGTCTTCCTGTGTTTGGTGTGGTTTTGGCCTCCGTAGTACACATCTGAAATGATTCTGCTAGGAGGCCCATTGCTTCTCTACTCAATTGGAGCAATTGGTTACTCTGTCCTTCTGCCTTTGCATCTGGATCATCAGATGCCAGACAAGAAGTGGAAGGCACCTGGAAGGCCATCTTGTCCGATCCCCTGGTTTTACACACGAGGAAACTGAGGCCCAGGGAGGTTAGGCAGAATACTTAAGGTTACCCAGCTGCTGGGTGTCAGAGGCGGGATTTGAGCCCTCCTCTTCTGAACTGAGGGGCCAGGGGGCATCTTTATTGTTAAGTCACTGTTCTGCTCTGAGCCGCTGAACCCACGCTTCTCCTGCTTTCCTTCTCTCACCCTGGCTGGCTAGATTCCCATGCCCAGGAGAACTAAGGAAGAATGCTGGCAAATGGGCCTTCTTGGCAGCTTAAGTGGTTCCTGAAACCTTCGTTTTGGGGCCCCTCAGCCCTGCAGAGAGCAGGTGGATGTTCTGCAGTTGGTGATCGCAGCTGTGCCCCAGGGTTAGCAGCTGGAATGAGCCTACCTGGCCGATGAGGGGGCTGTGGAGGGAGGCCTGCTGCCCCAGCAGCATGGCTCCCCAGAAGGGCTTGGGAGCCGTCTTCCCCCTGGGACCTCTGAGAAAGTTCTGGAGGCCCAGGCAGTGAGCAGGGAGAAGCCATTCTGGGTGCTGCCTTTCTCTCGTCACTGGGCAGTGCTCTATGAGAGCTGGGGCTTACTGGGGCCCCGGGGATGATAAGCACATAGACGTTGGTCTAGCACTTGGATGTCTACCAAGTGTTTCCTGTATGTTAGTCAATGGAATTGCATTTATTGGGGTGCCAGGAGCTGGGGATGTGAGGACAAGTGAAATCTGCCCTGTCTTCAGGCAGCTTCTGGTCAATGGGAGTAATCATAGCTGGCACATACAGAGCACTGGAAGGGTCGCAGAGCTCTTCACATGTATTATCACATTTGATTCTCATAATAACTCTGGGAAGGAGGTGATATTATTATCACCCCCATTTTACTGATGAGGAAACTGAGGCAGAAAGGGTGAAGTGACTTGATCAAGGTCACACAGCTAGTAATTATCTGAGGCAGTATTTGAGCTCAGGTCTTCTTAATTCTAAGTCTTATCTTCTAGGTGAAATACATACAAAATGTTTAAAAAAAAAGCCAAACCAAAAAACCCCCAACAAAACCCCCAAACAATTCAAGGTATTTTTTTTTTAGGAGAACACTAGCAACTAGAGGGATTCAGGTTGAATAGTGGGTCAGGAATTGGGAGACCTGGGTTCAAATCCTGCATCTGATACTTTTTAGCTATGAGTCTTTCCATAGGAAGTCACCTCCCCTCTGTGAGTCTCAGATAACCCACCTGTCCTGTGGTTGTGAGCTCATGCTTTATCAATGTTGTCATTCTCTGTGAATGCTGTTCTCATTCCTCTTGGCCTTCCTGCAGGCTAAATTCTGGTGGTGCTTTGGTCATAGCTATGCAGCACACTGGACAGGACATTGAGCCTAGCTCTCCATCCCTGAGGCCTCTCAGCAGGATGTGAATAGATTCTCCGAAAATGTCAGTAACTGAAGGATCAGACTAACTTGGCCTGGTGCTGAGTGCTGGTCCAGACTCCTGTTCTAGAGAGTAAGCTCCTCGAGGGAAGGCACCAGATTTCAAACAAGAAGCAGTGGAGGGGGAAATGGCCTAAAGGTGGTTGTGATTTGCCCAAGGTCATGCAGAGACTCGATCTGAAACCAGGACTTTGGATTTCAAATTGAGCAACTTTTTCATTCCAAGGTTGGGGAAGAGGCCTAGAGATCAGTCATGCTTCCAGATGCTCACTGAAGCCTACTTGGGAAAATCGGCCGTTATTTGGTCACGTGGAGAGAGGGTCAGGCGGCCGCTGGGTGAGCCTGCTGGGGGTGGGGCCCATTCCCAAGGCCTGTCTTTTGGTGTGGGCTTCACCTCTTGCCCAGGCCAGGACGCTCTGTCTGCTTGCTCCTTCATACTTTCAAGTTCATGTTTTTGAAGCATATCAAAGGCAAACCTGGCCAGCCTGGAGCTCCAAACCCTTACCTGCCTCTGTTTGTCTGGGCCCAGCTGGTTTTTCTCCTTTTTGGCTGCTTTTCCCTTGCATGAGGAAAAGGTTAAGACTCCAAATTTCACCTGCCTGGGATACATTGCTGGTACTGCCTGTTTCCAACGGCCAGTTCCGTTTGGGGGTGGGAGGCATAATGGTCAGAGTCCTAGAATATCAGATAGGGATGTCAGGGGAGGATCAGAATCCTTTACAGGGCACCGCCTTCATTTCAGAAAGGGGAGAACAGGCCCTGAGATGGACAATAACTAGCTCAGGGTCACCCAGCCAGTTAGTGGCCAAGCTGAGACTTAGACCTTGGGCCCCCTGATTCTCAGGATCGGGCTCTCTCTTTTTCCCATTTTCTTTTCTTTTTATTTTGAACTTAACTAACAGCACATACAATGAGTCCCAGGCTCTTTTCCCTGGGTTGTGCTGTTGCTTCCATCCAGGTCTCCCCTATCTTTGCTGGCAACATTTGCCCATGGGAGATTGGGATGAGGAGGGTGGGTGGGCAGGGAACTGCCTTGAACTTTACAGAGTAAAATGTGCTTATTCCTTAGCCCAAAAAATGTTGGATTAAAAACATGACTTGTAGCTCTGCATATTAAAAAAATTACATCAGTGGGTAAAAATACTGCCTGTCATACTGTGTGGGGGCTTAGCTTGGGAGATATAAAGGGCCTATTGTCCCCCATTTTGTCATTCAGTCACTTCTTAGCCATCCCCTACAACCTGAACATTCCCAATGAAAAAGCTGAAATGCAGCCCTGGGTGATTCACCTGTAGACCCTGCAGCTTTGGGGAGTGAGGAATGGGGAATGCAGGGGTTTCTAATCTTCCTTTTCGGTTTGATCAATTAATAATTATGCAGTGACTGCCTGCTCTTCATCCCAGGCATATTTATTAAGCTAAAAAAGAGGGGAAGAGTGAGGGAGGGAGGGAGGGAGGGAGAGAGAGAGAGAGAGAGAGAGAGAGAGAGAGAGAGAGAGAGAGAGAGAGAGAAAGAAGGAGTTGGGCATGAAGAACCTGCCCTCAATGAGCTTATGATCTAATATACAAGGTAGGGAATTAAGATGGAAAAGACAAGACACGAGAGTCTGGGAGTGTGTGAAGGGGAGAGCTCCCTTTCAGCAGGGTCAGATCAAGGCAGTCTTTTGGGGGGCAGGGCAGGGCATGGTACCTGAGCTGGGCATGGAAGAAAAGAAGATTTCTGTGGGCAGAGATGACAGAGTGTGTGCCAGGCAGGGAGGATTCGTCTGCAAAAAAGGCAGCTGCAGTGGGAGCGTCTGGAGGGTTTGCTTCTCGCTTGGCTCACCAGGGGTTTGGGTGGGATGGCCTCTTGGTCCCTTCCAGATGTAGATCTATTATTCTGATTGTAGACATCCAGTTTCCCTGGGCTATCTTAGATACAATGTAAGGTCCCTGAAGGCAGAGACTTTAATTTTTCTTGTCTTTGAGTCCCCCAAGCCTAACACAATGCCTGATATATTGCAGGTACTTCATAAGTGCTCATTGGTTTGATTAAAATGTAGAGTTGTTTGAAGGGAAAGAAATAGTGTGAAATAAAGCTGGAAAATAGATTGGAAACAGATTGTGGAGGGCATTTAATGCCAGGCTGAGATGTTTTTGTTTTACACTGTGGGCAGTGGGGAGCCACTGAAGGTTTTTGAGCTCAGCAGTGACATGGTCAAGACTGTTTTATGAAGATTATTTTGGCAGGGGCTATTCAATGGATGGATTAGAGATTGGGGGATGCTAGAAGCAGGGAGACCAGTTGGAAAATCCTTCCATTGGCTCAGGCTTTGGGTCTAGGGCACTGAGGATGGTTAAGACATTGTCTCTGAATTCTGGGAACTTATAACTCTTTTGTAGAGACTAGGCTGGCCCACGTGGCAGGGAGGGAGGGATGGAGAGCTGTTTTCAAGTATTTGTGGGGCAGGCAGGTGGAAAGATGGTATAGAGTGAGTGTGTGTGTGTGTGTGTGCATGATGAATCATGGTCAGGGAAGAGACGATAACTGAAAATAATAAGTGGCTGATATTTACATCACATTCCCATCCATCAGGAACTTTATCTAGCCATTGGACAGCTAGATAAATGGCCCACAGGTTCAATGATCCCCTTATGTCTCTACACAAGTCTGAGGCAGGCCCTGCAGGAATTATTTGTGTCTTACTTATGATACTTATTATTTGTATATCTTCCACTTAAGGAGATGTTAATTAAGTGACTCACTCGGGGTTACCAAGCTAGTTCAGGCCCTGGGTTCAAAGCCAGTTCTCCATGCTCTTCTGTGCTCTGTGTCACAGGGAGGGCCTCCCTAGTACCCCCGTTTGGAGAGTGCGGCCAGCCTGGGGTGTCCTGTGAAAGGAAGGAACTTAGAGGGAAAAGAAGAAAAGCAGCCAGTGTCGGGAAGGAGGACAAGTCCCCCGGCTTGCATGGGTAGACAAAGGGGGCGTCTGTTCTCCTGAAACAGAAGGGCGGGGGCCCCATGGCCCACAGATTTTGTCGAGTTGGACTCTGTCAATGGCCAGACTTTGTCCTCACAATGTCCCCGCTGTGGCTGGGGACTATCAGCTACTGTCAGTAAAGGGAAAACCCCCGACTCCTCCCCTCCCCCACTGGGTCCTTTTGGCCCACCTTTATTTCCTCATTTGCATAGATGGCCAAATTGGGTATTGGGAGAGTGAGGTTCAGAGGTGGACCCTTGGAAGCCACAGCAAGTAAACCATGTCTGTGAAATGGCGGCTTTTTGGAGGTACTGAATGGTACCTCATTCTGGTCTGTTCTGCTTTAGCAGTTTTTCTGAAAAAGATCTGGGGGTGTTAGTGGACTGCAAGCTCAAGATGAGTCAGTATTGTGGTATGACTGGTAAGAAAGTAAATGTGACTTTGGACTGTGTCAGAACAAACACAATGATCTCAAGAGGAGGCAGTTGTGCTGCCCTGGGCCCTGGCCAGACCATGTTCTTAGTTCTGAGCACCACACTTTAGGAAGGGCGTTGAGCCGTTGGAGTGTCCAGGGGAGGGTAACCAGAATGCAGAAAGCTTGGGTCCTTGCCATGGCAAGACTGGCTGAAGGACCTGGGGCTGTTCTGAGTATCCTGCAGAAGAAGATACTTGGAAGCCGAGCGAGCTGTCCGGAAGCCTCTGAAAGGCTACACTCTGGAGCGCGGCTCAGACTTCTTTCTGCTAGGCCTCAGAGTGATGGGGAGACGCTCCCAAGAGGCAGAATTAGGACTGGGGAAGGGACTCTCTTCTTAGCAGTGAGCCTTCCCAAAGTGCAGCGGGCTGCTGGGCTGGATGGGGCACCATGTTTGTTCTCTCTTCTCTGGAGGAATTCAGACAAAGGCCAGAGATCCCCGTGGAGGGAGTGACATAGGGGGGCTTTCTGTTTAGGTGACAGTTGGACTAGCAGCTTCCTGAGGCGCAGGCCCTATTCTTAGCCTGTAGCATAAGCAGCTGCTTAAAACTGAGGGGTGACTGGTGGTGCAGTCTGGCCAAGACAGGGTTGGATGGCACTTTCCCCTGGTCTGTCTGGTTGCTGCTCCCTTCTCTCACCAGCAGAACTTTCTGAACCAGTATGTGTTGTCCATTGAAGATGTGATTGGGGTGTGAGGGTTTTATAGGGAAGGTGTGTGGGGAAGGGCTCCTTTGTTCCCAACCCACAGAGGCTCTTCGGGCCCCCTCTGAAGGGGAAGTAAGTGAGGCCATCCCTACAGGAAGTGCTACTGGGAAGGCCTTCAGCCAACTTCTCCTTCTGCTGTCACATTTGGATGCAATTTGAGAACACTTGATTTTTTAAAAGTTCCCCTTATATAGATTTGCTTTCACCTCCTCCTCCTGACTCCATGTAGAGAAGTCAGACCTTCATTTGGCTGATTGTGGAGGCTTGGTGTCAAATTTTTTTCAAGCTTTGGGCAAATTTTTGTCACTTCTTTAGGGACCTTAGAAATCATTTGGGTCAGAGGTTCTTAACCTGAGGTCTGTAAACTTGCTTTTGATCATATTTTGATAACTATATTTCAATATAATTTATAATTACATTGAAATTTTGTAAGCCTATATAGTTTACGCATTTAAAAGCATGATTCTGAGAAGGGGTCCAAAGGCTGTGATTCTGGTCTCACTGATTCTTACAAACTAGCCATGTGGCCTTGTGCAAGTGACTTGAACTCTTTGGGGTTCAAGGTCCTCATGTTTAGCAATGAGAGTCCACAGCCAGCTGATCCCCCAGGTCAGGGCGGCAACAAAGTGCTCTCATTTCTGCTTTCATTTCATTGATTTTAAACAGCATCAGTTGCTGCCATCTGTTGATAGAAGGAAGGAAATGAGGACTTATGAGCCTGGGCCCCCATTGGAGGAGAAATTCAATATTATCAATTTTAATTCAGCTCATCAGACAGTCATTGAGCACCTACTATGTGCCAGGTGCTGGACTAGGCATTCTGTATTCAAAGATGAAATCAAATGTCACACTGTCCGTGCTTTCAAGGAACAGGCATGTTCTGCTAGGAGAAAACAGTAACATGCACTGACTTAGGATGTATAAGAGAGATGTGGAATAAATATGAAATAAGCTGGAAGGTCACACAGTTACCAACCACAGGCCTCGGGCCAGGCCTCCTGTAGAAGAGTCACAGCTGTTTTTTTTTTTTTTTCTGGTTTGCATTTTCCATAGCCAAGTGGGTCGACTGACTTCCTTTTTTTCTTTCTTTCTGTTACAGATTGCAGTTGCAGGTGATTGTAAGTACCATTGACTCTTTTGTAAATATTCTGCCCATTTTCTACTGTCCCCTGATGGAGATGAAGGGAAATGCAATCTCTCAAGATCACAGAGACCCAGACATTTTGGCAGATTTATTCTCTCTCTCTCTGTCTCTCATTGTCTCTCTTCCTTTCTTTCTCTTCCTTCCTTCTTTCCTCCTTTCTTTCTCTCTTTTTCTTTCTTCCTCTTCTTTCTTTCTTTCTCTCTCTCTCTCTCTTTCTTTCTTTCTTTCTTCTTTCTTTCTCTTTTCTCTCTTCCTTTCTTTCTCTTCCTTTCTTCTTTCCTTCCTTCTTTCTTTCTTTTTTCTCTCTCTTCTTTCCTTCCTTCCTTCCTTCCTTCCTTCCTTCCTTCCTTCCTTCCTTCCTTCCTTCCTTCCTTCCTTCTTTCCTCCCTCCCTCCCTTCCTTCACCTCTCTCTCTCCCCTCTCCCTTTCCCCCTGCCTCCCTCCCTTCTTTTCTTTCTTTTGCATTTTGGAAAGCCAGTAAGGTCTATTTTTTGCTCCAGTTTAGACTTCCTTTTCAGGATCAGGGAGACCCAGCTCACCAAATGAACTTTCATAATAATAGTAGTCCTTATATAAACAGTTTTAGAATTTCTGGGTGGTTTCTCTCTCTCTTCATTAATCTGACTGGCAAATAAACCAAAGACTGTCATGGGTGCTTGAATCCCTGGGATCAAAAGCAGCTCTACTGACCTAAAGGATAAAGCAGTGGAATGTTTGTGGGGAGGGTGGGGAAGAGGGCATCAATCAGCCGGTAAGAATTTAAGGAAAACTCTGATTGCTGATTTTAAAAAATGCTGCTGTCACTTCACCATGACTCTCTCAACCTGCTTAGAATTTTTCTTGGGAACATAGCCAGGCATTTCAGTAAATAAACCAATACACTGACCATGTCAGAAGATGAAAGCCTTATTTGCACCTGTGGTCTGGCCACTTCCATGCCGAGAAGTGCGAGCATTGTATGATGGTCAGACCTCCCTTATCTTTCTCATCATGGTGATCGTCACACACACACTTCTCTTGGCTCGGCCTCCTTTGCTCAGCATTGATTTAGGCAATCTTTCCTGAATTTCTTTAAATTCTTCACACTGATAATTTCTTCTTATTTTTAAAAATTTATTTATTTACTTTTAGTTTACAATATTCAGTTCCACAATCTCTTAAGTTTCAAATTTTCTCCCTCTTCCCCCCCATAGTGGCATGTAATCAAATATATACTCATAATTTCTTGTGCCACATTCTGATTATGTCCACATATCCTAATTTGTTCCACTTTCCCCCAGTCAATTTTGTCTAGAGGGGAACTTTCCTTCTCTATCTGACCTCCCTAGGGTGTAGTGGTGGTTAACTCAATGTGACACAATACCTGATACAGCCATAGCCTTTAATGCTTATAAACTGCTCTGTATGATAGCATGCTATCTGTAGTGGAGAGAACTTGGGACTTGGGCTTGAATTCCAGCTCTGACATGTACCAATTGTGGGACCCTGGAACATTTTTGAGCCTCAGTTTTCCTAATCTGCAAAATGGGTACAATGATATGTCTACTTCAGGGGTATTGTGAGGTGAGTGCTTTGTGCTTAAAACTCTATAGAAATGAGAGTAGTAGTTACTGTCTTATTTGATTCTTACAACAAACCAATAAGGGAGATGCTATAGTGTTCCAGTTTTCCATGTTACAGATCTGGAAAGGGAGACTTAGAGAAAGGATAAATGACTTTCCCTGAGTTGCAACATCTCAGAACTACCAAAGGTGGAATTTGAATCTGAGACTATTTACACCATATTATCTTGCTTCTCAGATAATGAAATCTTCCCTACTGAGAAGCTAGTTTGCCTTTAGTGAGAGGCAGTGCTAAGCGGTGGAAATGAGTTTGGGTTTGGATTTAGAGAACACAAATTGGAACCCCAGTTCTGCTACTTAGAACTTAGCCTCTCTTACCTCTGGTTTCTTCATCTGAAGGGACTGGATCAGATGCCCTCTGCCATCTACTGTACCTCGAGGTTCATTTTCCTGTAACTATCCATGATCTCCAAGTTCCATGGCTATGAGAACTGAGGAGATGTCATTGTTTGGGTCTCGTTTCCTACAGGTGTCGAGTGTGGTCTAATGACTTTAAGTTCCACAACCACTGCAATTGACTTGATTGATTTACCAGGAAACTTCTCCATCAGCAACGTGACCCTCGGAGGTGGATATGTGAACTGGACTATCCAATCAGAGAATGCAGCAAATAAGACAATTGGGGGGCTGAGCCCCGGGTTGATGTACACGGTTGAGTTGAAAAATGGTATCAGTACCTGTTGCAAAAAGTGGTGGACACGTAAGTAACATCAGATCCTTTATTGGCAAAGGGTCTCCTCAGTGTGTCTTTAGGTGAAAGGCTGTTCCTACTATCCATCAGAGCTGGGTTGGCGAAAGCAGACACTGGGCCTTGGTTTAAAACCCTGATCTCTGGTGGAACCATGATCTCGGCTCTGACTCCAGAAACTCCTGTGGTCCATCTGTCCCCTACTCAGCAATCCCAGTCAGTTGGACAAACAATTATTAAGAGTCAGCTGTATTCAGAGCCCTGTGCTAGGCTGAGGTGGTGTGTGGGAGGGAAGAAAAAGGTCAAGATAAGACAGCCCTGTCTCTCATGGGGCTCCCAGGTTATCAGGGAGAAGGGGAGTCGAGGGGAATGACAGGTAGCCATCATACAAACAATACATGAGTGCTTTAGAGAGGTGAAAACTAGGTGGGGGATGAAGGGAGGGTGGTCATGGCTTGGGGGCTGCTTCATGGAAGACAAGACAGGGCCAGATTGTGGGGGCCTTGAATGTCAAACAAAAGAACCAAAACTTTACTGGCTGGACAGACAATAGGAAGACACTGAGGATTCTCAAATACAGAAATTGCATGGTTAGTCCTGTACCAGTTGAGTCTTGAGCCCCAAATCTTGGACAGGTTTCCTGAAACTTCCCATTTGAGTTATAGATATTCCTTCTTGGGCCACAATTCACCATGGGTGTGTGTGTGTGTGTGTGTGTGTGTGCAAGAGTAGCTTCCTAGCTGAGCAGGTTTTAATGAGGCTGTGAGGTGGTGGGTAGAGTGCTGGACTTGGGAACTGGAAAGCCCTGAGTTCAGATGCCAGCTCAGTCTTCTACTAACTGTGTGACCTGGGCAAGTTCTTATACCTCTCTTCCTCAGTTTCCTCATCTGTAAACTGGGGATAACAATAACATCTCCCTCCCAGGTTTCTTGTGATGATCAAATGAGATAGTGCCTATATAGTGCTTTGCAAACCTTATAGCACAATAGAAATTCTGGTCATTGTTATCTCTGACTGTTCCCTGAAGATTTCTCCCAGCCCCCATCTCTCCATTCAGCTGCTCAGATGGGCCAGTGTCTTCTCAGACTCAACATGGCGGAGAAGGGCTTCCCTCATCCTCTCTCCCTTCCCTTGTTCTTCTGCCATGGGCTTCTTCTGCCCCACCCATTCATTCCCTCTGTTTTCTTCACTGGTCTCCATACTTCACAGAAGTGAATGTAATGTTGGAGGGGATTACGGCTCCTAGATCTGGAAAAGACCTTGGGGCATATTGTCAAATCCCCTCATTTTAGAGAGGAGGAAACTGAGGTCTGGAGAGGTTCAGTCCTGGTCTGAGGCTGCTCAGAAGTGCTTAGAAGTGGCAGGGCGGGATTCACATGGAGCTCCTCTGACTCCAAGTCCATTCCTTTCCTGTTGGATCTCAGAACTTGTGCATGGATTAGTCTTCATTTTGTAGACTTTTCCCATCCCAAGCCAGCCCTCAATAAGAAGCTTCCCCAGATGGATTGAAGTCTTGCCTCCCCTTCTGTGATCCTGGGTCTTTGTTCTTGAATATGATTATGTTGGTGGTTTACAAATTGTTTCCCAGGATCCCTTTGGATTCTGAGGCCCTTGAGAGGGGGACAGAAGCTTGTCCTTTATTGTTCTGCATCCCATGAACATTCATTAAAAGTGGAATCCAACCAGGAAATTTGCTGTTTGCTGTGTTGATGTGCTGTGGCTGGCCTTCCTTTTCGGAAAGGTGTATGGGAACATATTGAGATGCTGAAGTTTTAACACAGAAAAAATTATCTTTTTCTACTGGAGTCTTTCCATGTGACCTTGGGCAAGTCACTTAAATTACCTGGGGCTCAGTTTGCTCCCCTAAAAGATGAAAGAGTTGGCCTGGATGCCCCTGGGGTTCCTGCCAGTAGTATGAGCCAAGAGAATTCAATTCTGTACATTTTTGTGGTGCGCCTTGTGTGTATATGTGTTGGGACCATGCTGGAAGCTGGTTCGGGGTAGTTCAGGAATGAATAGAAAAATATTTATTAAGTGTTTACTAAGTTCCAAGCAATACAACTATCAAACTGAAGATAGTCCCTGTCTTCAAGGACCTTTCATTCTAATGGGGAAGACAGCACAAAAAAGGGAGGCGGCCAGAGTCCAGAATGCAGTCCAGAAATGGAGCAGATTAGTGAATGGGGTTAGGATGTCCAAATGAAGAGAAATAAAATAGGGTTCCTACCCTCCAGAACTGTGCCCTCTGGCTAGGGATGTCAGACACAGAGTGGAATCACCCAGGATAGGTGCCCACGTGGTACTAGGAGAAAGAAGGAGGGCGGGATGGCTCCTATCTGGAAGTTGGGGGTGGCTCCTTTCTGGGGCCAGGGGCAGGTCCTGTCTTGGGGCTGGGGGTGGCTTCATGGTGACTTGGATCCTGAGCTGGACTCAGTAGATTATTTTGTATCCCAGGGATCTGCTTCCTCTTTGCCGTCTTTTTCTTATATGGACATCAGAGCTGGGGTTGGAGTCCGAGCCTCTCCCTGGGTTTCAGTCTCCTTGTCTCTGAAATGAGGATGTTGGACAAATTGACCTGGGAGGTCCTGCAGGTGGAATGCCTGTAGAACCTTGCTTAGTCCAGTGCCTGGAATGCCCTCTTTTCATTGCTGCCTTTTAGAATCCCTGGTTCATCTCGCCTCCACACAGTGACTTTATTGATTTTTTTCCATCTCTCTCACACCCCCAGTTACTTCCTATTTATTTGTGCTATAGGGTAAAGAATGCTGGCTCTAGATCTGAGGGCCTGGGTTCAGATCCTCCCTCTGCCGCTGACTACCTTTGTCACTTTGGCCAAGTCACTTCTTAACCTGCCTGGGCCTCAGTTTCTTCATTTGTAAAATAAAAGGGTTGGACAAGATAGCTTCTGAGGGTCCCATCGAGCTCTGGACCCATGATCCAGTGACCTTTGTGTAAGACTGTATTTATTTGTCTGTGTGGATGTTGTTTTTTCCCCACAGAATGGAAGCTTATTGAAGTTAGTAATGTTTTCATTTTTGTCTTTTTTGTCTTTTATTTATGCACAGCCTGTACTACTGGACGCTTTATTTAAATGGAATCAAACTGAATCCCAAGCAAGGCTTTTTCTTAATTCTTTCAGCCTAGTTCAGACATAAAGAAACAATCCCTACTTTGTGCTGGGAGAAATACTTTTCTTGGAGGCTTCTAATGTGGAGCGTGCTTTTATTCTTATGTTTTACTTACAACAATTTTTCTTTCCTTTTAAAACTTAAACAGAACCTAATCCGGTATTTGACATTGAAGTTGTCAGTGTGGGAACAACTGAGGCGACCCTGACCTGGAAGAACCAGGACCCATCTGCTTCTGAGTACAAATACCTCGTACAGGATGAGAAGCAACGTGAAAGGAAGGTCGTCACCAGCCAGCACATGAGTGTTACAGTCACAGGCTTAGATCCTGGCACTTATTATGTATTCTCCATCTCCCCAGAAGTGGGAAATGGGACTCAGGGACTCCCGAGAGCTGTGACTGTCATAACAAGTAAGTCAGGTTTCCCTGAGAAAGAATAAAGTCCCTCTGTGAATGGGAATGGACACCATGTGCCATGGGCTTTTCTCAATTCATATTGCCTGATTTATAAAGAGATTTCTCATGAATTTCTGTGGGGGAAAACTGAGGCTGGTTGCTTTGGAGTTGAAAATCCCGAGGCAGCTGGGGTGATTCAGTTCTCAGGCTGTGTTTGGATGGTGAGGGCTCCCTCTCTGTGCCAGCCCCTACCAGCCTTCCAGTAAGTTAGGGAGACTTTCCTAGAAATCAGACAGGCCAGTCAATGCTAAAAGCACTAGGCCTTAGTTAGGCTTGTTGTAAGTAACACAAAGGAAGATCTGAGGCCTAAAATGGGAGACACCTGGAAGTGGGCTGAGGGCAAGCAGGGATGCCACTAATGCTGAGAAAGTCAAGGATAGGGACCCTTAGACTGTGGGAGAAGGAATAAGGAAGTCAAGGATGGTGTTGCTGTGTGGATCTGGCTTTAATTACTCCTCCCAGTCTATGGGTGGGGTGCCTTGGTCCTTCATTCCCTCTACGCCAGGCCATCTCAAGGGTGCCAGGGCCATGGTTTTGCTAAGGAGGGATAGGTTTTTGCCAGAAAGCTGGACATAAAGGCTGATGTGGACAGATCCTTGATCTCTTTGTGGGGGGCAGTTCCTGTGTCTGAGGAGATGGCAGCTTGTCTCTGCTGTCTCATCCAGGGCAATTCTCCCTGCCTTTCTGTAAACTCTCCATTGAGGATTCATTCAGTAGTTTGTCATAGTAGGGTTTTTATTTTTATTTTTCCTGGTCCCTTTCATATTTATATTGCAGCTGTTTCTTGAAATGTTCTGGTCCCCTCCCAGTGAGTGAACTGTCCCTTGTGATAAAGAAAAAGCATGGTCATGTATTTGTTTATTTTAATGCCTATTTGTGTGTGTGTTTGTGTGTGTGTGTGTGTGTGTGTGTGTGTGAATGCGGATGCATATGTGTTTAAATGTCAGTCATCAGTCTCTCTGTAACTTCTGCTCCTAGGCCTTCCCTCTTGGGCCAAACAGAGCAAGTCTAACCTTACTGCCATGAGTAGCCCCCTGTCCCCCATGAGCCCTTTGTTCTCTGGGCTAATTATCTCCCCCTCCTGTCAACACTCTTTCCATGTCAGGATCCTGAGGTCTCTTGCCATGTGCTTGGCTTCCTCTGGCTGCTCTCCAGCTTGTCCCTGTTCTTAAAATATGCTCCTAGAACTAACCCTCATACTCTCAATGTGGCCTGACCCAGGCTATGTGGTTTGGTAACACCATGGAGGACTTGGAGGGCTTTAGGTTCCCCATGGAGGGAGGTGTTGTGGCTGAGTGGTTAGAGAGCTGGCCTCAGAGTCAGGAAGATGTGGGTTTAAGTTCTGCCTCTGGCATACACAGGCTATGGTGATCCTGGGCAAGTCACATGCCTCTTGGTGCTCTGGGCAGCTCTTTAAGGTTTTAGGTTGCAGAGAAGGTCTGAGCGATGCTGAGCTGCATTGGTCTAGGATGGTTTCCTGATCTAAGAGTTTTCTATGTCAATGAAATCACAAGTTCAATCCCATTCCCCTGTATTCAACATGGCACCCTATTAGTTGATGAATTAAAATTGATTGCTAATCTCTGTCTCTTTATCTTTCTCTCTCCCTCCCCCCCCCTCTCTTGTTCTTTTCCTAACAGAACCAAATCCAGTGTCTGAGCTCCAGGTCACAAATGTGGGCATAACTGAGGCTACTCTAAGCTGGCATTCAGACAGCAGCGCTGTGGCAACCCGCATGCTTTTGGAAAGTTTTGAAGATGAGACCAATTCGTCCTACCAGGTGCTACTTGATATTTCAGGCCTTGAGCCAGGTTTCAGTTACAATTTCACTCTGTTTCCTCCAGAACCTTGTCAGGCCCAAGGAGACCCCAACATCAGACGAAGCAGGACAGGTGAGTCATAGAAATGGATTCTCTGTTACCTCTTACTGAACCTGTCCCCCTTGGGTGAGACTCTGAGGAAGGGAGGATGATGATAATGGTAGTGAGAGAAAGTCGGTGAAGAGCACAATGTTTGGGGCTAGATTTACCAAGACACAACTGTCCTTGCTTACTGTCTGAAACCACCGACCCCAAACTTACCAGTGTCCTCAGGGTCATGCATGGTGCTAACGTGAGCGCACTGGAATCCTGTTTAGGGAGCACCGGGGTCGACTGTGTATAGATCCTTGTGCTAGGCTAGGAGGGGAGATGCAAAGTTCAGGGATGACCCAACCCTGCCCTCATGAAGTTTCAAGACTGGTTGTAGAAGATGATACAACTGTAGGTAACTATGATACATAATACTGACCCTGTCATAAAGGTCTGAGGATGAAGAAAGCCCTTGCTCCCCAAGGGTTGGGGGCAGAGATTAGGGAGAACATGGCAGGTGACTTGGAATTTAAAGAGTGAAATGAAGTGGGTCTAAAGTTTGCCCATGAGGGTCAACAATAACCAGATTACTACATGTTCTCAACACAATTAAAATTAATTAAAATAAACTTTTTATGCTAAACTTAACACAAAACCCAGCCTTTCCACAGGTAGAGCAGAGCAGATAGAGGACTGCACCATGAATTTCTTTCTGTTCCATACCACTTGCTTAAAAACAGATATGTTCTATATCTATCTATACATATGTGTATATATGTATCTATACATTTGTGTGTATATCTATAAATATGTGTATATATCTATACATATGTGTATATATGTATGTATCTATACATATGTGTGTGTAGCATATAAGCAGTCAGAAAGAGTTATATAAACACCACTTTCAAAACTGTCCTGCTTGTCTGGGCTTCCCTTTGAGCTTGCTTCTGTTATTCTCTCAGAAGTTTTAAAAATGTTTCAGTGGGCCTCCTCTTTTTTCCTTTCTTTTGGCATTACCATTGCTACCTCCCTTCTCTCTCCTGTACCCCAATTTCAATCGAAAATGAACACCGTCCCCCCTCTCCCCACCATAGCAAATAAGCAAAATCAACAGACCAAATCCACACAGTGGCTCTGCGTTGTTCTCCGGCTCAATTGACTCAGCATCAGTTTTTAATTACCAGAATTCTCTGAAATAATTTCTTATGGTGCAATAGTATTCCATTACATTCATACATCACAAGTGTGTTCAACTATTCCCCATTTAATGAGCACTGCATTAGTTTCAGTTTTTTGCCTTTCTTTTTTTATTTTAATTTACACCTTCAGGATCAGGAACTTTATTTTACTTGCCACTATATCTTTTCCTTTTAAGTATTCTTCTTCTTCCTTCTTAACCCCAGCACCTCATCCCCAACTAGGTCCCTGAGTTTTATATATTTCTGCACCAAACGGTGTATGGGTTTCCATTATAGTTCATATAAGAGTTCATCTCATGCTCACATGTTTTTGTATATCATTCTTATCACTTTCCCTAATTATAGGAAATACCAAGATCTACCACCTTCTTCTTCTTTTCTTATGTTTTTCTTTTGCCTTCCCTTCCCCTTCCCCCACTTAAAACCCTTAGAACAGAATCAACTCACTTGCCCTGTAGGACATCTTATTTTTTAAAATTTGACTTAGTATGATTAGAAGGCATTAAGATTCTGAAGAACCTTAGGTTCTCTACCTCCCTCCATTAGAGTATTAGCCCTTCATCATTATACAGCCCTTTTCAATTGCTGAAGTTAATTTACCTTTCTAGGTTTCTTTTCTCTTTACTCTATATTTTCTGATCCTGATTTCAGAATTCTTGCTCGGCTCTGATAACTTCCTCCATAATACTTGAAAGTCTTCTATTTCATTAAATGTCAATTCCCTTCCTCCTTCCCCTCATAGATTTACACCCATCTTTGCAGTGTAAATTATTCTTGGTTGTAAACCTATATATTTTGCCTTCTGTTATATTGTATTCCAAGATCTTCTCTCATTTCTATAGAAGCTTCCTTGTCTTTTATTATCCCAATTATGGCTCCTTGGTTCTTGAACTCTTTCTGACTACTTATAGTATTTTTTCTTTGAAGCAGAAGTTTGACTGCAACATTCTTGGGGTTTTTATTTTTTATTTATTTTAAATTTTTTTTGGGGGGCTTTTATTTTTGTAGTCTCTTTCCAGAGGTAATTAATGGATTTTTTCTATTTTCACTTTGCGTTCAGGTTCTAATAGGTTTAGTCAGTTTTATTAATGATTTCTTGAAATAGGATTTTTAGACTTTCAGAAAATTATTATGATTTAAGAACCTGATGATTCTTAAATTATCTCTTCTTAACCTGTTTCCATGTTTGGTTGTTTTGATAGTAGATATATTAAATTTTCATCTTTTTTCCCAAACTTTTAACTTGGTGTTAATATTTCTTTTTGTCTCGTGGAGTCATTGATTTGTGTTTGGTCTGTTGTCATTTTAAGGGATTTATCTCTGATTCTGTAAGTTTTTTATAGTGATTGGTCCTGTTTGATCTTGATCTGGGTCATCAGGACTGCTTTGTGGACCTCCACCACCCAGTGTGTATCTACAACAAGAGGACTTCTTGGTATCAGGTTCTGCTCTCTATCTTTAGAGCTCAGAGCCCTGGGTCTTCAGGGATTTCTATGGTGTCTCTGGACAGAGTGCTTGGGACTTTAGAAGCTCTGGGTCCAGGATGTCCCAGTTTGTGTGCTGCTGGTCTAAAATACTATGGCCGAAGGATGGATTTCCAACCCTGTTGGGGCTTTCTCTACTCCCGTTGCTTCTGGATACAGAGCCTTGCAAACTGTAGATGTTTTAGGTTAATCTTTTGTTTTGCTGGGAAATTTCTGTCATTATTCTGGCTCCCTTTTCTTTTGCCTGTGGACAAAGTGACTTTTTGTGCATTTCTGGGGTGGAGGAGGTAATTTACTCCCCATAGTATCTGGTACTGTTCTTAGGTTTTTGCTAGAGTAGATGTGTAGGAAGTGGGCTGTCTCTCTCTGTGCAGGCAGCCATTTTTGGCCCTGATGATTTATTTATTTAATTGTTCTCTTTTGGGGATTGTTTGCACAAAGGAACCTCTTTGCCCAAGAACAGGCTTTGGGTGGTGATGATAATAATAATAGCAACAACAACAATAATAGTAAATATATAATGTTTGAAGGCTTGCAAAACAATTTAAAAATATTATCTCATTTGATCCTCATAACAACCCTCAGAGGTAGGTGCTGTATTATCCCCATTTTCAGATGGGGAAATTGAGGCAGATAAAGTTTAAGTGACTTGACCAGGATCACACAGCTAGGAAGTATCTGGTGCTAGATTTGAACTCTAGTCTTCCTGACTTCAAGACAACATTGAGATAATTATGAGTGGGTCAGGTTCAGGCTCAGCTCTTTTGGGCCCTTGATGGAGGTCATAGCCTTTCAGTCCTCAATGTTTCATATGTCATGGATCCCTTGGACAATCTGGTAAAGCTTGTGGATCTGGTCTCATTATAATTTTTTTTTTTAAAGCAATCGGGGTTAAGTAACTTGCTCAAGGTTACACGGCCAGTTATTTCTGGATGTGGTGCTGAGTATCTGAGCGCAGGTTTGATCCCCAGGTCATCCCGACACTGGAGCCGGTGCTCTTACCTCATTATAATGTTTTAAAATGCACAAAATAAAATGCATAGGACTGAAAAGGAAAACCAATTATATTAAATTACAATTATCAAAATGTAAAAAAAACAAATTAATGTTTCCCCCAGTTAAGAACCCTTGCTTTAGTTAAATAAACCAAACAAAATAATAATAATAATAGCAATAATGGTAATCATTAGCATTTATCGAGTACTTTAAGGTTTAGAATGTACCTTACATATGTTATCTCCTTTGATCCTCACAAGAACCATATGAGATAGGTACTGTTATTATCCCATTTTACAGATGAAGAAGCTGAGGTTAAGAAGTGACTTATGCAGAATCTCACAGCTATTAATTGTCTGAGGCAACATTTGACCCCGTACCTTTCTGAATCCAAGTCCAGTCCTCTGCCCACTGTACTGTGCATCAGGCAGAGAACAGGAAAAGTCAATCCATTAGGGGATAGTTTGGTAAATATGCCCTGTTATGCCATGGGATGGGATATGGCCATGGGTGAGTAGTTGTGTGGGGCTCACTTTTTCATCCTTCCTTTAACTGACAGAGTAGGTAGACCTGGAAGACTTGTCCTCTAACTCATGCTGGCAGCTTTATTGTTTGATGATTGTATCTTTTAGACAAGTTAGAAAGTAAAAAAGGGCTTGAAGAGGTTAGTACAAAATCTCTGTTAGTCCTAGAAGGATGGTGACCAAAGACCACTTGTTTAATATAGGAAAGCACAATCATTTATTTAATAATCATTTCTTAAGTGTGTGCTATATGTGCCAGGTGCTGTGCTAAGCCCTGCTTAGCACAGTCAACACAGAGTCGCTGCCCTCAAGGGGCTCACAACCTAATGGGGGGGGAACAACAGGCAAACATATAAAATATATTAAAAATATATACAAAACAATGTGCAGGATAAATAGGAAATAGAGGGAAGGCACTGGAATTCAGAGGGGTTTGGGAAAGCTTCCGATATAAGGTGGGATTTTAGTTGGTGCTTAAAAGAATCCAGGGAAGTCAGTAGGCAGAGTTGGGGAGGGAAAGCATTCCAGTCATGATGGACAGTAAGAGAGAATGCCCAGAGCTAAGAGATGAGTCTAGTTTGTGCAACAACTAGAAGGCCAGTGTAATTGGATCAAAGAGTATGTATCAGGGAATAAGGTGTAAGACAACTGAAAAGGTAGGAGGGGGCTGAGTTACAAAAGGCTTTGGATGCCAAACAGCATTTTGTGATTGATCCTTGAGGCAATAGGGAGACACTGTAGTTTACTGAGTAGGGGAGTGATAGGGTTAAACCTGCACTTTTTAGGAAAGTTACTGTAATGGCTATATGGAGCGGGGACTGGAGTGGGGAGAGACTTGAGGCAGGCAGACCCACCAGCAGACTGTTGTAATAATCCACATGATAGGTGATGAGGGTCTGCATTCAAGGGATGGTACAAGGTGATGAAGCATTTTCATAGGCTGTTAATGAGCACCCTTAGAACATAGAATACTAGCTAGAAGGGCCCTTGAGGTAGAGAAGGTCAGAATTGGGAGTGGAGGTCCTTGGAACAGAGAAGGTCAGAACTGGGAGGGATTTTAGGATGTTAAGAAGTCAGCATTGGGCAGAACCTTGGAGAGCAGCTCTTCTAACCCACTCATTTCACAGTAAGGAAAACATTCAGAGGGGGAGTAAAATGACTTGGGCTAGATTGTAGAGATGGAACTAGAATTTGTTTTTGGACTCCTAACCCTTTTCTCTAACTATTTTCTATTACATCTTTTGATTCTCCTTATGGTCATATTTACTGCTTAAATTCGAAGTTACTCAGAAAGCTTTATGTGTTGAGCATTGTGAATATTTATATAGTTACCATCAGAATGGGATACTCAGAACACTAAATAGCCGCTTGTATAGGAATGTTCTATCTTGGTCCCTGACGATAAGGGAGTTAGGGATGGGAATCAAGTGGGATGGAAAAAATCTCTTTGATATGAAGTTGTATGAAACAGGTGAGATGAAAAAGAAAATCATAATCATACTATAGTGACATCACCTGGGATATTGCTTGAGGAACTCCAATTGCTAACATTCAGTGAATGCCTTGGAAAGCTATAGCATGCTAATTTTACAGGTGCCAAGAGAAAACAGGAAGCAGTCTCTGCTTTTGTTAATGGCCTTTCTTTCGTATCATTTGAAACAGGTGCCAACAGCACAGACATCAGCATGGAAGATGGCTCACGTCAGCCAGACTTTGAGTCCGGCACCTTGGCGTACAAATGCAGCCTCAAAAAGGGAGCCCCTTTGTCTGCAGAGGTCTCTGGAAACACGAGGGTCAATGTTATTGGGTTAAATTCTGCAACTTCATACCAGCTCACTGTTTTCTCTCAGGCAGTCAATGAGACTGAAGGAGACAGTCGAATGAGAATCTTCAAGACAGGTAAGCTTAATTCCTCTAGATTAACTCATACAGAAGTAGACAGAAATTGTTTCCAAAATGCCCACATGTAATCAATGTTTGGTTCTTGTTTATTCTACACAGAGTCCTCATTTGTACATCCCCCCTCCCCTCCCCACTCTAGTTCTGGCCTTCTCTCTTCTCTACTCATGTAGCCACCACCTTACTTCAGGCTTTAGGATCTCTCACTTGAACTTTTGCAATAGCCTCTTAATTGGACTCTTGGCTTCCTATCTCTTTTTTCTCCAATCTTACCTCTACATAGCTGCCCAAATAATTTTCAGTAATAATAAATGTGCTTTAAGACTTGTAGAATCATTTGACTTATTGTTGATGAGTTGTTTTCAGTCATGTCTGACTTTTCACGACCCTATTCAGAGTTTTTTTGGCAAAGATACTGGGGTGGTTTGCCATTTCCTTCTCCAGTTCATTTTACACATGCAGAACTGAGGCAAACAGGGTGAAGTGACTTGCCCAGGGTCACACAGCTAATAAGTGTCTGAGGTTGGATTTGAACTCAGGTCCTCCTGATTCTAGGATCAGTACTTTGTCCACTGAGCCACCTAGCTGCCCCATTTGACATATAGTATCTCATTTGATTCTCACAATAACCTGGGAAATAGGTGCTATTATTATCTACCATTTGAAGATGAAGAAACTGCGAGAGGTTAGATGACTTGTCCAGGTTTGCACAACTTGGAAGTATCTTAAGGCTGGGTTTGAGCTTAGGTCTTCCTGACTCTGGGGCTAGTTCTCTTGTCACTGGGCCACCTTGCCGCCTAGGGGATGCTTTTTAGCATGCAGTCCTTTGTATTTTTAGTTATTGCTGCTTTCTTCCTCCTCAAATGATCATGATGGCAGCAGGGCACAGTGGAGAGAACACTTGCTTCAAGTCAGAGGACCTTGATCACATTCCATGCCTTAAGCTTATGAACTGTGTGACCTTGAACAAGTCACTCCACCTACTTTGTCTCCATTTCCTCAACCATAAAATGAAGGAATTTCACTCATATTCAACTGTCCCTTTCAGCTCCAAGTCTATGATCCAATGCTCATATATTTATTTGTATCATGTTCCCAAAGTGAAGTGTTAGTTGTTTGTGAGCAGAGACAATTTTTACATTTTACAGATGGGGAAACGAAGACTTAGCCATGTGAAATGACTTGTCCAGGGTCAAACAGCTAGTAAGAATTTTAGTTTTCAGACTCCTAACCCCTTGCGCTAACTATTGCTAGTTAAAGTATCAGAAGTGGAAATTTAAGCCCATGTTTTTGACTTTCTTTGTATCCTAGTGTTTAACATGGTGCCAGGTACATAGTAAGCACTTAATAAATGCTTGTAGACTTACTGATGGAACACAGACTTGAGTCTGAAAAATCACAAGTCTCATGCTCTTTCCCCTCTTACCTGATGAGAGGGTACTGGATACATGCACTGAGAAAGAGTGGATCTTTCCCCTTTCCTGCTGGGCACATGGCTGATTTTGTATGTTTCCATCTTCAACAGACTCTAGTCAAGTGGTTAATGTCCGCATTGAAAAAGTCAGTGATGCAGAAGTGGACTTGGCTTGGGAGAACAGTGAAAAATCATCATCCCACTACACATACAGAATACATGTTGCTGGGGATGCCAATTCCTTCGACCAGAATTCTACTAATACCTATGTTGCCATCAGAGGGCTCAATTCTAGCACATTGTATAACTTCACAGTGTATCCTAAAAGAAACCAAGATCCTGAAGGCCAGCCAGCTTTTATCCAGGCTTACACAGGTAAGTCCTCTGTCCAGTGACCATCTCCACTGGACATTTCCAATGTCTCTCTACTCCTGGTGTTGAACATGTCAATGCTGAAGAAGAAAACAAAAGCAAGAGTCTAAAGTTTGGGCCCAAAACTTGAACTCTGGCCTAGAGAGAGGATGCTTTTCAGGGAGTCTGCACCCTTTGCTGGAAGAATTCTGGTCTACTTGGGCCTCTGTTTTGCCTTACCCCCTCTTTTTATTTTGCTTCATCTTCTTGTTTACCTGATGTATAGAAAACAGGTAGGCTGGCTCCCGATTCTGAAGAAAACCCTGTCATTTGAGGCAGTTTACAAAAATTCAGTTCGTGTAAAGTAACATGTTGTTCATGTAATTTAATTCAATAATTAAGTACCTGCTCTGCACAAGGCACTGTCCTTGGTGTTGGATAAACA
The DNA here is from genome assembly GCF_028583685.1 of Petaurus breviceps papuanus. Taxonomy (NCBI): domain Eukaryota; kingdom Metazoa; phylum Chordata; class Mammalia; order Diprotodontia; family Petauridae; genus Petaurus; species Petaurus breviceps. Next base: position 38,222,967 of record NW_027185804.1, read on the forward strand.
ATGACAAAAATGAAACCGTCTTAGCTCCCGTGGGGCCTGTGATCTATCTACTGGAATGTGTATGTTTGAAATGAAGCAAAGCTGTAATACTCTGACAAGTTTCATTTTTTTATGTGTGTCTCCAGTGCCCTGCTTGATGCCTGATATGTAGGACTCAGTAAATGTTTATTAGATTTAGTCACATGTAGAAGTGGAATTGTTCTTAAGAGTTATGTTTCTAATGCCTCAAGAAGTCTAGATTGTCTCTGGTTGTTTATGGCCCAAATTCCACCCCCCTCCCTCTAATGCATTGACTCCTGGACACCACCTTTTAGGAAGGACATTGGTAAGCTAGAGATTGTCCAGAGTGGGATGACCAGGATAGTGAAGGGTCTTGAGTTCCTGCCATCTGAAGGCTGGTTGAAGGAACTGGGATCATGTAGTCTCTGAAAGAGAAGATTTAGAGGGAGCATGAAAGCTACTTTCCAAGCTTTGAGGGGCTAATATTGAATGAATGAAGAGATTTGGTCTTCTTGGCTCAAGAAGAAAGAATTAGGAGCAGTAGTTAAGAGTGGCAAAGAGATAAGTTTAGGCTTGATGTCAAGAAAACCTTCATGATAACTAATGATTAATGATGACAAAGATAAATTGGAACTCCACAAAAAGTTAGGGTGAGGAGCTAATAATAGGAATAGTAATAATGATGATAAGAGCTAGCCCGAAGGGAAGGGGAATGGGATGCCTAGGATGCTTGGGGGTTTCCCATCCTTGGAGACTTTGAGCAGAGACTGGGTGATTACTTGTCAATATGTTGTATGGGAGGGAGACTCATCCTGGTATGGGTTGGGCTTCTCAGGTCCCTTCCATTCTGAGATTCTGGAATGGGGGAGTTGGTCTGGTTTCAGTGTCAGGTGTTCATATATCCTCACATCATGGTCCTCAGACCAGCGGCCAGGCAGTGAGAAGCGTAGGGAGCTTCAGTCTGGGCCGCCTGAGGTGTGCCCTGACTCTGTAACCTGTGGTCCTTTTTCCTTCCCACAGCACCCCATTCAGTCCGTGACTTTCAAGTGCAATATTTCAACACCACCAGCATCAGCTTAACTTGGGACAGTGAAGCCGCCTCCTTTAGGATCCTTGTTAAAGAACTCACGGATCAATCATTCCCCAGAAATGAGACACACCAAGGAAAACAGCTTCTAGTGACAGACTTAACACCTGGGACACCCTATTGTTTTGAAATATTTCCTCGAGCCCCGGATGGAAGGGAAGGAGTCTCTCAAAAACTGGAACAAACAACTGGTGAGTATTAAAGAATCTTTTTGCTTATTGTGTTTCTTTATTAAGACATAGCTGTGCTTAGTAACTTAAATGCTTCCAGGAGCCAAGATTCCATTACTCTAGTGCTCCTTCTACCACTGCAGTATCTATCTCTCAGACCTTAGTTAGCAACCTTTAGGAGTCACTTGTTCTAAAATTGTGCCTGATGACTGGCTTCCCAGTGACTGCTTTCTACGAGAGTAGCTCAGCAGATCCCCAGAGGGCGGTCAAGGAATCTGTCCTTGGGTCCAGATTCAAAGACTTTGAACTTTGACATGGCCTGCCAGAGCCCATAGCACCTCATTTAGAACCTCCAAGAACCCAGAGTTATCTTCTGGCCATGATACAGCAGTAGAGGAACGCCCTAGTAGAGAGGATCTGTTAACCAGGGTTCCTCAGAAGAGGTTTTATTGTAGCAAGTATAATTGAAATCCCAGGGGCAGTCACACAGGGGAATTACTATGGTAGGGGAGCCACTGCAAAGCTAACCTTGGAGTCAAAAAGAGGCAGGATCAAATTCTGTCTATGATAGCTCTTGGCTGGGTGAGGGGATGATATTGGGAGTAATCTTTTTCCTCATTCGTGTTCAGCTCTGTACTAATTTGTGCTGTACTAACTGTACTAATATCTGTACCAAATCTTCCTCATTTCCCTTTAAACAGAGCCAAGTGCCGTTTCAGACATTGAAGTTGTAAGTGTTAACACAACTGCGATATCCTTAAAATGGCAGAACAGGGACAGTGCATCGCCAGGGTATCGTTATCACCTGCTGGTAAAAACAGACGGATCCTGGGTCTTTAACTCTACGGTCAGCTTCCTTAAGGAGACCATTGGAGGCCTACTGCCGGGTACACGCTATAATGTTACCATCTATCCAGAAGTAAGAAATGGGACGAAAGGGAATCCAACATCAAAAGTTGTGTACACGAGTGAGTTCCTCAGATTATTTTTCCTCATAAATAACTTAGCTGGTAATTTCATTATCTTGAGAGGACAAAAATTAGGTTTGCTAAGATAGATTTCACCTGGGTGAGAGACTACTGCCTTTTCAATTATGCAAGCATTCATTAAGCAGTGGGCCTTGGGCTAGACCTTGGGAATATAAAGGCAAAGGTGTTCCTGCCTTCATTGAGCTTACATTCTTCTTTTCCTGGGTATGTAATACAACATCTACTCAAACAAAGTTTAATCCTAGAAAACTGAAGTGGGAGGCCATTAACAATTGGGGTTCAAGATGGAAGCCTTCATGAGTGGCTGACATCTGAGCTGAATCTTGAAGGAAAGTATGAATTCTGAAAGGAAGCTATGAAGACTTTAGGCAGTGCCTTCCAGTCATGGGTGGACTCAACAGCACGTGTGACTGTGTGTAGTGGAGGAGGACTAGAATAGAACCAGAACGGTGAAAGGACTTAGGCAGTGGAGGGCCTTAAAAGCTAGCATGAGGAGGTGACATTTTATGTCAGAGGTAACGGGGAGCCAAGGAAAGTCTTTGAGCCAGGGAGAGAAACAGACAGGCCTGGGCCTTAGGAGATGATTGCGCCCTGGATGTGGTAGTAGAGACACACACACACACACACACACAGACACGCACACACACTCTCTGCTGCTGGGGAGGCTGAGGCAGATCAGTCTCTTGAGTTTGGGAGTTCCGAACTTCAGCAGGATGAAAGCTTAGGACAAATTGCAAGCAAAAAGACCAGTAAGGAGGCTATTATAGCTGTCTAGGGAGTAACAGTATGGGCCTGAACTAGGATAGAAATCAAATCAATAGGGAGAAGAAGATGAATGAGGGACAGAGAAGAGATTTGGCAGCTGATTTGATACGAGGGTTGAGGGAGAAGGAAAAATCAAGGACGGCTGAGGTGTCAGACCTGGACGGCTGAGCAGAAATAGGAAATTGTGGAGGAGTTTTTGGTTTTTTTTTGAGGGAGGAGGGGGCGAAGGTGATAATTTTCACCTTCAACATGTTGAAATTTTGCGTGTCATCCAGCAGAAGCTATTTGGGAGGCTGCTGCTGATTTGAGACGAGTCCTGGAGAGAGATTAGGGCTGCCATCGGCAGTGAGATGATACTTGAATCCATAGGAGCAGATGTGGAGGGAGATAGTCGGGAGGGAATAGAAGAGAACCTAGGTTGATTCTCTGAGGGACGCCTATGCTAAGGTGGTGGGAGACGGCTGGTAATCTAGCAGGGGCAATTGAGGAGGAGCAGTCAGGGAGGGAGGGAGGGAAATTAAGGAAGGAAGGGGGGCCTCCAGGAGTAGGCTGGATCACTGGTATCAAACACTTCAGGGAAACTAAGTAGAACAAGGACTGAGCAAATACCATTGGACCTGGCCGTTGAGAGATCATTGGTCACTTCCAGGGCACTGATTGACTAGAGGGATGGGAGGTTGGGGGTGCAGATTGTAGAGGCCTCATAAATGAGTGAGGAGTTAAGGAAGTGGAAAAACAAAGAAACGAACAAACACAAGTGTATGGGATTCTGTAATTCTAGTTAATTAACTACCTTTTATTTGTCAAGGACCTAGCCCAGTGTCCGCCATTAATATTTCAAGCATCAGTACCACCGAGGTAACGTTAAGCTGGCAAGATACTGACAGTGCCTCCACTGGCTACACCTACTTCATCATTCTTGTTGAGCGAGAGTCTGTCAGCCCAGCATCGGTGCCCATCAACCAGACACTGAGGGTCAGGAATACTACAGTCACAGATCTAAGCCCTGGCACTTCCTATGAGGTCAGCATCTATTCCCAGGTAGGAGAGGAAGCTCTTCAAGGAGAACCTGGCCATAAATCCTTCTGTACAGGTGAGTTGTTCCAGACGGTCTCCTCCAAAGTTAATCTCTGTCTGCTTCACCATGGCATTGTGTCTTCCTTGTTGACTTGGTCCATCTGGATGGTCATTCCCACTTTGTCTTCAGAAAATCTGATATCCTGTGTATGCTTCCTCCTCTCTCCTGCCTTCCCTTAGGTGAGAAAAGCCTGAATACTCTGCTTTGGTGGCTTTAAGTCTGGCACAGATATTTTATTAATAATAATAATATACACATATATAGACCCATGTATACACACAATGTAAAAATAAAGATTTCCAAGCATTCAGCCTTATTTCCCTCAGTTGTTATAGCTCTTAGCTGTTTGAAATTATTTTGCATCCATCCATCCGTCTGTCCGTCCATCCTTCCGCCCATCTGTCTGTCTGTCTGTCTGTCTATCTATCTATCTATCTATCTATCTATCTATCTATCTATCTATCTATCTATCTATCTATCTATCTATCTATCTTATCTTATCCATCTGTCTATCCATCCATCTATTTATCTATCTGCCTATCGATGTAGCTAATCCTTCTATCTGCCTATCTATCTGTCTGTCTACCTGAGTGTTATACCTACTCTTGGGGAAGAGACTGCTTGGTTACTCTTTCTCTATCCTGAGCACCTAACTCAGTGCCTAGTAGGCATACCATATGTTTGTTGAACTGATTTGTTATAGGGTTGGGACTGCCCTGCCTTGTTAGTTACATGGTAATCAATCACTCAACAAGCCCTTTTTGATCATTTCCTATGTGCCAAGCACTATGCTAGGTAGAGGGATTATAAATGCAATACAGATACAAGATAACCTTAGAAGGGGAGGCATTAGCACCTGGAGGGGCTGGGAATGACCTGGAGAAAATGGGACTTGAGCTGAAGCTTGAGGAAAACCAGAGAGTTGAAGAGGCAAGGGTGAGGAGAGGGGGCACTTCTGTCCTGGGGGACAGTTAGTGTAAGGGCATCAAGATGATACATGGAGTGTGACACTTTAAAAGAGAAAAAGCCCCCCACTTTGGGTTTTGGTTTTTCTGTTCCCCTTTTCCTCTGTCTTCTCTTAAAAAATCACAATTAGCTAATGGTTTCTCTATTTTGTCTTTTTAAAATAGCTCCTAGATTTCTTTATCAATTAAATATGTTTTCTTTCAATTTTATCAATTTTCCTTTGATTTCTAGGATATTTATTTTGGTGTTTAATTAAGTTTAAAAAAATTTGTTGTTTTTCTAGTTTTTTTCCACACTCTCAATTTGTTGATTTCTTTTTTCCCTCTAAAAAAAATAGTATTTTATTGATTTCCAATTACACGTCAAGACAGTTTTTTACATTGATTTAAAAAAATATGTTGAGTTCCAAATGATCTCCCTCCTTCCTTCCCTCTCCCTCCCTAAGAGGTGGAATTTGAATCAAAGTCCTCTGTCTCCCAAGCCAGGATTTGTTTCCGGCGCTATGATGCCTTCTCTGAAGTTTTAGCAATTGTATATTCCCATGTTTTCCAATTGCTACCAGGAGCTGGGGGTCACAGTCCTGTCATAGAATAGTGCTGTTCTCCTTTGTTGTGGTCTCAGACCACAGTTGCAGTGTTGTTTTCAGTTCTCGGGCCTTAGTTTAGGAAGAATATAGATGAGCTGCAGAGCATACACAGGGGGGTCAGTGAGGGATAGTGAGGGTGCTGGAGGCCAGGCCACGGAAGTTTTGGTTGAAGGAACTGACAAAGGTTGGCTTGGAGAAGAGAAGGCCTAGGAGCCTTTGAAAACTCTTCAAGTATTTAATGTGGAAGAAGGATCAGACTGCTTCTTCCAGGGTCCCAGAGGAAAGAAAAGGCAACAAAGGTTGAAAGTTGTAGAGATAAAGGTTATAGCTCAACCTGTGCAAAAACATCCTAATACCGCCCCCCCACCCCTTCCCCACCCCAGAACTTCCATAGAGTTGAAGGGATGCCCAGGGAGGGATTGAGTTTCAGGTCACTAGAGGGCTTCTGGTAAATACTGCATGAGCAGTTGTCGTGGATGTTACTGATAGGATTCCTGTCCAGGTGCAGGTTAGAGTAGGTGGCTCCTTCTTACTCTCTAATTCTGGGATAGACCAAGCAGTTGGAACTCATATTTGTCTGTCTTAGAGTCCAACATGAAAAGATTCAACATTTCACTTTTCCTTCTAGATGCTGCATCTGTGGCTTTCCTTGAGTGCAATCCAGTGCCCAGACAATCCACCCTGACCTTAAGATGGCCCTGCCCCCCTGGCATGAACAAAGGCTTCAGTCTGGCTATCCACAGTGGGGAGTGGAACCAGGAAATAAATATCCCACCCTGCAATTTGACGGATGTGGTTTATGACTTTGATGTGGCACATTTAAATTATTCTACTACCTATAGCATCAACCTCACCACCTTGTCCTGTGGCGAAAAGAGTTTCCCTACACAGAATGTTTCCCAAACTAGTATCACCGGTAAGCTGTAGAAATGTTGTGATGGGCTGCAGAGAGAAACCAAGGGATTTTAGCTGACTCTTTTTTTTTTTTTGCTTTTTGGAGGAGGGAAGGTAGGGCAATTGGGGTTAAGTGACTTGCCCAAGGTCACACGGCTAGTTTTTGTGTTAAATGTCTGAGGACAGCTTTGAACTCAAGTCCTCCTGACTCCAGGGCCAGTGCTCTATTCACTGAGCCACCTAGCCGCTCCTATTAACTGACTCTTACCTTTGTATAAGTTGACCACTTGTTGGATAGGTTGTGGAAGGGAGTGAGTTGGAATGGATGGCTGCTAGGGTCCCTTCCCACTCTGAAATTCTACAATTCCATGATTACACAGCAGCCCCTTATGTTCAAATCTCCAGGTGCCACAGATCACTATCTAAAGTCAAATGTTGCTGCGTCTTCATTTTCTATGGTGTTAATGTAGACGTAATTTTTATCATTGTTTTCAGACCCACCTCCTCCAGATGGATTGCCAAATATTTTCCCCATCAGCCACAACTCATTGAAAGTAAAATTTGGCAAGTTTGAGGCAAGCCATGGACCAATAACAGCATATGCGGTCATCCTTACCACAGACGGAAGTAAGGAACTCTGGTTTGTTGTATTGTGCCAAATGGTCACTTATAGAACAATAATAATGAGGGTGATACTTGACATTTATAGGGCTCTTACTCTGTCAGTCACTGTGCTAACTGCTTCACAATGATCTCATTTGATCTTCACAGCCCAGGGAGGGAAGTGTTATTATTGTTTCTGTTTTACTGATGGGGAAACCGAGGCAAAGAGAGATGATATGATGGCCCAGAGTCATACAGCTAGTGTCTGAGGGTGCATTTGAACTTGGCTCTTTTGACTCCAGGCCTGGTACTGGATCCACGGTACCACCTAACTGCTCCCAAAACATAGATTTAGAGTTGGCAGGGACCTTAGGAGATCATCTGGTCCAATCCTCTCATTTTACAGATGAAAGAACTGATGCCTGGTGAGGTTAAGTGTGTTGCCCAGGATTACACAGCCATTACATGGCATAGGCAGGCCTTGGCCTCAGGTCTTCCTGGTTCTAATCCCAGCTCTTTGTCCATTATATCATGGCTTATAATAAGGAAAAAACAGTGAGGGAAAAAGTTCAGTAAAACTAACCAGCATCCAAGAGTCTGATGCAATATGCAATGCTCCCTGTGAGTGTCACCATCTTGCCACAGTGATTTTGACTGAGTCCTTGCCTAATCCCAGACCTAGCAGTCCGCCCATTTGAATTCAGGTTAGTCAATGAGACAGATCTCTCATCTGTCCCTTCTCTTATTGGAGTCTGTTGCTTTTTTCAAGGTGTCATTTGTGTGTCTCCTACTTAGGTGGTAACAAGTCTTCTGTTGACTTTTTGAAATATACCTATGATGATTTCAAGAAAGGAACCTCGAAGACCTACGTGACTTACCTCATGTCAGTGAAAGAGGAAAGGGCTGCCTCGGATTTGTCTGATGTCTTGAAGTATGAAGTCATTGTAGGAAATGAATCTACCACAGATGGCTATTATAATGGGAAATTGGAACCCCTCAGTTCTTATCGGTAATTCCATTCCATTCCATTCCATTCCATGCACATTTATTAAATATCTGCTATGTCCTAGGCACTGGAAATACAAAGACAACATCAAAACAGCCCCTTCCCTCAAGGGGCTTCTATGGTGGGGGTGGATACTAACATGTATAAGGCTGGGTCAGTGTCCGGCAGTCGGAAGTGCAAGGGTATGAACAACCCGGGGATCCAGAAAGGCCCTGGAGTTGAGCTATGAAGAAAGCTAGGAATCCTTTTTTTACAAAAAATTCTCCCCAATTAAATGTTTAAACAATTTTTAACATTTAAAAAAGTTTTATTTCCAAATTTTTTCCTTTTCTCCCTCTTCCTAAGACAGTAAGTAATCTGATATAGGTGATACATGTGCAGTCATGTAAAACATTTCCATATTAGTCATTTTGTATGAGAAGACTTAAGCAAAAAAAAGAAATTAAAAGTAGAAATTTAAAAGGAGCAGGTGACCAAGGAATGCATATCAGGCATAGGGGACAGCTTGGATAAAAGCACAGAGGCAGGAAATGGGCAATTCAGCTCAGGAAAGAGCAGTAAATGAGTTTGGCTGTCATGTAGCAAGGGGAAAGGGGAGGGGGAAGGTGAAAGAAGGCTGAAAGAGTTGACTAGAGCCCAACCAGGGGGCCCTGGACATATCAGGCTGAGGGTGCAAAGGAAAGGTGGAGATAGCCAGAATTGTCCAGTGGCTTGGAGAATGCCATGGTTTCTTAGGGCTATCCCTTCTCTGGATTTGCTTCCCCTGCTGGTTAAGCTAAACGGGGTTTTCCTTGCATGGCCTTCCTTCAGTTGAATATTGGTATGGTTTCAGATTCTTTCTTTCCCTTCATTGACAGGGCTTGTATTGCTGGCTTCACCAACATTACCTTTGACAGCCTCCATCTCATTAATGGTACAGAAAGCTACGTCTCCTTCAGCCTCTATTCAGATGCGGTCTCTTTACCTCAGAATCCAGGTAGGGGCAGGGGCGGGGGCAGGGATAGGGCTAAGATAAAACAAAATTTTATTATATTGTGAAAAAATGACAAATTCTGCATTGTGTGTTTTTTACTTAAAATGTCCACTTATCTATTTAAGGATCTGTAATGCATTGTGTTCTCTCCTGGGGAGAAGGAATCAGTATTGTAACATGGGATGAAACCTGGCACTGGAGTCTAAGGTCTTGAGTTCAAATTCTGAGTCTCTCAGTTGTGTGACCTTGGGCAAAGCACTTCATCTTTCTGGGCCTCAGTTTTCTTAACTTTAAAATGATAGAGTTGGACTGCATGAGTCTTAAGGTCACTTCCAGCTCTAAATGTGTGATTTCCACTTTGGAATGCCTGGGATGCCCTTCTTTCTGCCCACCCTGACTCTATATGCATTAGCATTAAGCAGCTAGCATTATGGGCATCTTGTTGTTTAGATGAGGAAACAGGCCCAGAGAGTTTCAGTTACTTGCTCAGGGTCACAAAGCAGCAAAAGGCAGGACCGGGTCTTGACCCCGGAGTTTCTGACTACAAAGATCGCATTTTTGCCTTCTGTGAATGCTTCATGGTTTACAGTACTCACTCCAAACCTGCGAGGCCAGGCAGAATGTTTCTTACCTGGTTACTAATAATAAGAGCTGACGTTTCTGATGATGCTTTGAGGTTACACAGTACTTGCCAAACATTTCCATGCTCCCCACAGCACCATGAAGCAGGCAGTGTTTGTGTATTATTGTACCTAATTTGTGGATGAGGAAACTGGGACCCAGAGAGGCTGCACCAGCTTGTCTGCAGTAGCAGAGGCAAGATTCATAGTCAAAGCCTGGCTCCTGTTAATAGTTACAGCTGAATGGCTAGGATGGGGTGGCTGGGCCTAGCATCCAGAAGGCCTCTGACACCAACTGTGTGACTCTGGGAAAGTCCCAGCCTCTGGACTTGCCTTTTTACTTACTTGTGTGATGGGGGCGTTGTGAAGATAAAGTGGGAGGGCATCTGTACTGTGCAAGCCTCGGAGTGCCACACATCGGTAGGGCCGGTTGTTGCTGTCATCACTGTTAACATTAGCCCTTTGTGGTTGACCAAGTGCTTCACCTGTGTCTCTTGTTTCTGTCATGAAGTAAGTAGCCTCACCTGTTCTGTAGATGAGGAAACTGAGAGGCAGAATGTTTAAGTGGCTGGCTGTGAACTAGGGTTTGAAGCCAGGTTCTTCCTGACTCCACATCCACCTTTCTTTCCATCATCTGGCAGCCCATCCTTCGGCTGCCTGGAGGTATAACCCCAGGATTGTAGGACCAGGTGCAGAAGCCGAAGGGACTCAGAGCCCCCCTTGTCCAACACCTTCCACTTGACAGTACCCATCAGAGGTGGAATCTGAACTCGCTTCTTTTGACTCCAAGCTGCCAGTGCTTCTTTCCCTGGAGTCCCATGACTTGTTCTGGATAGATGCTTCATCTCTCCTTTGGTCTTCCCACAGCTGTTATCTGCGGCGCTGTCTTTGGGTGTATCTTTGGTGCCCTGGTGATCGTGGCTGTTGGAGGCTTTATTTTCTGGAGAAGGAAAAGGTGACTCTTGTTGATTTGACTGCTTTTGTCCAAGCAGTGCCCCTCAGCTATCATAGGCTGCTGGTCTAACCCTGGAGCTTAACCCTTTATGCTTTCATCACCACTAGAAAAAGGCTCTTCTAGCTCTGTCACTAGCAAAGGCCTGGAAGTAAGGCTCTGTCTTTCTGCCAAGGCTCAGGTTACCAGTGCTGCCACTGGTTAGGTTACCTTGTCAAAGGCTCTCAGATAGTCCTCTGCCAAAAGCACATAGGAAGGGGAAGCAGCAGTTGGGAGAGAGGGATCAGGGGAACTAAGTTTGCTCAGCTGTGACTCCCTGAGGATTTTGGACACATGATTCATTGATATTTCATTCTGTGAGTGTCATGGGAAAAAATCATTACAAATTTCTCAGCTGAGGAGTTCCATAGCCCCATGAGGAGAGAGCCAGCATTGGAGTAAGGAAGTCCTGGATTCAGGTACTACCTCCCACACTGACTGGCTTTTTGACCCTAGGCAAGTCACAAAACTTTTCAGTGCTCTAGGTCTAAGACCATGCGTTATAGCTGCAATGGTGGACAGTGTCCCCCTGGGAGTTCTTTAGGTCCAGACCACAGGAATTTTTTTTGCTAGCATAAATAGAAAGCCATTTCTTCAGAGTTTGGATTTTACTTCACCTTGGGTACAACATGTTATAAAATCTGTTCTCCCAAACTTGACTGGACCGGCACGATGTCTGTTGAAATGGTTTTTGTATTTCTGAGGGATTTTGATTCTTGTTTGTCAGCTCTTAATTAGGTTATTACTCAGAATCCACAGACTTGCCAAGCTCTGCCAAGGTTTTACCTCACATACCTTATGGGAATGCAGTCCCAGAGGGCAATAGCTATATTCAAATATAGAAAAGAGAGAAGAAAGTTTTCTGCATTGACTTACTTTGTGTGTATATTTAAGTAATGGGTCTTTTTTTCTCTTTTCTTTGAAAACAGGAAAGATGCGAAGAATAATGATGTGTCCTTTTCTCAAATTAAGTGAGTTTCTGTGCTTTTGTTCTTTAAATCTAGGAGCATTATAAGTCTCCCAGCACCCTGAACCCTGTTGGTTCGAAGATGTGGCTGTGGTCTTTTAAAGAACCATCCCAACCTATTATTTTATGTTTCAGCCCTGAGAAGTTTCCTTTTCACAAAGCTAATGAAGTTAGGGAAGGAAGCATTTTAGTTTTTTGGAGACTTGGAATCAAGAAGCCCTGAATCCATGGCCAGTCACCGAGACAGACTAGCTCTGTGATCCTGGGCAATCACTGAACTTCTTGTTGTCTAATGCACCTTTGAGCTGCAGAAAAATAAAGGAAGCCAGTTTCTATGCTCGGAGTTTCCTGCAGTTCCCTGTGATAAAATCCTAGATCTGCCCCACCCTTGCCACCATCCTCTTCCCTCCCTCTCTCCAGCAACCAAAAGAAGCTCCATTCCTGGCCTTGGTGTGTGGGCTCTGTGGGCTCTGTGGCAGTGTCACATTGGCGTCTGAGAGGAGGCAATGTATGGTAGTGGGCATCAGGAGACTTGGATTCTAGTCCCCCCTCTGCCCAGTGTCTATGGGCAAGTCACTTACTCCATGTGTTCCCCTCTGCCACAAAGAAAACAGTGAGGCCAGAATGTTCAGAGTCTATGGCTCACACCCAGTAGAATGGATTTCAGGCCGCTAGACCTTGAACTAAAAGCCTGTGTCAGCTGGGAGATAAAGAGATCTGAATCACGTGGGGAGCTGGGACCTCCTTCTTAGGGTCATGGCTCTCAAAGGCTTCTGCTTGCTGTGAGCACAGGGGCCTGGCCATCCATCTCTCTTCATCGGCCTCTGTGTGAGCCCTGCCAGGCCCCTTGGGCGGCCTCTGCCTCCTCTTCCTCCTCTTGTGTTTCAGCCTTTGAATTCACTTCTTCCACTTGCCTTCCTTGGAAATTCTTCATTCATTTTGCAGATGAGGAAATAATAATACCTAATGCTAGCAACTCTAGGGTTTCTCTTTATAGCGTGCTGTAAAGTTTACAAAGCCCTTACATGTGGTCTCTGCGGCTTCGGGCTACAGTTATATTACTAACCCTGTGAGGGAGGGGCTAAAGCCACCCCCATTATCTTAGCCCTATTTTACAGATAAGGAAGGCGAGGTCTAGAAAAGAGAAGGAAGGGAGTGACTTGCCCCAGGTCACCCTGCTAGTAAGTCTTAGTACCAGAATTTAGACCCAGGTCTTTTGATCCCCAGTCTCTGCTGTGGTTCTTCTTTCAGACGGAGACCTTATAGCCTGGGATTTTTAGCTTTGTGTCTTGGGTTTTGTTGTTTATATACATATGTTTCATTATGTACATATTTATATTTTACATAAATAGGTTATATATATAGTGACTCAAATGTCTTAGTGTAGTTATAAGCTCTAATAGTTGAAAATTGAATGGAGACTTGGGATACTTTCTACATGTTAACTAGTTTTTATAATTTGTATACGTACATGTATAAATATATAGAACATAGTTAATTGTTCTTTGTAGGATAAATATATTTTTAATGACCAGAGTTATAATTTAGTTTTTTTGTTTCTAATATAAGCAATTGATTTCTAATTATTTTTTTTCTTCCTTCCTCTATGGTAAAGACCTAAAAAGTAAGTAAATTCTCAGTATTTCCTAGCACCTGTCTTTGGTTCACTCTTAGGTGAACTGTGAGCTAAGGCAATTCTAATGCCTCTTTTCCCATTTCAGATCCAAGGTAATCAAAGTGGAGAATTTTGAATCCTACTTTAAGAAACAGCAGGCCGACTCCAATTGCGGTTTCGCGGAAGAGTATGAAGTATGTATGTCCAAGGAGTCATGTTTATGTCGAGGACCTTTTATTTCTTTAGTTTGAATTTAGAGGAAACCTACCTAATTTGGCAGTGGAGAGAAGCTTTGTCAACCCAGAGCCGGGCCCCACTTAGAGCAGAGGGCCCTGCGGATACCAGTCAGCTTGTCTCTGAAAGGGAGGCCACATTCAATACCCTCTGACTAGAGGAGTAATGTGACGGCCTTTCCTTTCACAGTCCAGTCAGAGGGATGGAGATCTTCCTTCCCTTGTGACAAAGACCTTCTCCTCTTGGCCTCTGGTTGCTTATCTGTGAAATGAGTGGGTTGGTGACTTTGAGTGCTAAGGTTCTATGAGCTTCAGAATTTGAAATGATTATCAGGTTGGCTCTTATCAATCAGTGAAGACTATTCATAAGTAGAAGTTAAGACTGAGTCTCAAGTCAGTAGAATATATACCAATATTTCAGTATTTCATGGATCTCTGACTGGTTTGTCTATGGCCTCCCTCTACTTCTCCATGCCCTACTACATGGGTAATTAAGTTGTCAGAATAAAAACAAAACAAAACAAAAAAGGTGTCCTTGGTGGTACTTGGATAACAGATTTATAATTACTCTCTGAGCTAATCATTTGAAATCTTTCTACTTTGGTGGGAGCTGCCAGTCCCTGTGCTTTACCAATGGAGCCTTTGGAAACCTAACCTCCCCTCTATGACATGGTGAGGCATTGAGGCAGCCTTATAATGGGGGGGTCATTAGACATAGTAATTTTGGGAGTTAGAGCTGGAAGGGACCTTTGGGATCAGCCCAAGCCAACTATTTTACAGATGCTAAAACTGAGGCCTAAATAAGGTCAGTGACCTGTTCAAGGTCATCCGTACTGTCAGGGCCTTTGACTCCAAATGTGGCTCTTTTCAGCACACCAAACCCCCTGCCATTACTTAGCCCCTTATGAGGCAGTTCCTGGAAACTCAGAAGCTTGTGTTAGTGTTATGATGTTGATCTTGGGATTATGTGGAAGCCCCTGCTTTGGGCTCTCTCCTTGAGTATCTGCTCTCTTGTTTTTTAGGACTTGAAGCTCATTGGTGTTAATCAACCGAAATTTGCAGCTGAGATTCCAGAAAATAGAGGAAAGAACCGATATAATAACGTCCTCCCATGTACGTTTTTTCCTTTGTTTATTGAAAATATTTTTGGCAATTTCTCCCAGTCTTTTGCATCCATAAGAGTGCTTACAGACTCATGGTGTTGCTGGGTCTGCTGTGATCCAAGAAGCTCAGCCAGCTTTTTGTGATCCAACAACACCAGCACTTCTGTAGCTCTTTAAGATTTCCAAAGCAGTTTACCGGCATAGTCTCCTGTGATCCTTGCAGCAACCCCGTGCACTATGATCCCCATTTTACAGATGAGGAGCCTGGGGTTGAGAGAGGCCCAGTGTCACATAGGTAGTAAGTGTCCAAGTTAGGATTTGAATTCGGCTCTTCTCACTCCAAGTCCATGGCACTACCTTACTGTGCCATCATTCCTTTTGTGAATTAGCCAGTGTATCCTTTTGTCAGCTTATTGAGAATGAAAGGAGCTTCCTTAAAAGGAGATTAGTGAGGACTGGGAGTGGGGTGGTGGATGTGTTCTCTGGGGATGAGTGACCTTGGATAAGTCACGATTTCTTTTCTCAATTTCTTCAGCTGTAAAATGAGGAGGTTGGGACCAGAGAACCTCTGAGGTCCCTTCCAGTTCCACATCTCTGAGTCCATAAGCTGCAGAGAGGCCCCAAAGGAAAAAAATGTGCTTAGAAGTCCCCAGTGACTAGAAGACTTAGAAGACCCCAGGACTGTCCCAGGAGATAGCAGATCCCCCTCCTAGCGCTGGAACTTATCCAGTGGTGGTTGGATAGCTCTTGATTTGAGTTGTTGGCCAAAGTCCTTCTCATGAAGTTGGGCATTGGACTAGGTGGTCTCAGATGTCCTTTCCAACTCAAAGACCCTGCTTCTTTTGGAACTTCTCATAATTGAACTCTTTGAATGACAGCAGAGGTGGTGGCATGGTGGTGTTGGAAAGGGTGTCTGAGGTTGGCCTAGGCTTTGGTCAGGCCCTTCCAGCTCTGACAGCCAGTGTCGCTTTATGTTAACTATTGGTTATTGAAAATGCCATGTTAGTGTGGGTACATTCTTCCTTGAGGAGATTGTGGCTATGTCTTCCTCCATTCTGAGTACTGTACTCTGTCATGAATAATTCTGTACAACTTTCCTGGAATAATACTTCTATGATAGCCATTTTCTTCTGACACCCCAGATGACATTTCTCGTGTGAAGCTTTCCATCCAAACACAAGTGACTGATGACTACATTAATGCCAATTACATGCCGGTAAGTACCCCAAGGTTGGGATGACACCATTATCCCCCTCCCCAGCCCTTTCGAACCTTTCTTCTGGCTCTTACAGATACAAAATGAGTCACTTTGCTTTCTTTCTTTCTTTTTTTTTTATAGGGCTATTACTCTAAGAAGGAATTTATTGCCACTCAAGGACCCTTACCGAATACGCTAAAAGATTTTTGGCGTATGGTCTGGGAGAAAAATATTTATTCTATTGTTATGTTGACTAAGTGTGTTGAACAGGGTAGGGTAAGTATCTTTAAAAAAAAATCATCATCCTTTCTCCTAGGATTTTGAAAAATATATATTTTTTCTTAAATAGGAGGAAAGCAAAAAAAAATGAACTTTATCATCATAAATAGAAATATCTTGCTCTTTTAGAGAGCATCTTTTAATTTTTATTTAACTTTATTTTTTTCAACTAAGTCAAGTTACCAAGCATTTATGAAGGGTCTACAGCCAGTCACTGTGCTGAATCCTGGGAATAAAAGGAAAGGTAAAAAAACAGCCCATGCCCTAAAGGAACATGTCTCCTAAAGGAGACAACATGCAAACAAAGATAAACAAACAAAATATATATACAGGATAAATTGAAGATAATCAAGAAAGGGAATGAACTAACTCTGAGGCAGAGTGGGAAAGACTTCTTGCAGAAGGTGGGATTTTGAGTGGGACTTAGAAAAAAGTAGATGGAGATGAGGGAGAATTCCAGGTGTGAGGGACAGTCAGTGAAAATGCTCCGAGTTGAGAATTAAACGTTTATTCCCCCCCTCCTATTTCTCCCCCTCAAAGAAACAATAAGAAAAAATTCTCATAACTCGAGTGTGTGTGAGCTTGCACACACACACACACACACACACACACATACACAAACACAGGATTAAGCAAGGCAGATTCTCTCATTGACATTAAGCAGCAGTGTATGTCTCAGTCTGTATTTTGAATCCATCACCTTTCTTTTAGGAAATGAGTAATATGTTTCATTATCAGTACTCTGGAGTTGTGGTTTGTCACTGTTTTGATCAGAGTTCTAAAGTCTTTCAAAGTTGTTTTTCTTTAAAGCTGTTATTTTTCTCTTGGTTCTGCCCACTTTTCTTTTTGTCAGTTCATATAGGTCTTCCTAGTTTTCTCTGAAACTGTCTATTGTGTTATTTCTTATGGTACAGTAATATTCCATTACACTCATACACCATAAATGCTTAGCCAGGGGCAGCTAGGTGGTGCAGTGAATAGAGCACCAGCCCTCAAGTCAGGAGGACCCGAGTTCAAATTCGGCCTTAAACACTTGATATACTTACTAGCTATGTGACTTTGGTCAAGTCACTTAACCCCAATTGCCCTGCCTTCCCCCCTCCAAAAAACAAAAAATAAAAATAATTTTTGGGGTGGCTAGGTGGTGTACTGAATAGAGCACCAGCCCTGGAGTCAGGAGGACCTGAGTTCAAATCTGGGCTCAGACACTTAACACTTACTAGCTGTGAGACCTTGGTCATGTCACTTAACTCCAATTCCCCTGCCCTCCCCCCTCCAAAAAGCAAAAAAAAAATGCTTAGCCAGTTCCCACAAAGTGGCTTCCATCTTTTTTTCACTACTATGAAATGCACTTCTTAGGTAACAGCTTTAAACCCCCCAACAACTTAACTCCTAGGGTAAATCTAGGTTAAATTGGTACCTTCTTATGCCATGAGATCCTAGTCTAAGTCTTTCTACTAATTACTTCATAGGAAGATCCACCCAACGTGTTCAACTTTGAACTTTCTTCAATGATTTTTTTGAATAAGTTCAGTAAAATTTGCAGAAGATGCACAGCAGGCTGAGATAAGGATGTGACCCACAATGACAATGAAGGTGTATTTATAGGAGATTATTAGAGGAGGGAATAGTTGGAAAGGAAGCCTGGAATCTCTCACTAGGTAGCAAGCAGGATTCTGCTAGGCATGCTTACTTTTTCTCTAATTCCATTAAAAAATTAATGTTTTGGGATTGCCTTATTTTCCTGATATACTGCCTCCTCTGTATTGAGTGAATAAATGAAAAAACATTAATTGATCACTTACTTTGTGCCCTGGGTATACAAATACCAAAGCAAAGATAAGTCTTCTCCTCTAAGAGCTCACGTTTAAAGGGTGAGAGGCAGGGGTGGGGAGCTGGGGTGGGTCTGGAGACAGCACATGTAGGGGATTAGTGGCTAGGGAGGGCCCCCTGAACCCAGAAAGTTACAGAGATGGTGAGTGGGGATATTGGGAAGTCCGTTGCCACATTCCTTCCCAGGTCAATAGCAGAGTTGATTTGCTCATCTATCCAGAACCAGAGTGGGGGAGGGGTTGGAAAGGTTGGAAGGGGACAAAGAGGTTGGTAGGGCTGTCAAGGAGATGACTGGGGCATCAGCAGTGAAGTGAAGCATATCTGGGGTCATCATCAACCAGGGACAGTGGGCATTAACTCCAGGCCATTGAACCTTCCCTTGTGACAAAGAACAGGAAAAACAGAATCAAAGCAAATAAGTTTGCCAGTTTATATTCCATCTCTTCAGTGCCCCTCTTCTATTTTGAGAAAAGAGGGATGTTTATGTCTCTTGTTCTCCAGAACCAAGATTATTTATTGCAATTAAGCTTATTTTACTGTAATGATGTTCGTGGTTTCTCTTGCAAATATCTCTAGTAACACAGGGTGAATGAAACCATCAACAACTTAAGAGAAGATCATTGTACTCATAGAAATCAACTATTTTTTTGTACTTTGAACCAGGAGAGTCCAATTAGTGGAGAATCTTCAACTTTATTGGGTTTTCCCCCCAGTGGTCAAACTATTTGGTTTGCATTCTGTGAAGCTTGGTGTTTTTTTTTTTTTAACTTTTGTTAATTCAGTTACCAGCTGGACCATCTGAATGGTCTTGATAAATTTTTTCTTGGGGGGGGGGTGAGGGGAAGTACTCTAGTGGTCTTGGAGCTGAATTTCTTCATTTTCTCAGTTCCACCCACTCCCTGCCATCTCCACCATCTTCTAAGGCACTAAAATAGTTGGACTTTTGCAGCTATTTTTACTTTGTTTAAAATCAATGCTGACTTCACAATGAGTGTGGTGTTGAGAGCCTTAAATGAGAGTCCAGTTCTTTGTTTCTTTGCCCATTTATTGTTCTATCTGATGGAATCTTGCCAGAAACCATCCTCTGATTTGGGTCATTGGTTGAAGCTTTTGGTTTTGTGGTGGGGTTTGCATGTGCCTCGTGTACACTGAGGGATGTCACCTCTCTGGTCCTGGATCTCACACCTTCATTTTTTTTTTTATCCCTGGTACTGTGTCTTCTTGTACATAATAAGTGCTTAATAGATACTCATTGGATTGATACTGTATTTTGTTTCAGACAAAATGTGAGGAATACTGGCCTTCCAAACAAACTCAGAACTATGGGGATATAACTGTTGGCATAATATCAGAAATCATTCTTCCAGAATGGACGATAAGGGATTTCACAGTGAAAAATGTGAGTAAGAGCCGAGGGGAAGAGGGTCTTCGATCTTTTGGGGGGCCTGAGAGAGCCTCAAGGCCCGTCTCTCACAAGCAGGGCTTCTCTCTATATCATCTCTGACAAGGGGCTGTCTAGTGGAAAAGCACAAGGTTCCCCTGGACAAAGACTCCCTGTCCTTATATTACTTTGTTGGGTGACAGACTAAAGATAGGATGTTTACTCAGAGTGTGGAATAGACTTCTTTGTCCTCCCCAACCAAAAGAATCTCCTGAAAAAAAATTAAACAGAAAATCATTTTTTGGGAAAAAAATCTTAGTATGAATTGCTATTTCTTCACTGTGGTGACTACCCCAGCCAGCTCTTGAAGACTTTGACTCACAGAATAACTTCTGCTCTGTTTTGGTAGTGGGAGTTCCTTCACTGGGGTGCTCCCTGCACTGAGGAAAACACTGGCCCCCATCCCAAAGCCTTCCCCACTCACTACCTTCCCGTAAAATACTAAGATCCATTACTGTTTAGTTTCTGTTAACTAGTTAGTAATTAGCTTTAATAGCATGAATTCAGCAGCATTTTAGTAGCAATTGGGAAGCACAGTTCCGGTGAAGGCCTGGAACTTCCAGCTCTCCACCAGGAGCAGCTCAGGCGGGGCTGCCATCTTTCTCCATTCCTTCCCTTGCTTGGCAGAACAAGACGAGCGAGAGCCACCCCCTGCGTCAATTCCATTTTACTTCCTGGCCTGATCACGGCGTGCCAGACACCACCGACCTTCTCATCAACTTCCGATACCTGGTCAATGACTACATGAAGCAGAGCCCTCCAGAATCCCCTGTGCTGGTACACTGCAGGTAGGCGGCCAACCCCATGCTCGTTCCAAGAGGCACTTTGTACATTGGAGCTCTGAATCAGAAGGGACCCTGCAGGCCATTTAGACCAGTCCCCTCATTTTACACATGAAGAAGCTTGGGTGTAGAGATTTTAAGTGATTTGCCTGTAGTCACACAGAGCAAAGAGTCAGAGGCACAGGCAGGGTTCGAATCCATACGCTTTGACCCTAATAAACCATCACTGTCTTTCCACTGTACACACAGCTCTGTCCATTCTTGATTTTGCAACATACCAAGTGGTGATCCATTTTCAGCTGGAAGATCTGATTAATTTCTGAGCCAGGTCTTTTCAGGTTTGGATAGGTGTAATGACTGTGAAGTTCCTCTTTGCAAGGAGAACCATTTAGACGTGATGTAACTTCTCCTGCTTGCTGCTAATTCTGCTTTTTTGAGGCCTCTTTTCTATCTGACAAATATCAGAAGACAGTTGGTGAGCACTCCACGTTGCCCTTTTCCCAAATCTTCTCTTCTCCAGATCCAGCTTGCCAAGTCACTTCAAGCAATACTCAATATGGCATGAATTCAGGTCCTTCATCACCCCCTTTGCCTTCCTTTGGACCCACTTCACTTTATCACTATCCTTCCTAGAATGTGGTGATCAGGACTGAATACTGTCCTTCAGAGTGCTCATAGTGCTGAGGAGTGATTAACTCCCTAGTTATGAATCTCACCAGAAGGCCCTCCATGTGTCAAAGGCTTGTTGGGTATGCGAGACACTTCCAAAGTGGGGACAGCATTGGGTGGCACACTGTGTCATTGGTGGCTGATGTGCCCCTCAGAGTATAGGCAGGTGCAGGCATTGATTGCTCCTGGGGCCTGTGGCAGACAGAGAAAGGGAAAGGGTCTGGGGGCATGTCTAGAGAGCTAGCTGTGGGAGAGAGGGGTGAAGGAACAGAGGATGTGTCTCCTGCC
Organism: Petaurus breviceps papuanus; assembly: GCF_028583685.1. Lineage (NCBI taxonomy): Eukaryota > Metazoa > Chordata > Mammalia > Diprotodontia > Petauridae > Petaurus > Petaurus breviceps. The sequence goes on from NW_027185804.1 coordinate 38,244,103, forward strand.
AATTAGAGCTGTTCAGAAGTTGGATGGGTTGTCTTGGCGACATTGAGGCGATAGTGCCTCTCCCCTCTCCTTGGAGGTCTTCAAGCAGAGGTTAGAGGGGCACTGATCAGGGACATTACCTTGAGGAATCCTTTCATCAGAATATGGCAGCTGAGGGCACTCTGCACTCTCCAGTTCTGTGATTTCTGTATGCACTCATCTTGAAGAGCAGAAGAGGGCGGGTGGAGGATGGGTGGGAGAAAGGGGACTGTCCCTGTTCACCAACATCCAGTCAGACTTGGCCTGGTCCTCAGAGTTTCTGTTAAGTGCATACCAGAGAGCCCATGTGAAAGGCTTTGCAAACCGGGAAGTGCCTTATATAGAGGCCAGGTACCTGTTAGCCTAGATATGGGATGATGGCTGGCAGGGATGCAGTCTTAGGTGATTGCAAAGTCCTGGGCGATTGCACATCAGAGCCTAAATATCTTTTTTTTTTTTTAATAAGCTATTCATACAAATTGAGAGCATGATAATAAATGGGCTGGACTAGAGCAACAAACCCAGGGTATGTGAGTGCGCGTGTGTGTGCATGTGTGAATGTGTGCATGAGACAGTGTGTGTGAGAGAGTGTGTGCATATGTGTGTGCATATGTGCACGTGTGAGTGAGACAGTGTGTATGTATGTGCTTGTGAGTGCGCGTATGTGTGTGCATGTGTGAGACTGTGTGTGCATGTGTGTGTATGTGTGCATGTGTGTGAGTGTGTGAGTGTGTGTGTGAGAGAGTGTGTGCATGTGTTTGTGAGTGAGACAGTGTATGTGTGTGTATGTGTGTGTGTGAGTGAGACAGTGTGTGCACATGTGTTTGTGAGTGAGAGAGACAGTGTGTGTGTATGTGTGTGTCTGAGAGAGACAGTGTGTGTGCATGTGTGTGTGAGAGTGTGTGTGAGTGAGACAGTGTATGTGTGTGAGAGAGTGTGTGTGTGTGTGTGTGTGCACATGTGTGTGAGACAGTGTGTGTGAGTGAGAGAGACAGTGTGTGTGTGTGTGTGTGTGTGTGTACACTCAGGGAGATCCATGCTTCAGCAAAGGATTAGGCTTTCGGGGCGGGGACCCTGCGACCTCGAGGCCACATGTGGCCTGTTAGACTAAATCGGTTCGCCAGACTTTGATTGCGTCTGCCTCTAGACCTTGCCTACTGTCCACTGTGCCAGGAACACGATGGGAACAGAGCTGAGTCCTCTAGGAAGCTGGGGTTCCAGGCCGGCGAGAGAGAGCTGCTGTCGTTTGGTGACGTGTGTGTCCTCTTCCTTCCAGCGCCGGAGTTGGCAGGACGGGTACCTTCATTGCCATAGACAGACTCATCCACCAGATGGAGAACGAGAATGCTGTGGATGTGTATGGAATTGTATATGACCTCCGCCTGCATCGACCCCTGATGGTGCAAACAGAGGTATGGTCAAATGCTGGACCCACAGGCCAAGGGGGAGGGAAGGATGAGGAGCAGCAGGGAGAGACACACTCTGCCCTTTTGCAAACGTCGCATCCCAAATATCCTGGTGGAAACATGGGTGGTAGAGAGGAGATGGTTGTCCTGATTTATCAGAGTTGGAAAAAAATCCCTTTACCTGGTACCTGTCACATAGCAAATGCCTAATAAATGTCAGTTGATTTGTTTGATTAAAATGTAGGGTGGTCAAAGAGCTGCGACTTTCACTTTTGTTCACTGAACACTTGTAATCAGTAAGCATATATTAAGCCCCTACTATGTGTTAGGACCTGTGCTAAATAAATACTCGAGAGACAAAGAAAGGCAAAAGCCAGTGCTTGCCCTCAGAGCTCATGATCTACAAAGTCCCGGGCCTATAGTTCCACAAGGTCAAAGCAGAAAAGATGGAAGCTCTGTCCTCCAGGATGAGTTGGCCAATTTGTTGGCTTGTTTTTAGTATTTTGATATCTCTTTCGATATCATTGGTTTCCTTTACAAGCCTATGGAGTTAATTTTATGCATTCACAAACATGATTCTGAGAAGGGGTCCATGGGCTCCACCAGCCAGCCAGAGGGTCCTTGGCACACAGAAAGGGCTAAGAACCCTTGGTGAAGATCAGAGTTATTTGATGAAATAGTATATTGAGAGCCCGATGCCACTTTGGTAGTATGCCCAGCAGCAATGGCTCCATGTTGGCTGAGTGCCAGCCCAAAGGACTGGGCGAACACTCAGAAGCTAGAGCAGGGTGGTTGGATTTGATCTTGCCTGGGTTCAAAGGCTTCTCTCAGGTGTCACCTTCTTCCCAGAGCCTTTCCTTGTCCCTCCCATATGAAAGTTTCCTAATCACAGCATTAGCTGCAGCAATAACCGCATTGTAGGTGAGGGCCACAGGTCCCAAATCTAAAGCTAAGATAGCCTTTTGGTGACCCCTAAGGTCCCTTCCAACGCAAAATCTCTGGTCACAACCCAGCCCTAACGGAGCTCCCCCAGCTTGTCATCCACTACTCCATTTCCCTGGATCCTGCCATCCTGCCACTCTTTTTCCATTTGTTCTTCACTAACAGCAGTCCATTGTATCTTTCCATCAGTGGTTTTGTAGTCCGAGGACATGTATATAAAAATCTCTCCTGACACTTACTACCTTTTGACCTTGGGCAAATCACTGGGCCTCAGTTTCTTCATCTGTAAAATGAGGGTGCGGATTAGACGGTCTCTGAGATTCTTTCTGATTCCGTATCTGTGATCCCTTAGGGAGCTTACAGTCTAGTGGGGAAGGGGCAAGTCACTAACAGAGGTGTGTCTAACAGCATTGCATGATATCAGGGAAAGGCAGAATTCTGGAGTCAGAGAGCTCCAAGGCATGGGGGAATGGCCTTTCCCCACTGGGAATCATGGAAGGCATCCTGCAGGGGAGTACATCATTGGAGTTCAGCTTTGCAGGATGGAAATTTGGCAGGTGAAGGGAAGAGACAGGAAGCTTTTATTCCAGCCTCTGGGACCCATCCAAACAAAGACCCAGAGACAGTTTCAGGCCCGAGTATGTTGTCTGCTCATGTCCCATGCCCAGTTTCAAATCAACTTTTCTGCTGATATCAGTGAAACTCCTGATAATTGTTTTTCTCTTGCATTTTCTTGGTCAGGATCAGTATGTGTTCCTCAATCAGTGCGTTTGGGATATTATCAAATCCCAGAAAGACTCCAAAGCTGATCTCATCTACCAAAACACGACGGCCATGACCATCTATGAGAACCTCGCGCCAATGACTGCTTTTGGGAAGACAAATGGTTACATTGCTTAATTCCAAAGGAAAACCTTCTTGCCCAGGACTTCCTAGGCCCGGCGCCCCCACAGTAAAGGGAAATGAATGCACTGTTGTGGATATGTTTTTATATGTACAGTGTCTTAATTTGTGTGTGCGTGTCTGTGTGCATGTATGCGTGCGTGTGTGCGCGCGTGTGTGTGTATGTATTCTGTTTGGTTATGACCAATTGAAGGCTTGAAGTTACACATGTAAGAAAATGCAAACAAGAAGTTGGACTTCAGGGACTGTGGCTGAGTAAACCAACTACATTCCGGATTAAGAATAGGATGAGTTGACTTTTTCCCTGGGGGTTGCAGACCAACGAGGAAAAGTGAGCTGCAAATCTTCCCCCCCCCTTCTTTCTAAAGGACACACATGTTTGTGTTCGTGTTCTGTCTCTCTTTCTCTGCTTTCTCTCCTTTCTCTCTCTCTGTCTCCTCTCTCTCTCTCTCTCTCTCTCTCTCTCTCTCTCTCTCTCTGTCTCCTTTCTCTCTCTCACTCTCTCTCCTCTCCTTCTCTCTCTTTTTTTAAATGAGCAAACTCTTTTATATGGTTCACATTCTGAAGCCAAGATTGTGTTGAGTTGACTATATTTTGAGGATCAGAAGTCTATTTTTACCTACTGTATCTTGGAATCTCACTGATGGATAAATGCATAATTTTGGTTGTTTATTGTGTCAAGAGGGAGATGTGGTATCTTCTCCATGTGGATTTTATATTTAAACATGTGCCTTTCCTAATTATGCTTCCGTAGGCGAAAATCAGTAGATATCTATATTTTTATATTGAATCTCATAATTGGAATATACATTATATTTAAAAATAGATTAGTAGAAAAGGCTTAGCCTTTTCAGTGCCATTCCTATGGTCTTTTTAAAAGCAACCTTTCCTCTCTTTCACTTCCCACTTCTTTCATTCCCTCTTTCATTTTTCTTTCCTCTTTCTTTCTTGTCTCTCCCCCTCTCTTTCTTCCCTCCCTCCCTGTCTTCTCTCTTCTCTTTCCTCCCTTTGTCTCTTTCCCTCCTCTCTTTCCTCCCTCCCTGTCTTCTCTCTTCTCTTTCCTCCCTCCTCTCTTTCCCCCTCCCCCATTGTTTTTTTCCTTCCCCTCCTTTCTTCCTCCCTCCCCTTTTCTTCCCTAGTTTCTTCCCAAAGACTTGGTCGCTCTTGTCTCCCAGCCCTCACTGGTGGGGTGGGGGCAGAGATGGGCTCTCTGCCCCCGTGGTGACCCAGCTCTGCTTATCCAGCCTGGCTTTTTTTGTTGTTTCTGTGTTTGGTAAGAAGGATTATTTCAAGGTGCAATATGTGACGTAGTGATTCACGATGCTCTATGTTTTTTAGTAGAGATTTACTCAGGTTGGTATTTTATGTCTTTTTTTTTTTTAAGAAAAAATGTGTGTGATTCTGTGAAAACTTCTGTGTAATGATCAGTGTCCAATCAGGCCCTTTTCCCTCCCCCAAGGCCACTGGCTCTTGTCTCTTTTGACAGTGACATGCATTGATATCTACTGTATATATATCAAACTCTTGTGAGTCAGAACTGAGGTGTAAAAAATTTGAATTTGTATCAAAGATGTAATTATTATTTTAAAAAATTCTTTTCAATATACTGCTGCTGTCATGACTTTGCTGTTTCAAATATCAATTTGGGGGAGGGCGCGTTTCTTGAAAATTCAAGAATTTAATGTGGGCTTATTTTTAATAGTATCTGGTTTGGAAGCTCCTTGGAGTGTCAAGATGGAAGGATCTGGCACTTGGTGGTGTTTCGTCTTATTTTTTGCTCTCATAGCTGACAGGGCAGCTTAGGTGGGGCAGACTGAGCACTTACCCTGGAGTCAGCAGGATCTGAGTTCAAATCAGACATTTACTAGTTGTATGATCCTGGGCAAGTCATGTGCAAAGTGGGGACAATTATAGTGACTACCTCTGAGGGTTGTGAGGGTAAAATGAGATATTTGTAAAGTACATTATAAACCTTGAAACACTACTTGAAACGCTCTTCTTATTAAAAGCAGTTGGGGTTCACGCTCTCCCGTAGGCATGCTGTCTCTAGGTTCTCCTGAAGAAATAACAGAGTTCCAGTAGCTGGGTGGCCATTTCCCCAGTGACTCAGGCTGCTGACTCAGGGTTCTTCTCAGAACCCCAGTGACCATTGATGTGTGGCACCTGCTTGTCTCCTGGCACTCTTGTGCCCTTCACCCTAGGTGCATCCTGGAGAAGTAACTAGATGGTGGCAGAAGTGTAGAGCTGAGGCTATAAAGTGGGGAACATCGGGAGATTCCAGCTCTGTGTCTCTCAAAGACGGCATGGTCTTCACGGGAGAAGGACAGACAAGAAGTTTTCTTTAAGGCACAGAAAAAGCTAAAGGGAAGCTGGTGTTCTAGAAGATGGGCTTTAATCTTCTCCTCACAGGAGGAATTCTGGGATGGCAGAGTGGGGTGAGATGTCGGCAGCCATCCAGTCTGGTCCAGCCTGGCCCAGTCAGAGTCCTCATGAGAGTGTGCCCAACAGCAGCTCAGCCAGCCTCTGCATGGTGATTTCCAATGAAAGATTTTGCTCTCAGGTGGCTGGGTCATTCAGTTTCTCCTGACATTCACTCCAGATCTGCCTTCTTGCTCCTAATTCTAATCTCAGTGCTAATGGAACAAGTTCAATCCCTTTTCCACATGGCAACTTTTCCAGCCCCTCTCCCCCAGCCTCTTCTTCTGGCCGAATATCTCAGCTCCTTCAGGCAGTCCTTGAATGGTAGGAAATTACTCTTTCTAAATCCTCTGCTTTATCTGGCAGCTATTAATACATTTAATATTGGGGCGGAGCCTCAGACTTGGGGCTATGATGAGATGGAACAGGTTTTGGGATGGATGAGGTTGGTTGGTTCATATTCTGTCCACCCCGTCAGTCAACGTTGACCCTATCCTCCCTGGGGCAGGGGTGGAGGGTACTTTGTTGGAGGCTCTGAGTCAGAGGAGCCTCTTTGTGCCCAGAGTTTAGGAGGAATGTGGGCACTGGGAGGCAGCCTGGCAGCAATGGGCTTGGAGTCAGGAAGACCTCAGTCTGAGCCCTATCTCCAGCACTGAAGTAGTGTATGACCATGGGCTAGACTCTCGGAGGGTCAGTTTTTTCAACTGCAAGTTGGGAAAAATACCTGAAGCACTTATTTGCCACACAGGGTGGTTGTGGTGAAACTCAGCTGAGATATTGTTACACTTGGCAAAGCACTTGGCAAACTTTGGCATATGAATGCCACTTGTCATAGTTATTGCTTTTTGAAGAATTCAAGGAGTAATAAGTATGAAAGACCATCTCTCTTCTGTCATGGGACCAGTGGGAATCGAGAAGAGGCCCACAGATTTGGAGAAAGGTAAGAGGTATCGAGTCAGAAAGACTCATACTCATGAGTTTAAACCTGGCCTCAGACACTTACTAACTGGGCAGGTCACTTATCCCTGTTTGCCTCAGTTTCCTCATCTGTAAAATGAGCTGGGGAGGAAATGGTAAACCAGTCCATTATCTTTGCCAAGAAAACCCAAATGGGGTCATGGAGAGTCAGACGTGATTGAAATGACTGAACAACAAGAACAAAATTAGGTGTTCAGTGCTTCAAGTAGAAATTCCATCCCCCAGGGTAGTCAAGTGTGACATTGTGGGAAAAACACTGGCTCTGGTGTCACAGGACCCGAGTTCAAATCCACTTACTGCCTGTGTGATTTTAGGCAAGCCACTTCATCTCTGCTAGATTCAGTGGCCTTATCTGAGGTTTTAGAATAGCACATACCTCGCAGGCTTGTGGTACTCAAATGGGACCGGATCCATGGAAAGTGCTTTGCAAATACTGATGCAGTGTATATATGCTGTTATCATTATCAGTATGGCAGTGTCAGGCCAGGTGACTGCTAAGGCCCCTTCTAGCTCTCCATCTATGATCCTATGACCATGGGTCCCTTGTTTCACTATTTGGGGCTTTACTAGGATAGGCATTCAGATGGTCAGCTCACCCGTTGTACCCTGGCCATATTCTGCCAATTGCTATCTCTGGATCTGGGCGTTCTCTCTGGAAGGAAAAACAGAGGAAAGGACTTGCCCCTTCAGTCCTTTCAGGAGATTCCCCCCCTTAAATAAGCACATTGTTTAAAGGACCCCTCCCTTCCTCCTGGTATGGACTTGGGAGACAGGGGCAGCAGGCTCTGACGTCATTTCTGACCCTCAAGGGGAGGAAGACGGCCAGTGGAGAGGCCCAGCGTGACTCTGTGAGGTCACAAGTGGGTCAGGGAGATTCTGATCTGCATCTTCTAGTGGCTGGGGGAATATAGGATGCCTATTTATAGTAATACATACAGTAAAAAGAGGAGAGGACCCCAATCGTGAAGACAAAAGGCATGTGGAAAGCGGCTGGAGCCTGAGACAGCAGTGGGGGGGTCAGGGTACGATGGAGCCTTCATTTCTTTTCAGGAACAATGAGACAGAGTCCAACGAATTCTTATTTATACCTGTAGTGCAGTTATTTTGTTTCTCCCTTGCAAAATATAGTCAGAAAAACTGCCTCCTTTATTTTTTCAAAGAAGTTTTATTGATTTCATTGGCTTTTTATACCAGTCATTCCTACAAATATCCCCTCTCACCCTGGAAACCTCTAGTGTAATGTAGAAAAAAGGTAAGGTGAAAAACTCCCGTGGTTGGGACCAGACCTTAACACACACACACACACACACACACACACACACTTTAAGGATCCCTCCCTTTCATGTAATACAGACTTGGGAGATGGGCAGCGGACTATGTCGTCTTTCCTTACAGTTGGAGGAAGAAGGTGGATGTGGAGGAGAGGCTTCCATATCTGTGGCTATCTATCCATCCATCTGTCTGTATAGATATATACATGCCTGAGTATATATTTATATGTTTCCATTATATGTACGTATGTATATTCTCTCCTCTCTCCTCCTCCTTCCTCTCTCCCTCCCCACCTTCCCTCAACTCTCTCTTTCCAGCTCTAGAAACATGATACTGTGAATACTCTGAGGGTAAATCAGAATGATGAAGGACCATAGTCCAATAAATTGAATCAGCTGGGGATGTTTAGCATTTTGAACCTCAGTTTCCCCAACTGTAAAATGAGGATTATCCTAGATGATGTCCCTTTCAGCTCTGTAATCCAATGGCCTCTAAAGATCTGTAGCACCTCACTTCAAATGTTCATTCTGCTTCTTACTGCATGTGTGACTTGGGAAAAGTCAGTTCCCTTTTTTGGACTTGAGTCCCCCACCTGTAAAGTGAGGGAGGTGGACTGGTTGGCCCTAGGGTGTGAGAAGATGTCTAAAGTCTGTTATCTAAAGGGGTTGCAGGCAGGGTCTGGAAGCTTTGTGTCTCCCTGTTTTCTTTGGGGTCATACTTGAACCAATGCTCCCCCTGTGCAAGTGAAGCTAACAGGCAAAGTGTCTTTGGGGATGGACAGCACTGAGCTATCTCTTAAAACACTTGCTTGTGCATTCTTTTCTGTCCATTGGGCCTTGTTTCCTGGTGTTAATTTGCTGCCAAAAATCTAGTTGGTTTTCATGACTCAGTGTTTCTCAAACTCTAGACTCCAAACCACTTGAGAACCATTAGAAATGAAGGTGTTGATAGGGACACTTGTTCAGTCATTTTCAGTCATGTCTGACTCTTTGGGACCCCATTTGGGGTTTCTTGACAAAGATACTGGAGTGGTTTGCCATTTCCTTCTCCAGCTCCTGTTATAGATGAGGAAACTGAGGCAAACAGGGATAAGTGACTTTCCCAGAGTCACAGAGCTTGTGTCTGAGGATAGATTTGGACTCATTAACATGACACTGCACCACCTAGCTGCCCCTCTAAAAGACACTATAATTGCCAATAATGTTCATTATATACATACAAAACATCACAGTTCCTTTTCTAGATGTTTGAGACATAAATGACTTGGCAAATGATTCTAAAAGACTTACAGATACCAAATATACAGTGTCAGCTTCTATGAACTTGTTTTTTTTTCTTTTAATGCCCACTGCTCTCCTTGTCTTCCCCAAATCTAGCCCTAGCCCCTCTGACTATAGGCCATTTGCCTGGCTAAAGCTGTCACACTCGTGACATCAGCATCGCAATTTGGCAGTGTGGTGTAATGGCTAGAACCTGTACGTCCAAGCAGGCAGACCTGAGTTTGAAACCTGCTTGTGTCATTACCAGCTGTGTGAGTAAACACAAGTCCTTTCAACTCTTTGGGCATTAGGTTCCTATCTGGCAAATGGCCGGGGGGGGGGCCGTGGTGGGGGGGGGGGGGGGGGGGATAGCAATACTTACCCTGCCTACCTCTTGGGTGTAGACCTTCCTTAAAGTGTGCATAGTGATGAGGGTTAGAGAGCTGGCCTGGGAAGACCCTGGTTCAAGTCTTACCTAGGACTGTATGCCTCTGGGTTAGTCACATAATTTGTTAGTGTCCTTGGCAATTCTTTGAGACCATAAGTTGCAGATCCACTGGGGCTCTGAGGAGTTCCTCATTGAGGGTTCTCTATAGCAGTGAACTCACAGGTATAAACAAAAGCACAAATAGGAATCCAGTTGCCTTGTTTTCCCCATGTCAGTTCCAGGGGCTTATGGGAGTAGAGAAGAGGCCCCTAGGGAGGGTGATTGCCTTCAAATGGACATTGTGTATTGTGTGCATCTTGGAGGCGAGTTGGTATTATGACAATAACAACTGAAATTTATCTAACTTTAAAGTTTGTAAAGCAATCACCTAGTCTGGGTGTCTCAACTACTCTGTGAAGCTGGAGCTATGAGTGGAATTATCATCATTTGGCAGATGTGGAAACTGAGGCTCAAGGGAGTGAGGATGGCTTGCTCAGAGTCCCTCAGCAAGTATCTGTCACAGGCAGATTTTGAACCCAGGTCCGACCAAATCCTTCTGGCCTGGGTGACGGGTGACCTGATGCCGTCAGTTACTAATCTGTGCTCTTGTGCACATAGTCTGATCTCTGTAAGCCCATTTTCTGATTTGTGAAGTGAGGATAATCAGTCGATGTCCCTCCGCCCTCTAAGTGTGGGGCTGAGAATCAGGTAGGATGATGCCGGTAAAAGAGTCTTCCATCAGCGTGCTGCGCTACCACAAGGTGGCGCTATTCTGTGAGTCCTACGATGCCCCGGCACAACTCTCAGCTCCGTTCTCCCTGTGGAGTGAGTTCGCTGTAGGTCCCACTTTCTGAGCACTGAAGGGGCAGGACTAGACGGTCTCTGAGGCGCTAGCTGTGACCCTTGGATCTTCAGCCACACGGAGTGGAGTCGGAGAAACGGGCCTGAGCGGGTCCCAGCATTTATACGGCGCCTTAACGTTTCCAAAGCACTTTCCGCATTTTATCTCGTTCTATCCCTGCCATCTTGTGAGGTGGGTGCTGCTACTACCCCCAGACTACAGATGGGGAAACTGAGGCAGGGCGTGGTGAAACGGCTTGCTCAGGGCCACACAGCTGTGAGGTGTCCGAGTCACATTTGAACTTGGGTCTTGGGGACTCCAGACCCAGTGCCCTATCCATGGTGCTACCAACTGCTTCCATAGGATAGCTTGCCTACTCACACCCACATTCAGATGGATGTCTGAAGAAAGGTAAGGACGGGAGGTGAATGTTTGCACCAACTGATCCCCGGGCTCTGAGGATGGTTTGGCCTCAGACCTGCCCTGCCTGGACCTCGGGCTCTTTTAGAGTGCTGTTCCCTTCCTCCCCCCACAAGCTCATTAAGGCCAGGTGAGATCATTCTCTTAAGTGTTCTTCCCACCTCTCACCCTTGACAAGGTTGTTCTTTTAATTTCTTAAGCCATGATTGTCCTATACTCCATGTTGGCCCCTAAAGCTCCTTATTTCTCTTTAAATGAAGAATGTTAGCTTTTTTGGCTCCAATGCATTGACTTCAAATGGTTCACCCCCCCCAATTATTTTAATTCATGCTAGAACACAGAATGTCAAAACTGAAAGAGACCTTAGTAAGTAAAAATATTTAATTTTTAAATTTTAATAAAATATTTATTTTCCCCCCATTTATTCATCAGACCTTCAGGTCACATATTGAGCTTACTATGAATTTACCTACTATGTGCTAAGTATTAGGGGTACCAAGAAAGGCAAAAGCCCTCACTGCAACCCCAAACTCCAAACCAAAAAAACTCACCAGATCCTGGTCTCTAGCTGCTCCGAGGGCCTTTAAAACATGGAACAGAGAGTGTCAGAGCTGGAAGTCAGTCAATAAGCATTTCTTAAGGACTTAATAGATGCCAATCCTACTAAGCACTGAGGAAACAAAGAAAGGCAAAAAAAAAAAAACCAAACTAAAATTTGATGAGTTCATGTTTGAATGATTCTAAAGAGCTCCAACTTCAGACACTAGCTGTGTGACCCTGAGCAAGTCACTTAATCCTGCTTGCCTCAGTTTCCTCATCTGTTAAATGAGCAAGACAAGGAATGGCGAACCACTCTAGTATCTCTGCCAAGACAACCCCAAATGGGGTCACACAGAGTTGGACGTGATTAAACAATAACCAATAGCTCTAATCCTACTGCATACATTTCCAATATAATTTCCTTTAAAATTATTATGGTACTTTGAACAGGATGGAAAATTACTTCATTCAAAAAAGTCATAAAAGCCATAAGAACTCAAACCTTCAAGCATTTGTAGTAATAAATTCTGATCACATTAAGAGGTAAAAATGAAAGATTTCCTAAGAGAAATAGTCAAGTAGGAAAAAAGGGTACCTTAAAGTCCATCTAATTTAAACACCTTTGTTTGCCTGTGATATAGATAGGGTTCAGGGAGGGGAAGTGAGTGATTTGTCTCCAATGGTACGAAGGAATAGTTCTATGTCAGAGCATTGCTGATTCCCAGGCTAGAGTTTGAAAACATTCTCCCTCCAAAGCTTTCTTTGCCTTTAATATTTTCTTTATGTGACTGTGTAGGTGGAATTGTAAATTGTAGCTATCTGACACTTAAATGGATACTGTTTCAATGAAATAAATAACTTTGGAAATAAAGATAAAGTGAAGGTCTGGGAGTCAGGAGAGATGCTGCTGGTGTTGATGCTGCTGGTGCTGCTGCTGCTTCTGCTGCTGGTGCTGGTGCTGCTGCTGTTCCTGCTCTTTATATAGCACTGACTATGAGCCAGACACTGAGCTAAATGCCTTAGAATTATTGGCTTATTTCATCCTCACAATGACCCTATGTGCGACTGAGGTAAACCGAGGCAAACGGGACTTACGTGACTTGCTCAGGATCACATAGCTACCATTTCAACCACAAACTAGCCATGAGACCTTGTGCTGATTGCCAAATCTTTCTAGGTATCAGTTTCCTCCTCTGTAAAATGGAGATAATAAGAATAGACTGGGCAGTTGTGAGCCTTGGATGGGATGATAGAGGTGACAACCCCTTTTAGCATAAAACAAGGTATGGGTGTGAGATGGTGGGTGGGAATCTCAAAGGGCTTGTGGCCTCTACTATTCCTGACTGAACTTCCTCTGTTGATCCTCATTCATGTTTCTGCTTTATACAAATGAATAAAGCTTCAAAGCTCTCCTCTACCTATATCCCGCTTTCCAACACACTGGCATCCTCTTTAAAAGGAGAAATCAGAGCATTAGGAACTCAGAGATTCAGACATTTATTACATTATTATACAAAGTGTGGTTTGCTGCTCCCTGGTGGCAAAAGTAAAAAAACACTAAAGACTTATTGGACAAACTTCCTGCCATCCTTCCAACCTCTGTGCTGTCTTTGACTTTCCCCTCTTCCTTACTGACCAAGCAGCTCTCCCATCTGGCCCTTCTCTCCACTGTCATGGCCGCCCCAGCAGTGCAGGTCATGGCTCCTTCACCCCTGGGCTATGGCAGTGAGGTCTCATGTTTGGTCTTCTTGCCCCAGACCTCTCCCTACTCCAATGCATTCTCTGCTCAGCAGCTGTCAAAGTGATCTAGGCTGCACCTCCAGGCAGTTCACTCCCTTACTAAACCCCAGTATTCCTTTAATCTGTGATCAAATATTGTTTCATCTTTACTTCATAACTTTTACATTTCTATTCCTGTGTAAGTATTGTAGCACACATAATTATTAATGAGTATAGTAATACAGGCATGGGAGACCAAATAGGCTGACCCCTCTTGTTTTACACATCAGTGAAATTGTAGGATGTCAGAACTACAGGGGACCTTAGAGGTCAGAAGGCTGGGATTCTGGGGTCATAGGTCTAGAGCTGGGAGGGACTTTAGAGGTCAGCTTGTCCAACCCTCTCATCTTCTAGCTGAGAAAACTGGAGGCCCAGAGAAGGGAAGGGAATGTATAGATCAGGAGCAGAGTGAAACAAGGTGCTAAGAGGGGAAATGAATACAGAGATGAACTATTTAGTTCAATTTTACAGATGAGGAAACTGAGAGGTGGAGGGAATGAATAGATCTGATGTATAGTCAAATTTCTAAGTTTTATAACATACATCATTATTAATTAGTATAGTAATACAGGTAAAGGGAGTCAGTGTAGGACAAATAGAGAACCAGTCTCAAAGCCAGGAAGACCAGGATTCCCACCTTTGCCATTGTCGTGTGACCCTGGGTAAGTTACAGCCTCTCTGTGCTCTAGGCAAAAAGTTACAGAGAAGGTGCTGATCAGCTTTGGTAGAAGGAGTTTTCTCACCTGAGAGTTCCCAAAAATCCCTAACTTATAAATTGGTAAATCTATATGTATTGAGATGTGCTAATTTTTTTTAGTTGCTTGGGGTATAAAATCCAAAAGTTTGCTCGAATCTGCCAATTAACGCATTGTGGGAGAAATGACTAATTTTCTTTCTTGAACTTTCCCATTATGCAAGTAAGGGAAAGATGGAAGTTCCCAAATACCTTAAGTAGAATTCATGTTCTTTGCATTCTAAGAAATCCTTGAAATTTCTTTTTGTGTACTGACTGTGATTGTCTGTGTGTGAGTGTGTGTGTGTGTTTGTGTGTGTGTGAGTGTGTGTGGTGTGTGTGTATGTATACGTGTGGTGTGTGTGTGTGTGTACGCCTCTAAAGGATGGACTTAAATCCAGCAGAAAGGAGGGACAGGCCCTCTGTGGGCAGGGCCAATGAAACTCATTGTGCATCTCAGGAAGAGACAATGGGTTTGAGGGCTGAAAAAGAGAAACTGGGACCCCTCTTTTCCTCTAATCTGGGGCCTTGTTGCTCAGGCTTTTGAACTGTTTTAAAAAGGCTGGGTTACTGTTCGGGCAGCTGGAGCTATTTTACAAGCGGCCACTAGATGGCGAGAGAGGACCGGCATTAGGCAGCGCTTACTCACTCTTCAGGGAGGCAGGGGATTGTCTGGTGCTTCCCAGCCCTCACCTGGGACCTCAGCCTGAGCATCTCGTTCAGAGCTGGGAGCGACACCAGCGAGTCCAGGCTTCCTCCTCTCACAGATCAGGAAAAGTGCAAGCTGTCAGAGCTGAAGGGCAGTAAAATAGGTGGAGGAGGGAGCGTTGCACAGCCCAGCTTAAAGCCAGGAGGACCCGGCTTCCTACTTTTGACTCTGGCACTCAGGGGAATCACTGAAAACCATTAAGCTCCTTGGGGTGTAGATCTAGACCCGGGAGGGACCATAGTACGACCCTCTCACCTTACAGAGGAGGAAACCGAGGCCCAGAGCGGGGAGGGAGTGTATATAGATCAGATGTTTAATCCAACTCCAACATGACCCAGAGAGAGGATGGGACTATAATGGGGCAGATGCCTAACCTGCCTAATCCATCCCTTTCATCTTCCCAATGAGGAAACTGAGGCCCCGGGAGGGGGGGGGCAGTGGAGTGTATAGTATAGATCAGATTTTTAGTCTGTCCCCAACACAGCCCAGAGAAAGGATGGGACTGTATGGGTCAGATGCTTAATCCAACCCCCCATCTTCCTATGAAAACCGAGGCCCAGAGAGTGGACATGATGTGTTAGGATTGTGTAAATTGTCAGTTATAGGATCACAGACTCATACCTGAAAGGACCTCAGTCACTATTTAGTCTGATCTCATTTTGCAGAGGAGGAATCTGAGGCCTACAGAAATTCAATGACTTTTCTAAGGGAACACATGTAGTTAGCTGAGGAGAATTTGAGTATGGAGCCTCTGCCTCCCAATCCTGTGCTTTTTTTCAGCTGGTACCACGCTAATTTAAATGTCAAGACACCGAATTAGGATCCGAACCCAGATCCTGTGACTCTGAATTCATCTGATATTTTTTCTGGGGGTGGGAGGCTAACACCATGTAAACTGAAGGCTAGAAGTAATTGTAGCCTGCGGGTCCCAACCCTTCATTCTATAGCTGAGAAAAGAGTGAGGCAGGGGCAGGTCACAGAGCTGGGACTTTAATCCAAGTCTTTGAATTATAAATCAGATGTTTGTTTTGCTTTTCAGTCTGGCAGGGTTGTGGGGGGGAGAGGGGAGGAATCAGGATGGGAGATGGCTGGATAGAGGCAGGGAGAATCGAGTGAGTCCCTGAGAGAAGGGCAGAAGCTGGAGGCAGGAGTGGGCTGTGGACAGATTGCCTGCCTGACAGTTTTGCTGAGGGTGGGAGGTAAGCCCTGCTGTAGGGTCAGGTTTGGGACCAGGGGAGGTGAGAGGCGTGAGGAATGATTTGATTTGCCGTGTAAGGAATTGTAAAGCTTGACAATTCAAAAGGAAGAGTGGGCTGTGGAAAAAGTTCTGGATTTGGAGTTGGGAGACCCAGGTTTTCATCCTGCCTTTTGCATTTATAGGAAACTGGGAAAATTACCTCACTTCTCTGAATTTCCCCATCTATAAAATGGATCTGTTTAACTTGCCCAATGGGGCTGTTGCAAAGAAAGGGGGAAGCTATGTTCTTTGGTGGATAGAACTTAGAGTTAGGAAGACCCAAGGTCAATTCTAGCCTCAGATGATTTACCAGCTGTGTGACCTTTGGCTAGTCACTTAACCTCTGTTAGCTCAGCTTTTTTTCGTTTGGAAAATGGGGATAATAATGACAGCGCTTACAGAATTGTGACAGTAAAATGGGAAATATATGTATGCATAACTTAAAGTGCTTTATACATTTACAAAGGGCAAATATTAAGGTGTCTTATAAATGCTAGCCATTGTTGTTGTCAGTAATGCTTTGTGATATGGCAGATGGCAAGATTTGCAGTCAAATGACCTGCATTTGAAATGCACCTTGGACAAACTCTGTGACTCTGGGTAAAATCACTTAATCTCGATTGGCCTCAATTCTCTAACTATAAAATGGACACTGCAGTATTTCTAGCTCAAACAAGAGAATGTGCAAAGTACATTGCACGAATTAAGTTGTCCCAACAGCCCAAGAGGCTGTTGTTGTTCTAAGCTCTGATGAGTCCCTGGCCTGCCATTACCAGGGAACATAACTGCGAAAGTTTGGGGAATGGGAAGTTGGCAGGTTATTCTTTCTCCCCATCTTAAAACAGACTCTTAATGATTCCCAGCAGCTCCTGAGACTCCCAAGGAAGTGGTAGAAGTTTTCAGTGGCTTGGGAAGAATTCTCAGGGGCTTGTTGCCAATTTGTTGCTTTGCAAACTTTCTTTACTCTCTGCCTTGGTTCCTTGGGGGCCAATTAAGTTACCAAACCTCAGCTTGGTGTCTCGGCCCACATGGGGATTGTCCTGGCATACCGTAGCCTGACTCATTAACAAACTTTCAGCTCACAGGGGCAATCAGCCAAGGTTTCTTGGTGATTGCTCTGGGAACACTTTCTAATAAATTCGAAGAGGCTAACATCTGGCTGGTGGAATGTTGAAAGGGACAGATGGAAATGTCTCACTATTTACTTTCTTTCTTTTTTTTTTGGTATAACATTGAAAATCACATTTCTTGCTCATTCTTATTCAGAAATAAATTTGTATTGACATATTTTGTTTTTGTGTCACCTACATTTCCTAATGTCTCCCTTTCACAGCTTCCCAGAGGATGATCTTGTATTACAAGAGGAGAAAAAAAAGTTTAACAAAACTAGCCAAGATATCGATAAAGTATAACATCATGGGTGATTTTCCCTGAGCCACGGTCCTCACCTCTGTGAAGAAATTAGTTGAGGTGCCTTCTCGTGCTTCTTTTTGGAACTAAGCTTGGTCCTTATAACTTCACAGCATTAGGTTTTGATTGTTTTGTTTTTATTCTTTCTAGTTACAATGTTATTGTCACTGGGTATGATTCATTTGTTCAGTTCTTTCAGCGTGTCTGACTCTTTGTTACCCCATTAAGGAGAGACACAAGAATGGTTTGCCATTTCCTTTTCCTCCTCATTTTATAGATGAGGAAACTGATGCAAACAGGGTTAAGAGACTTGCCCAGGGTCACAAAACTAGCAAGTTTCTGCAACTAGATTTGAACTTAGGAAGATGAGTCTTCTCAACTTCAGGCCCAGAACTTTATCTGTTGTACCACCTAGCTGCCCCATGGTTCTGCTTACTTTCCTTTGAATCAGTTCATAAGAGTCTTCTCATGCTTCTCCATGTTCCTCATATTCATTACTGCTTACAGTATAGTAACATTCCATTCCATTCACATACTCCAACTTATTTAGCTATTTCTCCAGTCATTGGGTCTTTCTAGTTCTTTGATACTTCAAAAAATACTGGTATAAATATTTTGATGTATCTGGGACCATTAAGAATCATTAAGCTCTTGAATTATCCATCTGATGGTGGAATCTCTGGGTCAAAGGGTACTCATGATGCCATTTCACCTTGGAAAGGAAGGGCTTCAGAAGTTACCCAGTCTAACCCCTAACTGTATGACCATGAGGGATCATTTGGAAAATGAAGGGGGGGGGAGTCATGGTGACTAA
This sequence comes from Petaurus breviceps papuanus, assembly GCF_028583685.1. Lineage (NCBI taxonomy): Eukaryota > Metazoa > Chordata > Mammalia > Diprotodontia > Petauridae > Petaurus > Petaurus breviceps. The sequence goes on from NW_027185804.1 coordinate 38,262,209, forward strand.
TTTTTTTTAATAGCTAGCATTCATACAATGATTTAAGGTTTAGAAAGCACTTTATACGTTCACATGTTTGATCCTTACAACACACTTGGGAGGGAGGTGCCATTCACATTCCCATTTTACAGCTGAGGAAACTGAGACTGAAAGGAGTGAAAGGTTTTGTCCAAGTCTGCACAGATAGCAAATGTTTGAGGTAGAATTGGAAGTTAGGTGTCCCAGACTTCCACTTGGATGCTCTGTCCGCTGGGCTACCCAGATCCATCAGCTGTTTTTGTACCGGACCTATGACTTCATCACTTTAGGGAACACCCAGTGAGGAAATTCTGTTTACTAATATGGCTCAGCACTTACTCCACAATTTACAGTCTTAGACCATTGCCTAAGATGCTGTCATGTTGAGTCACTTGCTCAGAATCACACAGGAAATATGTATCAGAAGCAAGACTCAAATCCAGGTTTTGCTGAGTCCAGATGAGGTCTCCAACCACTGTATCACAATGACTCTCAAGTACCTGTATTTCTTATCTCATTTCAATTCAGTTTAACAAGCATTTTTTGGGGCAGGTAGTGTTAGATGCTAGAGATACAAAGATAAAATGAAGTTTCTGTCCTCAAAGAGCTTCTATTCAAATGTAAGAGATATAAAATGTACATAGAACACTAAGAACAAAATACATACCAAGGAATTTCTAAGGGGCACAGTGGGAGGGTGGGGGCACAGTGAGATAGAGGCATGGGAGGAATGGGGGTGCCATGGATAAGTATGAGAGAGTAGGGAGTGTTGACCCAACAAGGGAACTTCTACCTAGAGCCTAGGTTCCTACATTGCCTAAATTCTAGGCAATCTATTCTTCAGAATTTTTGGAGTCACGGCACATTAATCTGTCATACTCTTCGCCACTGGATGGCCATTGGATGAAGTGCCTCCAATTCTTGAGGTCCTCAACTACTTGACATCTTGCCTTTTTTATTGCTAAGTCCAAGAGGGATGACTGATTTTTCCAGCCAATCACTCGATATTTCTTATGTGGTATCATTTGCCTTCATCTCATGGCCAAAGAAGGGCAGCTAGGTGGCTCAATGGATAGAGCTGGGCCTGGACTTAGGAAGACTCATCTGCCCTGACATATTTGACCCTTACTAGTCACTTACTAGACCTTTACTAGCTGTGTGTCCCTGGGCAACCCTCAGTTTGCCTCAGTTTCTTCATTTGTAAAATGAGTGGGAGAAGGAGATGGCAAATCTCTATAGCATCTTTGCCAAGAACACCCCAAATGGGGTCGTGAAGTTGGGCATGATTGAATAACAACAAAAACAACAATGACCAAAACCCTGCAGTCCTTTCAGATCCATTAAGGAACTTATTCACACATTACTGTAGGACGTAGGAAAACTTCATAATGATAAGAAATTACCTTTTGAGCCTCTTGTGATTAATTGATTAACTGATGTGAGGAGAGCTTCCTTCCTTACACTGAGAAGGTTTAATGAGTGGAGGTTATTGTAATCTACAGAAATGATAGTGATTTAAAAAAAGCATCAATGAAACTTTAAAAAGACAGTTATAATTATCTTAAAATGTGGTGACTGAGGCCCACAGGAGCAAAATGATTTCAATTCAATGGGCATTTAAGCATTTACTATGTACAAGTCACCATGCTACTTGATGGTGATACAAAAGCCAAGGCTAAGATCTCTGCCCTTCAGTATCTTATATTTTATTGTGGTTTGTGGAAACCTTGAGGATCCTTAACCCAAATCCCACTTCCATTGGTGAGTTGGATCCCTGGAGTTTGACTACATCTCCCTCTTAGGAGTCTATGGCTGTCCCCAAAGGGTTAGGGGTGGTTCACTAATGCAAGTGGCTAGAGCCCCCACTATGCTTCCCACCAAGATTATTAGTTGAGAATCATTTAGTCAGAAAACTTGAAATAGGCTTCAGAATGGGACATTTCCTAAGGTGGGATAGTAAGGCTAGGTGGTACAAAACAGCTTTACAAATGCTTCTGATAGATTCTTCCTCAAGCACATGTAAAATCTAACAGAAAGTGGACTCCAGTTTAGAGAGCATATGTGGTAAAAGGGTAATTCACTCCCCTGGTTGCTACCAGCCCTTTTTTCCCATTCCTGAGGAGTTAAGGAGGGTCCCTTATACATCTGGTGAATCTGAGTCCATCTGTCCTTGATTCTCAATGCAGATGCTGCTGCCAGCTGGTACGGGGCACTTTAAGAACACTCATGAAAGATCGGGAGCCACTGCCATCCTGGTCACATGATATGGTACAGTCTCTTTGCTGGGCTTGGCTTCCAAAGATGCTTACCCTGCTGCTAGCTGATCTTGGAATACCATTTAGGAACCTGATAGGAACTCTAACATCCTCTTCTGCTCAGAAAAGGGGAGGGAAGGAGGCTTGGCTGTTCAAGCCTCTCCTTCCTACCCAGGTAATTCCTTCTTAGTGATAGATTAGAAAGCAAATGATCCAGTTTATGGCTTTTCCCTTCTCAACTCACTTGATAATTGAATCCCTGAACATCACATTTTCTAGCCCATTGGAATAGACTTCCTGTCTGGAACAGTTTTACATCCTCTGATGGCTCTCAAAGACTTTTCACACTTTGATGTCTTTTGATTGATTGAGACTTTTTCTCAATTAGTTAAGGTATCAGAGCTAAAACGAGGTAGTTTGGTTTCAGTTTCATCCTTGCACTCTGCTCATAAATAGCAGAATTTGCATTTGAAGCCAGGTTTTATGTCTCCAAATCCAGGGTTATTTCCACTATACAACACTCATTCTTGTCATTGTGAAGTAGAAGAAATGCTAGATTTGAAGTCAGAAGACCTGAGGTCAAACCCTGACTGGTATAGTGGATAAAGAACTGGGCATGGAATCAGGAAAATCTGAGTTCAGATTTGGGCTCAGACACTTGCTAGCTGTGAGACCCCAGCCAAGTCACTTAACCCTTGACTCAGTTTCCTCAACTGTAAAATGGGAATAATAATAGCACTTCCTCTTACAATTGTTTTGAGGCCCAAATTATATAATAACATGAAGGATTTAGCACAGTATTTGGCATATAGTGAGTATTATATAAATGTTAGATACAATAATAATAATAATTAATATTACTACTTGGGAGGTAATCACTTAGCTTCTCTTTGCCTCAGTTTCCTCATCTGTAAAATGAAGGGGTTGCACTACATGATTTCTAAAGTTCATTTCAGTCTATATCTATGATCCTCAAAGTCCATTTCCCTGTTGTCTGTTACCTGTGATCTGGGTTTGGCTTATTAAACTTGTGGGTGAGAGGAATAAGGGGGATATAGATTGACTTGACTTAGCAAAACTTTTGATAAAGAATCTCATGCTATCCTTGAAAAAGGAGAATTGGAATCTAGAATTGGAAGGGAGTGTCAAAGGCCATCTTTTCCCACCCCTTCACTTTACAGATAAAGTAAATGAAGTTCCATACAGGTTGAATGAGTGACCCAAGGTTGCATAGTTATTGGTCCTCTGGTAGGATTTGAATCCAGGTCTCCAGAGGCAACATACCATCCTCTGTACCATGATGTGGACTAGACATCACTTCAGTTAGATAGATTCTGAACTGGCTGAATGACCAGATTCAAAGGGTGCTGGGTAATGTGCCAATGTCCACATGGCAGGAGGCTGCCAGGAATTGGTATCTGACCCTATGCTGCTTCTCATTTTTGTCAGGGACTTGGATCAAAAGAGCATCATTGGCATGCTCCTCAAATTTGCAGATGACATAACTAGGAAGGATAGCTAACACATATTCAGTTGCTAAATCTTGTAATTTCTCCCCCTAAAACATCTCACACCTGTTCAGGATACAAAAAAAAAATGTCTTGAAAGACTAGAGTGGCCGTCTCCAAACCTTTTTGATCATGCATTACTACCAGTAAAACAATTATTGACAAATGAACCCAACATGTGTATATTTATTTAGATATTGTACACATATATGAATAATTATGCATGTTACAGAACATAAAAATGGACATATTGAAAGAGTGAGATTACGATGAAATCATGTCTAATCCTAGAATTGATGGGGAGTCACTAGAGTTTATTAAGTAGGTCATGCTACGGTCAGATCTTTGCCTTTGGAGATTTGCTTTGGCAGCTGTTGGAGAATGGATTGGAGAGAGGAGGGACCTATGGCAGGGAGACTATGGGGGAGTCTATTGCAGTATTTCAGGATGGGGTGATGAAGTTCTGGGTTAGAGAGGTTCCTGTGGAAGTAGAAGAAAGGGGACACATACAGGAGAAATTGTGGGGGAGGAAATCACATGCTTAGGGAGCAGATTGGATGAGTGGGGTGAGGGAGAGTGAGGAGTTGGAATGGGGGTGGTGGTGTCTTCAGCAGCAACAGGGAAGTTTGGAAGAGGGGTGGGTTTGAGTGAAAAGAAGCGATAAAGAGGTGCTCATGCATGTCTCCTCATCCTGTGAGCTTTACTTTGTCTCACTCCAAATGGATTCTTCCTAGCCAGATCCTGGAGGTGAAAAGTCTGCCCTTCCAAGGGCCTGCTGCAGTTATGATCTGAGCTGGGGGGCAAGGGTGGGTATTCTGGGGTTCCCAATACCCATAATCAATAATAAGAACAATAACAACTAGTATTTATATAGCACTCTAAGTTTTGCAAACAACTTGGCAAAAATCTCATTTGATCCTCTCAGCAATCCTGGCACGTAGGTGCAATTATTACCCCTGCTTTACAGATGAGGAAATTGAGGCAAAGAGAAGTTAAGCATTTTCCCCAGGGTCACATATCTAGGAAGTGTTTGAGGTCAGATTTGAACTTGGAAATTCCTGACTCCAGGTCAAGAGCTCTATCCCCTGTCCTAGCTACATAGTTGCTGCAATGGGTATGCTAGAGATGTTAGATGATGACGCTCTTGGTGAGCTGATTGCTGACCTGGTAAGGAAAAAATTGGGCACAGCCATAGCAAAGCGAGGGAGAACATTGGAGAATAGTGGTAGGTGTGGTTGGGCTGGACAAAAGTCTCATAAGTGGCTATTGTGGGAAGCATGGCATGTAACCCCTTTTCCTACCCTCTCATTGGTTGATTCCATGCTCTGTTTGGAGCTATTCCATGTCTGTCCAGGTGGCAATGTTCACTTCTTTGGAGACTTTTTTGCTTTAGCCATGGGATGAATCTAAGAAGATGAAATTCAGTAGGTACCAACGTAAAGTCTTATCCTTGGGTCAAAAAAATCTCTCCACAAATATAACATGAGGCAGTCATGGTTGGACAATTATTTTTTTGTTCTGAAAAAGATCTGGAAATTACAATGGATTACAAGCACAGTGTGAGAAAGCAATGTGAAAGAACAGTTAAAAACACTTAATGGGGTCCATGAACTAGCAGGAGTAAGAGGGTGGGAGTCCCCTCTACTCTGTTTTCATTAGCCCACTTCTGGAGCATCTCTTCAGTTCTAAATGTTGGCCTGAAGAAGAACATTGAAAAACTGGGGAAAGTCTATAGAGGGAACCAGGATGGGGAAGGACCTTGAGTCTATGTCACATGAGGGGCAGCATAAAGAACTGGGCTCACTTAGTCTAGAAAAGAGAAGACTCAGGGGGAGATGTGATAGCTGTCTTTTAATTATTCGAACTGTCAGGTAGGGGAAAGATGACACTTGTTCTTTTTGGCCTCGGCTGGCAGACTCGGAACAATGGGTGGAGAAATGGTGCAAAGATGCAGATTTAGGCTTTATGGCAAGGAAATCTTCCTAATAATGAGAACTCTCCAAAAATGGAACATTGCTTCAAGAGGTGGTAGCTGTCTCCTCATTGGAGATCTTCAAGCCCAAGTTGGACAGTCCCTTCTCTGGGATTCTTTTCATGTATGGATTGGACTAGATGGCTGCTGAGGTCTCCTTCTGCCCTCAGATTTAGTTATGAACAAACACAGAAACACTCCTCAGGATTTCCTTTCCAGGTCTCACAGTCCTCTTCTGCTTGGTCTCTCTGTTCTTTTATTTTTTAAATTTCTTTTTTGTCTTTATTAATTTGTTTGTTTACTTTTAGTTTACAAGATTCAGTTCCACAATCCCCTGAGTTTCAAATTTTATCCCCCCCCCCACCATGGCAGCATACAATCAAGAATAGGATCTGCAAATACTTTCACATTAGACATTAGTCAGGTTATAAAGAAGGATTGTAATGGATGGAATGAACAATGGGAAAGAGGAGACAAAAACAAATGGGAAAAAGAAAGAGAGCAGGTAATTTGCTTCAATCTGCATTCAAACTCTGTTCTTTCCAGTTCTTTCTCTGAATGTAGACATCTCTCTCCATCATGAATCTTTTGGATTTGACTTATAACCTTGCATTGCTGAGAAGAGTCCAGTCTATAAAAGTTGGTCATCACACATACTTTGTGGCTGTAATTGTGCTCTCTAATTCACGTTTGGTCATAAAGCCTTACCCTCTCCATACATCTGACAGGTAAACTATTCCTTGCTTTCCCAGATTGCTTAGAGTATCAGCCATTATACTTAGATCATGCACCCATTTAGACTTTATTTTGGTATATGGTTTTAGATAATGGTCTATGCCCAGTTTCTGCCATACTATATTCCAGTTTTCCCAGTAGTTTTTGTCAAATAGTGAGTTCTTATCCCCAAAACTGGGGTCTTTGGGTTTATCAAACAGTAGATTACTATAGTCATTGACTGCTGAGTCTCATGCTTCCAATCTATTCAGTTGATCCATTGCTATATTTCTCAGCCAGTACCAAGTAGTTTTGATGACTGCTGCTTTAGAATACAGATTAAAATCTGGTATGGCTAGGCTTCCCTAGCATTTCTTTTCACTAATTTCCTTGATATTTTGGACCTTTTGTTCTTCCAAATGAATTTTGTTATTATTTTTTTCTAGCTCTATGAAGTATTTTTTTTTGCTAAATTGATTGGTATGGCACTAAATATGTAATTTAATTTAGGTAAAATTGTCATTTGTATTATATTATATTAGTTCTACCCAGCCACAAGCAATTGTTGTTTTTCCAATTAGTTAGATCTGACTTTATTTTTGTGAAAAGTGTTTTGTAGTTGTGTTCATACAGGTCCTGCGTTTATTTTTTTTCTTCTTTTTTAAGCAATCAGGGTTAAGTAACTTGCTCAAGGTTACACAGCCAGGTGTTTCTGGGTGGATGCTAAGTGTCTGAGCCCGGATTCGATCCCCCCAGTCATCCTGACACTGGGGCCAGTGCTCTTACTCACTGTGCTACCTGGCCTTCCCCCTGGGTTTGTTTTAACAGGTAGATTCCCAAATATTTTATAATGCCTACAGTAACTTTAAATGGGATTTCTCTTTCTATCTCTTGCTGTTGAATTTCATTAGAAAAATACAGGAATGCCAAGGATTTATGTGGGTTTATTTTATAACCTGCAACTTTGCCAAATTTACTTACTGTCTCAAGTAGTTTTTTTAATTGATTCTCTAGGATTCTCTAATTATATCATCATATCATCTGCAAAGAGTGATAACTTGGTCTCTTCTTTGCCTAATTTGATTCCTTTGATTTCTTTTTCTTCTCTAATTGCTACTGCTAACATTTCAGGTACCAGAATAAATAAGAGGGGTGATAGGGGACACCCTTGTTTCACCCCTGATCTTATTGGAAATGCTTCTAGCTTATCCCCATTACATATAACACTTGCTGATGGCTTTAGATAGATGCCACCTATTATTTGAAGGAAGACTCCATTTATTCCTATACTTGCTAGTGTTTTTTTTTAAATAAGCAATCAGGGTTAAGTAACTTGCTTAAGGTTACACGGCCAGTTATTTCTGGGTGTGGTGCTGAGCGTCTGAGCCCGGATTTGATCCCCAGGTCATCCCGACACTGGGGCCGGTGCTCTTACTTGCTGAGCCACCTGGCCACCCCTAAGCAATTAGGATTAAGTAACTTATTAAAGGTTACACAGCCAGGTGTTTCTGGGTGGGTGCTAAATGTCTGAGCCCAGATTCGATCCCCCAGGTCATCCCGACACTGGGGCTGGTGCTCTTACTCACTGTGTTACCTGGCCGCCCCCCTGGGTTTGTTTTGACAGGTAGATTCCCAAATATTTTATAATGCCTACAGTAATTTTAAATGGGATTTCTCTTTCTATCTCTTGCTGTTGGATTTCATTAGAAAAATACAGGAATGCCAAGGATTTATGTGGGTTTATTTTATAACCTGCAACTTTGCCAAATTTACTTATTGTCTCAAGAAGTTTTTTACTTGATTTTCTAGGATTCTCTAAGTATATCATCATATCATCTGCAAAGAGTGATAACTTGGTCTCTTCTTTGCCTAATTTGATTTCTTTTTCTTCTCTAATTGCTACTGCTAACATTTCAGGTACCAGAATGAATAAGAGGGGTGATAGTGGACACCCTTGTTTCACCCCTGATCTTATTGGAAATGCTTCTAGCTTATCCCCATTACATATAACACTTGCTGATGGCTTTAGATAGATGCCACCTATTATTTTAAGGAAGACTCTATTTATTCCTATACTTTCTAGTGTTTTTAATAGCAATGGATATGGCCTCTCTCTTAATGTGGATTCTGCCTCTTAGCATACAAGTGCTGAGAATCTCAACAATCCCTTTCCTTTCTAATCAAGCCAGCTAGCATGTGTAGCTAATGCAAAACATTAACATAGTAGATATATTGTAAAAGGCTGAATATATTTCCCTCCCTCCTATCCCATCTCCCACTTGTTCTATTCTCTACTTTGATTCCATCCCTTTTCAAAAGTGGGTGCTTCCAACTTCCCTCTCCCCCCAGCCTGCCCTCCCTTCCATCATTCCCCCCCTCATTCCCTTCCACCCTACTCTCCTGTAGAGTGAGATACCCTATTTAGTGTGTATTTCATTCCCTCCCCAAGCCAAAATCAATGAGAATAAGGTTGACGCATTCCCTTTTGCCTTCCTATTCTTTCCCTCAATTGCAACCATTTTCCCTTGCCTCTTCTACATGAGATAACTTACCCCATTCTGTCTCTTCCCATCTCCTCTCATTATATTCCTCTCTCAACTCTTAACTTCACCTTTTAAGTATCATCCCTTCCTGTTAAATTGGTCCTGTGCCCTCTATCTATGTATACCTGTAAACATATATACACACATTCACATATATATATTCATATGCCCATATACCCTCATATATAGACATATGTCTATATATGTCTCTCTCTCTCTATATATATATATCTATATATCTATCTGTATCTATCTCTCTATATATATATCTATTCCCTTCAACTGTTTTCATACTGAGAAAAATTTCATCAGTTACAATTATTGTTTTTCCATGTAGGAATGTTAGTAGTTCAACTTTGATAAGTACCTTATGATTTCTTTTCCCTCTTTACCTTCTCATGCTTCTCTTGCTTCTTGTGTCTGAATGTCAAATTTTCTATTCAACCCTGGTTTTTTCATCAAGAATGACCATATTTTCCCCTGAAACATGATACTCAGTTTTTCTGGGTAGGTGATTCTTGGTTTTAATCCCAGCTCCTCTGACCTCTGGAATATCACATTCCAAGCCCTTCAATCCCTCAGTGTAGAAGCTGCCAGATCCTGGGTTATCCTGATTGTGTTTCCACAATATTCAAATTGTTCCTTCCTGGCTGCTTTTAATATTCTCTCCTTGATCTGGGAATTCCAGAACCTGGTTATAATATTCCTAGGAGTTTTCTTTTTGGGATCTTTTTCAGGAGGTGATTGATGGATTATTTCAACCTCTATTTTGCCCTCTGGTTCTAAAACATCAGGGCAGTTTTCCTTGAGGATTTCTTGGAGGATGATTTCTAGGTTCTTTCTTTGATCATGGCTTTCAGGTAGTCCAATAATTTTAAAATTATCTCTCCTGGATCTATTTTCCAGGTCAGTGGTTTTTCCAATGAGATATTTCACATTGTCTTCTATTCTTTCATCTGTTTAACAGCATCTTGATTTCTCTTAAAGTCACTAGCTTCCATTTGCTCCAATCTAATTCTGAAGGAATGATTCTCCTCAGTGAGCTTTTTTCTTTTTTGGTTTATGCAACTTTATTGAAGAAAAATAAATCAATTACTAGCAGAGCTATTAGTTGATAACTCATCCATTGACAACTTGTATAATTTATTCAGAGCTATATTAAACAGTGTATTGGAAGATAGATTAACTAATAGCTCCAAGCCTCCTAACAAAATTTAAATGAAAATTACAAAAAGCTCAAGACCCTATTTTGGAATACAAGTGGTGTTTGACTTCCAATTTCCATTCTCTGTAGAACAAGAACAGGTCATTCCTTTATTAGATGCATAAAATACATCACGTTTTCTGCTCTGCTGACCAACCACATCAGTTAAGTGCATAAAGTGTATCATGAAACCTCACATCTCTAACAATGGAAGGCTTAAACAAGATGGATGCTGCTACAGTAAGGTTGCTTCCTTTGATATGACAATTTTGCATCTATCTCCCTACCCCTCAGATGGTATCTTCAGCATCTGTTAGAGCAGTGAGGAATGATTTTAGTCTCATAACCAAGTTAGAGTGAAGACATTGGCCACATAATACACATGCTCCATTTTTTCAAAAATTCTGAATCTTGGGCAATTGTTCTCTTGTAACTACTTTACAGTTTCTAAAAGCAGTTATTGTCCAAAACTGGAAGAGCTTAAGTCTTCTCAGACAAGCATGTGCATGAATGGAGGGAGGTAAACATGAAATAAAATAAAAAAAGATGAGGTCTGATAGGGGAGTAGCTGGATAAGAAAATCAAAAAAGGAACAGTAATTTAAAGTTTATTCCAGCTATAATGCAGGTTATTCTGACTTTAAAGTAGCATCACATGGCATACTTCTGAGTCCATTCTCAAGATATTCTGTTGTACTTCTTTCAAGCACAAATTATAGCAGAAGCACAAGCTGCCACAAATAGACAAAACAAGAATTGTTGTAAATGTGGTAAAGTGCATCATTGCAAAAGTCAAGTGGGTGGCAGTAATAGTGAATTACCACCCAAATCAAAATGCCCCAAATGTCATAAAGGCTTTCATTAGGCTTTAGAATGTTGATTTGGAAATTCATGAAATGGCCTCAAGGGCCATGTCCTGCACCCACAAAAAAGAGCAGGGACTTATGTTCAGTTCTGCACTCCAGAGGTTCAGGAGGGCAAGCTGATTTGGATCCCTCCCCTTCTGAAGTACCTGCTGTTATCTTACAGCCTGAGTTTACATCTGTAAATATTTATCCTGGCAAGGAGAGAAAGTGCCCCTTAGGAGCTCTCCTCTGGTTGTGGGGGTACTTTCATTAACCTCAGAAGGGGAATACATGGATATACAATTCACTCCAACCTATGTGGAACAAAAGGACTGGGAAGATTATAATAAGATTAAAATTAAAATTATGAATCCCAGCAGTTCTGTGATTCAATTAAAACAGGAACAACGGATATTTCAAATACAGAATCCAGAGGTCATGTGGTCTCAAATCATTATGACCTCAAGACCCACCCTTCATATATATGTGGAGGGCAGGAGAATTCAGGGTCTCTTAGACACCGAAGCAGACCTGACCATTATCAACAAGGAACAGTGGGATCTGAAGTGGATTGTTCAAGAATCAGATATAAATGTGAGGGGCATAGGAGAAGTTAGCCAGTCTTTACAAAGTGTGAGGAAACTTACTTGGGAATTTGAGGGCATGTCAGGAAAATTCCAGTCTTATTGTTTGACTTCCTTGACAATGGCTTTATGGGGCGGAGATATTTTATCACAACTTAAGGTCACCATCATGACAAATTTTCAGGAGGGGCAGCCAACAGCCAATCTTATTGAATGGCTTGCCACAAAACCAGTATGGGTGGATCAGTGGCCCCTAAGTGCAGAAAAAATTGTTGCCCCATTAGACATTGTGCAAGAGCAGCTGAAGTTAGGTCACATTAAGATTACAAATAGTTCATGGAATTCTCCAATTTTTGCAATTAGAAAAAATAATTTGGAAAAATGGAGGATGCTTATGGATTTGCAAGAGGTAAATAAAGTAATGAAGAATATGGGGGCATTACAGCCTGGTTTACCATCTCCTAATACGGTACCATCACAATGGCCTTTATGGGTAATAGACATAAAGGATTGTTTCTATAGCATACCTCTTCAAAGTCAGGCCTGAGAAAAGTTTGCATTTTCTATACCTTCCATAAATCTAAGAGAACCCCCAAAAAGATACTGTTGGAAGGCACTACCCCAAGAGATGGAAAATAGTCTCACATTATGTCAAAAGTTTGTGGCAAAGGCCTTAGAATCAACTAGAAACAAATACCCCACAGCTTACTTATACATTATATGGATAATGTTCTATGTGCACACCAAGATGTGTTTACCCTAGAGAAAATATTTGAGAAGGTTACAAATATTGTTGCTGCTGTAGGACTCAAAATAGCCCCTGAAAAGATTCGGAAAACAGCACCTTTTTATGTATTTAGGTAATAAAGTGCAGAACTCTACTATAGCACATCAAAAATTGGAAATTAGAAAAGATAATATTAAAACATTAAATGACTTGTAAAAGCTTATAGGGGATATAAATTGGATCAGATCTAGTCTTAGAATTTCAAATGAATGTTTAACACCATTATACCAATTACTGGAAGGTGATACCAACCCTAATTCTCCTAGAATTCTTACACCTGAAGCTAGGAATGCATTGGATTACATTCAGGAAGCTATCAGAACTGCAATTACATATAGGGTATACCCCTCTGCAGGAATATAACTCATTGTGCTGAACACAAAATACAGCCCTACAAGTGCCTTAATGCAAAATGATTTAGTGATTGAATAGGGTTATATTTCACATCAGCCAAAATATTCTTTACAAACTTAACCTGATGGGGTGACTCAGCTTATAAAGAAAATGATCAGATGATGCTTATGCCTAAGTGGTCAATTGCCTGAAGTTATAAAAGTTTCTTATACTCATGACCAAATCCAACAATTGATTGAGAATCAAGAATCTTGGCGATTGTTGTTAATATATGCTATCCCCATACAACGTTATACACCAAAAAGTATTTTCAAATTCTTAACAAACTATGAGTTGGTAATCACTAAGGTATGTAAGGATCAACCTGTTTTAGGATTTAATGTATTCACTGATGCCACTAAAGACTACAGAGCTTCTATATACTGTCCTGATAAACAGGTCATGAAAATGATCACCACTCCTTATGATTCCACCTAAAAGAACTAGCTCACAGCTATAATATTTGCTCTTACTCTATTTCCTCACGCTATTAACATTATTACAGATTCTCAATATGCAGCCCAAGTAACTCAAAAGATAAAAACAATCAATATATGTAGAAATAAAACTCGGTTGTACACATTGTTCTGTGATTTACAAGAAATTATGCAAAATAGATCACATCCCTTTCACATTATGCATATACCATCTCATACTGGTCTTCCTGGGCCACTTTTTAAAGGTTATACACGAGGTATTTAAAGGTAATAAAACATAGCTGATCAAATCCTTGTGGGATCATTAGAATTAGCAAGAGAATCCCATCATAGCTTTCACCAATCCACTAGAATTCGTGCTAGGACCTTTGATATCACTAGAGAACAAGCTAGGCAAATAGTTAAAAGCTGTCCATGTGTTATTTGCAGTCCCTTTATACCCAAGGGTGTAAATCCCCATAGACTGTTACCAAAGAAATTTGGCAGTCTGATGTTACTCATTATTCTGTTTTTGGGAGACAGAAATATATACATGTAACTGTGGACACATATTCGGGGTTTACATCGGCAACTGCTATGTCTGGGGAAAAAACTTTGCATGTTCAAGAACATCTTATTACATGCTTTGCTGCTGCGGGTGTGCCAAAACATTTAAAGACTGAAAATGGCCCCGCTTACACCTGAAAAAGCTTTGTGGAATTCTGTCTTCAATGGGGTATTCACCATGTTACAAGGCTTCCTTACAACTCCAAATGTCAGGCCATTGTTGAAATAAAAAAACAGCACACTTAAAACTATACTTCAAAAACTAAAAGGGGGAATTTGGAGCATGGGTAATCTGAGATGAATATTGGGGTTGTCACTATATGTAATAAATTATTTGACATTAGATCATGAAAATAAAACATCAGCAGAAAAATTCTGGGGTGTTATTGACCATACAATTAATAATTATAAAAGATCACAGCCCCAGGCAACTGCAGTTACTGAATGGCTGATGTGGAAAAATGATAAGGGACAATGGCACGGTCCACACAGAGTAATAGCTCCAGACCGAGGCTATTTGTGTGTTTCCACAGATGAGAAGGAGGAAATCTGGATACCAGAAAGGAGAACAGGGACTGTGTCAACAAATGCAGAGACTGGGCATTCAGTCCCCCACCCCGAACCAGAACCAGATGAGGGTGGCAGCGGAGGAAGAGCCAGAGCCTAAGGAGGGCAAGCAGACAGTGATCCTGCTTGCTACTCTCCTTGCTCAGCTTCCAATAGTTGCCTCTACAAGATACTGGGCTGTCCTGGATCACCCGCCTTGGGTGGAGATGGTTGGGTGGGGGGAGTTTCTTTCAGAAATCACTTTAGAAGGAAACAGTCAGTCCTTATTGCCAAAGATTTTGATATTCATAATGCAAATGTAACCCATCCTGTGCTTGATTTTAATTTTACTGGAAAAAAAAAACCACTAGAAAAAAATTGACAAAATTCATTCAGAGGAACACAAGATTAAGAATTTCAAGAAAAATAATGAAAAAAAGTGTGAGGAAGTGGGACCAGTGGTACCAAACATCAAATTATACTTTAAAGCAATGGTAATTGATTCTGGTGCTCATTAAAGGTGGGAAAATTGTTTAGTGGAAGAAATTAGGTGTCCAAGACCTAGAAGCAATTGAATATAGTAGTATGGAGTTCAATAAACTCAAAGGCAAGTGTTGCATTAAGGATGTACTGTCATTTTATTTTTTGCTTTTTGGAGGGCAAGGCTGGGCAATTGTAGCAGCAAGCACCCCAGTGTCCCTAGGGTGGCTGCCAACACAGGTTCTTGGATCTGCTTTTCTAAAGGAAAGTGACTCAGAATGAGTTAACAAGCTTGCTTTAATCAATCAGGTAAATATCATTTACCTAGTTCAAGGGAGAAAGGTCAGCACCCCGAACTTCAGAGTATACAGAGGTTACAAGCAGAAGTTAAAAGACAGAGAAACATTTCAGCAGACAGGCTTCCAAACTGTCCAACCATTACCTACATCCATATCTAATAACAGTTACCAGAGAGGGAAGCATCAACATCTGGGTTTTCAAAGCCAGGGGGCTCTCAATGGCTGCCCACAGTCTCATCTGGTCAAAGCACACAACACTTCTCAAAATGAGCCCCCCAAAAAAGTCTCACATCAAGGTTTATATAGCCTTCTTCTGGCTCAGAGAAATGTAACAACCCTCTTGATCCACTGCCCAATCACAAAGTATCTCCTGAGAAACAAGCCTCCCACCGCAGGCTCCAGGTGCACTTAAGCCTAGGATCAGGGAAGATCTTAAAAATTTACATTCCTATAACAGCAATTGAGGTTAAGTGACTTGCCTAAGGTCACATGGCTAGTAAGAGTGTCAAGGATCTGGGGCCGCATTTGAACTCAGGTCTTCCTGACTCCAGGGCCAGTGCTCTATCCACTGTGCCACCTAGTGTGATAGTAATTGAATATAAAGATTCCCCTGTATTGGCTTGGTTTTCAAATTGATTGTTTTAAAACCCAGAGCTTGTTAATCCCACCTGTGGGATGGACTTGTTGACATGAAAAGAGAGTCCTGAACTGGGAGGAGCTGGTGATGTAGATTTGGAGAGACAGAGGAGAGAGGCAGAAGAACTTTTTGGAAGCAGCACTTGTGGAGGCAGAGAGAGACTGAGAGGATTGCTGAGGGCCACTTTGAATTGCCCTGGACTTTTGAGACCTGCCCCCGGAGCTTCCAAGGACTGAGGAGACATGGCTGTTGCTGTTTTGCTGGTACTTTGTCTGTCTGTTTTGATGTTGTTTTGCCAGATTTGTCCACTGGTGAAAGACAGTCCTGTTGTTGAAGAAGTCCTGGAACCCGGCTGTTGGTTAAGAGCTACTGAGACTGTCCTGCAGACAGAGAGTGAATACTGTCTACTGGTGAAGGAAAGTGCTGTTGTTTCAGGGGTCTGGGAACCTTTCTGTTGGTTCAGAGCTACTGAGACTGTCCTGCAGATAGAGAGTGAATACTGTCCACTGATGAAAGACAGTACTGTTGTTGCAGGAGTCTGGGAACCTTTCTGTTGGTTCCAAAGCCCTGAAGAAGGATTTTCTTGTTGTATGTTTACAGAAATCCTGGAAGAGGGTTTTGCTAATGTTGCAGACTCAGTCTTTTGGACTCTATCTCCTCAGTCCTTGGCAGCTCCGGGGGCAGGTCTCAAAAGTCCAGGGCAACTCAAAGTGGCCCTCAGCAATCCTCTCAGTCTCTCTCTGCCTCCACAAGTGCTGCTTCCAAAAAATTCTTCTGCCTCTCTCCTCTGTCTCTCCAAATCTACATCACCAGCTCCTCCCAGTTCAGGACTCTCTTTTCATGTCAACAAGTCTATCCCATAGGTGGGATTAACAAGCTCTGGGTTTTAACACAATCAATTTGAAAACCAAGCCAATACAGGGGAATCTTTATATTCCATTACTATCACACCTAGCTGCCCCAAGGATGCCCTATTTGACACAAACTGGTGAGAAAGCTGGACAGCAAGCTGGCAGAAATTAGGTTAGAAGTTATCCCAACAGATCACAAATTGATACATGACCTAAATATAAAATATCGCATCACAGACAAATTAGAGGAAGTAGGAGATGTCTTTATGGGACAGCTTGGAGGTGCAGTAGATAGAGTGGGTAGCCTGGAGTCAGGAAGATCTGAGTTCAAATTCAGCCTCAGACAATCACTAGCTGTGTAGCAAGTCACTCAACCCCTATTTGCCTCAGTTCCTCATCTATAAATTGGGGACACACTGGAGAAGGAAATGGCAAACCATTCCAGTATCTTTGCCAACAAAAAACAAACCACCAAAACAACAACCCCACCCCCCAAAACCCCAAACTCCATGGACTTTGGCACATAGAGTTGGACATGACTATGAATAATAGCAAAGGGATGCCTTTTACAACTATGAATATGGGAAAGGTTCTTGAACAAACAAGGGAGAGATGATTTTAGGAGATAAAATGGACAATTTTAATTATATGAAATGAAAAATTAATTTAATTTTTTGGGGGCAAGAGCTGTAGGAGGAGACACAATATTTATACCTTCCCCCTGACCCAAAAAAAAGAAGAGAAAGAAAAGGGTATCAATGAAATACTAAGAAATACACAGAAGATAACAAGGAGAAATTCAGAAGACACGTTCTGGGCAATGTTGAAATCACTGTGTTAAATTTCATATATTCTATTAAGAAGCCTTGCTGTGCATAGTAGGGATTCACAGTATAACACACCGTCATCTTTTCTTGTTCTTAATATGAAGAAGGAGAGTCAATATGGACAAAGAGCTGGTCTCAGAGTCAGGAAGATCTGGGTTCAAGTCCTGCTTTGGATAGACTAGCAGTACGACTCTGGGCAATTCACTTAACCTCTCAATATTCTAGACAACTCTTTAAGTTGCAGAGAAAATACTGACCTCTCTTGGTAGAGCAAGTTTCCTTATATGGGTCCCTAGAGCTGACTACTCTCAGGCTTCTGCCTAGGAATCCCGAGAGGCTAGGTTTTCTAGTACTGTTACTCTCTCTCTCTCTTTTTAAGCAAGTGGGGTTAAGTAACTTGCTCAAGGTTACACGGCCAATTATTTCTGGGTGTGGTGCTAAGTATCTGAGCCCAGATTCGATCCCAGGTCATCCTGACACTGGGGCCGGTGCTCTTACTCGCTGAGCCACCTGGCCTCCCCCTTGTTACTCTCTTATCAATCAATCATTGGTCTCTTAGGTTTTTTTTTAGGTGGTACCTAATATATCCTCTAAACCAGGGATGGATCCTCCTCTTGTACACATATGATCACTGAAAAGACTGCACATAAACAAAATATGATGGTAGGGAGTCATATAGAAAGGAAGAATAGAGAATAACCATTTATTAAGCACCTACTATGTGCCAGGCATTTAATAAATGTTTTCCAAATATTATCTCATTTTATATTCACAAAAATCCTGGTATGTAGGTATTATTATTATCCACATTTTACAGTTGAGGAAATTGAGGTAGACAGAAGTTAAATGACCCAGCCAGGGTCACACAACTAGCAAATGTCTGAGGATGGATTTGAACTTATGTCTTCCTGACTTCAGTCCTAGCACTCTATCCACTGCTTCTCCATTGAGATCATGGGAGGCCAAGGCAGTACCTCATAACTCCTGGCCCTGAAAGTAATTTTTTCTCATCATGGAGCATTCAAGAAGTTTCCTGTCAGTTTGGGCACTGTTGGTGAATGAATCCAGCTAAGCTGTTTCCTTACAAGGCACAGTGTCTTACCTGGATGTGTTGCTAAGCCAGGTCCACACTAGGTTTGGCTGCTGTTGGGCTAGATTGACTGGGTTGCTTGGCCTGAATCTCTCCAGACCCTGCAATGGTTATAAGTTTGCTTTCTGTGCCTGTTCATCTCATTATTACTTGTTGGTCTAGTTTACTCCTGTGGCCACTGATACTGGTTTCTTTCATCTCTGCTGCTACTAGTGGGATCATCAGTTACCCCAATGTGCACAGTCATTGTCCACACACGCCCATATTGGAGTACCATTTTTTTTGTAGTTTAGTTTTTATTTCGTAATCATAAACTTAACTCTGTTGTCTAGCCAGACTTGCTGAAGGAAAAAGGAAATGAAATGAAAACAGAATTGTAGCAAGTAAGAGCATAAGGATTCCAGGGTATAAGAGCAGATGGGGTTTGGGGGTGTTCTCTCCAGCTACAGAGGAGTGATTTGATGGTTTGGTTAAGACAAAAAACAAAACAAAAAAAAAACTTAGTACAAAACAAAAACAGTTAGCGACAGTGATCTTCTTGCTGGTCTTTCCATCCAGAGAACTGAAACACTCCATGGCTTCCACAATATTCATGCCTTCTTTCATTTGGTCAAAGATCACATGCTTGCCATCCAACCTATCAGTCTTAGCAGTATAGATAAAAAACTGGGAGCCATTTGGGTTGGTATAATGGGAATGTAAATTTAAAGATCTTCCCTGCCCCTGGGCTAAAGTGCACCTGGAGCCTGGGGTGGGAGGCTTGTTTTTCAGTAGATACTTCTTGATTGGCCAGTGAGTCAATAAGGTTGTTACATTCTCTGAGCCAGGAGAAGGCTATATAAGCCCTGATGTGTAGCTTTGTTTTGGGGCTCACTTTGAGAAATGTTCTGTAATTTGATCAGATGAAACTCTGGGAAGCCGTTGTCCAGAGTCCCCCGGCTTTGAAACCCAGATGTTGTTTGGTATGGATGTAATGGCTGGACAGTTTGGAAATCTGTCTACTTGATCTGTTTCTGTCTTGATAATTCTGTCTGTATGTTCTGAAGTTCGGGGTCCTGAACTAGGTAAATGATACATGTTTGACTGATTAAAATAAGCCTGTTAACCCATTTTGAGTTGCTTTCCTTTATCAAAGCAGATCCAAGAACCTGTGTTGGCAGCGACCTTGGGGATGCTGGGGTGCTTGCTGCTACAGTTGGGTCCAGTATTTGCCATGGACATCACCAGTGTGCTTCAGGATGAAGTTCTCATCAGCAAATTTCTCCCCATAGATGGACTTGCCACCAGCACCATTATGGTGTGTGAAGTCACCACCCTGGCACATGAACCCAGGAATGATTCTGTGAAAGCAGGATCTCTTGTAACCAAATCCCTTCTCTCCAGTGCTCAAAGCATGGAAGTTTCTGCTGTCTTTGCAAACTTGATTGCAAAGAGTTTGAAAGTAATCCAACCCAGGGGCTCATTATCTCTGGCTAAATACATGTTGGGGTTGGCCATGACCACAGATGCCTGGGCTTGGTGTGGTGGTGGAGGAAGAGGTGGTGGGGATCAGGGACAGGCTGATGGAACCACGATGAGAACTCCCAGTGGTCGTGTCTGCAAAGCCTGTACCATTTTCTTGTCAGGAAAGAATAAGCATAAGTAGATGGAGGTGACTGATCAACTGCTCATAGCTTTCATATCTGGGTTGGAGACATGGCTAGGCTCCTCCCCAACTCAGTTCTTGGGCATGTAGCTCAAAGGAATCTTCTTTCTCACTTGCACTACTAACTTTTTCTCCATCACTTTCTTAAGTCTAAACAATCAGCAAAATGCTGCACTAAGCCAGATTCATAGAATTAACCAATTTCCAAGGTGTAAATGCTCATGCTAAAGATATAACAATTAGCTCTAATGAACTGGTTCGAGCTGGTTCCAGCACATTCATAGCTAAATCTTCAAAGGCTAGTTGTCCCTTCCCACATCACATTTATGCAAAGAAGTGGTGATGCTTGTTGATATTCTTCCAGTTCATAATAACACAAGGAATATTATAAAATAGAATCATAGGGACCCAGATTTAAAGTCAGTGGGAACTTCTGAAGTCTTCTGGTTTAAACTTCTTATCTTGCAGATAAGGAAGCTAGGACTGGAGAGGTGAGATGACAAATTTTCCCAGGTTTCCCTGAATTTCTTATATTTATTTTTTTGGATGTATAATAATATTCCATTCTATCCACATATCATAACTTGTTTGGCCATTTTCCAATTGAAGGCTACACATTTTGTTTCCAGATTTTTGTTATCATAAAAAAGTGCTGCTAAAATATTTTTATATAAATAAGACTTTTGTGTCCTATTTTTCAACCTTTTTAGAGAATATGTGTAGTCCTAGGGTTGCTGAATCAAGGAATATGAACAGATTAGTGAGTTTTCTCACATAATTGGGCAGCTAGGTGGCACAGTGGGTAGAGTGCTGGATGCAGAGTCAGGAAGACCTGAGTTCAAATCTGGCCTCAGATATTTACTATGTGACTCTTGACAAGTCACTTAATTTCTGTTTGCCTCAGTTTCTTCGTTTATAAAATGAGCTGGAAAAGGAAATGGCAAAGCATTCTGGTATCTTTGTCAAGAAGACCCCAAATGGGGTCATGAAGAATTGGACACAACTGAAATGACTGGATGACAAGACCCCCTGAAAATATTGGAAAATATTAATGGAAAATTTCTCAATTAGAGCCCAGATCCTCATTAGAGGCAACTGGTGAAGCAACGAATAGAATACTGGGCTTAGAGTCAAAGAGACCTGAGTTCAAATTTGGCCTCAGATAATTACTAGCTGTGTGACCCTGGGCAAGTCACTTAACCCTGTTTGCCTCAGTTTCCTCATCTGTAAAATGAGCTGGAGAAGAAAATGGCAAACCATCCCATATCTTTGCCAAGAAAAACCCAAATGGGGTCATGAACAGTTGGACATGAACAGTAACAAAGGGGAAAAAGCAGTGAAGACAAAGAATGTAACAATTGTTCCTCTTAAGGAGTTTATGTTCTGTTGGAGGAAATGACTATTTGATCTTCCACCCCCTGTGATGTCTGGTTCCCGATATTTGGAAGCACAACCTCACCTCTACCTCTTAGAATATTTGGCTTCTCTCAAATCGAATATTACCTTCTTTTTTTTTTCCAGCCAAAGAAAATGAAAGTTTGTTAAAGATTCAGCATATTGGATAGAGTCTTAAGGAGCCTAAACATTTGTGATGCTTGTATTGACAAGTGGGTCAGATTGAATCTAAATACTACCTTCTACTCAAGACATTTCCTCACCCCCTTCAGTTATTAGAATTTCTCCATATTGAAATTAGCTTTTGTAGCTTTATATATACTTACTATCTATCTATCTATCTATCTATCTATCTATCTATCTATCTATCTA
>NW_027185804.1:38284546-38312564 GCF_028583685.1 Petaurus breviceps papuanus
CCTTTCCTTTCCTTTCCTTTCCTTTCCTTTCCTTTCCTTTCCTTTCCTTTCCCTTCCTTTCCTTCCCTGTCCTTCTTTGTAAATTTTTAAATTCATTTTAAACTTAAATACAGAGAAGGAAAAAAAAAAGATTTCCACATACTCAGCAAGACATAGGGGAAGATTCAATATAAAACAATAAATTTCCACATCAAGAAAGCCTATATAATAAATACTATGCATTGTTTTCAAAACTATGCAGTCTTTCTTTGTTTCCTTCTAGATTTTCTTTTGCTCTCTGCTGTGCACTTTTTACTTTGTTTCCCCTCCCCCTCCCAAATCCATCCTAAAGAAGGCTACAATTAAATTTGGATCTCTATATCTAAATCTCTGTGTGTGTGTGTGTGTATCCCCCACCTGTGTGTATGTATATATGTGTACACACACAGATCTATATCCAAATCTATATATCTATGTGTGTATGTGTATATATATACACATATCTCTGCATATATATACACACACAATAAATATCCATAAACACATACCTACACACATGTACACCTATGTAAAGCAATACTATGCATATTTCCATTTATCTCTTTCCCTGGGAGTGGTGAGCATTCTCCTTCATAAGTCCAAGTCTTCCCATGTTTTTCTAAATCACCCAGCCCATCATTTCCTGCACCACAGCAATATTCCAACCCAATCACATCCTGTCTGAGGGATTGTCCATAAAAGCTTCTTCACAATTTTCTGCGTTCCTTCTATTCTTGGTTATATTCATCTTATTTACACAAGAATATTCTAGTTTAAAATAAATTATCCATTTTACACTTTAACAATGCCCTCATAATATAGTTTAGGGTCTGATATTGCTGAGCCATGCTTTTTCTACTCTGTGTTTGTGATTTTGACTTTTTGAACACAGACACGGAATTTTAGAATAACTATACATTAAAATTGATCTTATTTGATTCTACCCATTGGTTTGGCTCAGGGGTGGGGAACCTGTGGCCTTGAGACCTTAATAAAAGGATTTGTTCTGTCAAGTTTGTATTTAGTCAAAGGGCTGCACTTGAGGACCTAGAAGGCCACATGCGGCCTCAAAGCTGCAGGTTCCCCATCCTTAGATGTTGACATCTTTTTAGATCTGGACCCTATTATCAGAGGTCAAGCCCTCCATCTGCACATCTGACAAGTGTACCATCTCTGACCTACTAACTGTAAAAATATTTAATGGTACCAGGTAAAGGGTAGATACCTGGAGCATTCCACTAGAGACCTTTCTTCAAACTGACATTGTTTCATTAATGGTGGCTTTTTGGGTCAGGTCAGTCACTAAATTAGTACTATTTGTGTGTGTGTGTGTGTGTGTGTGTGTGTGTGTGTGTGTGTGTGTGTGTATGTACTACTCGTCCAGTAACTGTGCTAAGCAGAGACAAAAAACAGTCTCTGCTTTTAAGAAAGTTCCAGTCAAAATGTTTAATGTGAAGGTATTTGTAGAACTTATATTTGGTTACATGCCACCATGGGGGGAAGGGGGAGGAGAGAGAGGGGAAGAAAATTTGAAACTCAAGGGATTGTGTAAGTAAGTAAATTAAAAAAATAAGAAAGTCCCAGTCAAATGAGGAGGAAACAACACAAATAAGATATATACAGGAAAAACTGGAGCTGATCTTAGAGAGAAGTTCCTATGATTCTGGAGGACTGGGAAAAGCTTCTAGCAGAAAGTGGGGCTTTAGAGGGAAGCTCCCGACACTGGGTAGGAGCTAGGTAGTGCAGTGGATAGATTCTGGGCCTGGAGTCAGAAAAACTCATCTTCCTGAGTTCAAATCTGGCCTTAGACATTCCTATGTGACCCTGGGCAAATCACTTAACCTGATTTGCCTCAGTTTTCCTCATCTGTAAAATGAATTGGAGAAGGAAATGGCAAGCTGCTCTAGCATCTCTGTCAAGAAAACCCCAAATGTGGTTACAGAGTCAGACGTGACCAAACAGCTGAACAACAACACAATAGGGAGACTAGAAGGGGAAGATGGGAGAGCACTCCAGGTGTGGGGGACAGGCAGTGAAACCACTCCATCAGGAGACGGAGTCACATGAAAGGAAGAGTGAGGGGGGCAGAGTCACTGGATCAGTGAGTGTATGGAGAGGAGCAAAGTATAAGCAGACCAGAAAGGCCAGAATGGGGCTGACTATGAAGGGCTTTTGGAGACAGAGGATTTTCTGTTTCATGTTGGAGGTGATAGTAGGATATAGCCTTGACATGGTAGATATAGCTTTTTTTTCAATAGATATGGCTTTAGGAAGATCACTTTGGCAGCTGAGTGGAGGATGAGTTAGGTGGGAAGAGGAGGCTGGGAGATCAGTTAGCAGGTTATTCTAATGGTCCAGGTAAGAAGTCCTGCCCTAGTGTGGTTTCAGGGGCAGAGGTGAGAAGCAGGCACATAGGAGAGATGTTATGGAAACAAGAACTTACATGTTCTAAAATGTTTATAGAAGCTCTCTTTGTGGTGACAAAAAACCCAGGAAATCGCAGGGATGCCCATCCACTGGGGAATGGCCGAACAAGTTGTGGCAGAAGATTGTGATGGAATAATGCTGTGCTTTAAGAAATGATGAGTTTGTTGATCTTTAGAAAGGCATGGAAAGACTTGTGGGAAATAATGTAGAGCGAAATGAGGATCAACCATTGTATGCAGTAACAGCAATATTGTTTTAAGAACAACTTTGAGCAACTAAAGCATTTTGACTACTATAAACAGCCAAATGAACTACAGAGGACATAGGAAGGAGACACTATCTGCATCCAGTGAAAGAGCTGATAAATAGAAGTAGGTATAGAATGATCACACACACACACACACACACACACACACACATTTCTGTCTGATCATAGCCATATCTGGGGGCGGGGTATGGAGGAGGGAAGAAAAAGAAGGAAAAAAGTTACATGATAACTTTATTATATATTTATAATTATATTATATCATATAATTATATTACATAATATACTATAATTATTATATTGTTATATTTAAAAGGAATAATAAATTATACACAATAGATTTGTAGTTTTATGTGCAATCATCTTTTTTCCTACTATGTTATGGAAGTACTTGTTTTATTTCACAAATTAAAAATAATAATAAACAAAGAAAGGACAGATCATGAAAACTGTTTGGATATGGGGAGTGATAAGGAAAGTTGGAGGTCGCCAGCTAGCTCTCGGGCCTAGGTGACTAGGAAGATGGTGATAGGGAAATTAGAAGAGGGAAGGGGGGACTTGAGGGAAAGATGATGAGTTCCATTTCCATCCAAACAGTTCTGAACCCAGCTGATTTACTCTCTTTTAGCCAATATCTATTCTCCTTATCCTGTCAAAAGATTTTTTCAAAGCTTTGTTAAATCTAATGTGTTTGTTAAGTCTATTCTATGTCTACAACATTCCCTGATTTAGGTTAGTCTAGTGACCCTGTCAGAAAAAGGAAAGGAAGTGAATCTGGTCTGCCCTGGGCCTGCTGTGCAGGCATTTAGCAATGGCTCCTTCCTTCTCTAAATGCTTACAGAAAACTCCCCCTTCATCATAACTTCGAGACTTAATCCAGAAATGAAAGCCAGGCTCACCAGTTAATGGTTTTCTAATTGTATTCCAATCCCTTTCTATGAAAATGGGGACATCCAGCCTTCTCCAGTCCTGTGGCACCTCTCCGGTTTCCTAGACAAACAACAGTAACAACAGCAACGATAATAGCTGTACTTTGCATAATGTTGGAAGTTTTTCAAGCACAGAGCCTGCCTAGCACAGCACAGCTAAGGAAATGCTTGTTGTCCGACTGCTGACTGACTGTGTGATCTCATTGGGTCTTTCCAGGATCTCTAAGAGCCACTTCTTCTCAGATACCACTCTGGGCAGGAAGCCTCCCCCTGTCTACCTCCCCCAACCCCAGCCTGCTGCTCAAGCCTTCCTCTTTCAGGTTACCTTCCTTCTCCCTGCATGTAGCTTGCATATACCAGTTGAAGTACACATTCTCTTGCCTGTTAGGATGTATACTCTTAGACAGTTTGTGATTCAGTCATTTTTCTGTTGTGGCTGACTCTATGTGACCCCATTTGGGGTTTTCTTGGCAAAGACACTGGGTGGTTTACCATTTCCTTTTCCAGCTCATTTTTTATAGATTAGGAGACTGAGGCAAAGAGGGTTAAGTGACTTGCCCACATGGGTGAGGCCAGATTTGAACTCAGGTCTTCCTGATCCCAGGTCTGATGCTTTATCTACTGTCCCACCTAACCGACCCTTTTAAATGGTAGAGGCTATTTTTTGTGTCCTTTATATTCCTAGAATTTAGCACAGTGCTTGGCACATAGCAGACACTTAATCCATGCTTATTAATGGATTGGTTACTCTAGGTCTAGGCTCAGTACATCTAAGCCAGGTGAGGTGAACTCCTTCAGGGCAATTGGGTTCTCCTTCCTCACTTATCCAGAGTTTCCTTTTCCAGCTAAGGTTCTTTCTATCTCTGACATTCTATGTTCTATGGTCTCTTCTGCCTCTGATGTTCTGTGATCTGTGTTCTAAAATCCCTTGCAGTGCTAACATCTTTTTTTTTCCCCATAATTTATTTATTTTTAGTTTTCAACATTAATTTCCACAAGATTTTGAGTTCCAAATTTTCTCCCCATCTCTGCCCTACTCTCACCCCAAGATGGTAAGCATACTGAATACCTCTTCCCCCAACTTTACCTCTCTTATATTCTTTTCCATTCCCTCCTCCCCTTACTTGTAGGGTGAGATGGATTTCTATACCCCATTGCCTGTGTATCTTATTTCCTAGTTACATGTAAAAACAAACAAAAAAACATTTGTTTTTAAAACTTTGAGTTACAGATTCTCTCCCTTCTTCCCTTCCTCACCCCACTCCCACTGGGGAAACAAGCAATTCAATATAGGTTATACGTGTTAAGCAATATATTTCCATAGTAGTTATATTGTGAAAGACTAACTATATTTCCCTCCATCCTATCCCATCCCCCACTTATTTTATTTTCTTCTTTGACCCTGTCCCTTTTCAAGTGTTAGTTTCTGACTACCCCTTCCTCCAATCTGCCCTCCCTTCTATCATCCCCCCTCTCATTCCCTTCCCCCCGACTTTCCTGTAGGGTAAGATACCCAATTGAGTATGTATGTTATTCACTCCTTAAAGTGCTAGCATCTTTTGTGTTGATCAGACACGTTTTTGAGGATCAGACAATGACAGGAATGAGGAAAATGAGGTGAGGAGTCAACTCATGGGGGTGAGAAGGATCAGTGAATGGAAGGCCTTGCTTGCGTGGAAACTGGCATGTAGCCACTTCCCACCTGCCTTGTTAATGGCTCAGCAAATGTGGTCAAGGAACAAAGACTCACATCAGAATCAGAGTCACAATGTCAGCACCAGAAAAGACTTCTGGGATTTTCTAGCCCAACCACCTCATTTTACAGATGAAGAAACTGAGGCCCAGGGCACTGTGGCCAGTGCATTTGGTGGGCTAGCAAGTGGTGAGAATAACGAGATGGGGGTATAATGAGTAGTCTGTTTATTACAGGACCATTTCATACAGAGCCAAAGATACAAAGGGCTCACAGAGTTTATATACCCCCCAACAGAAGGTCTACATGACCCAAAATAATGTAGACACCCCAAAAGAATTCAGACAATGTACAAGGACCCTCCCTTGATCTTGTTTACTATTTACCCTTGCTTAAGGTTAGTTATTTATTAGGGTAATATCTTAGGACCATATCCAGAGGCATAAACAAAAAAAGATTACACGCCCTCTTGCTTATCAGCCCTGTAATCCTGTAGATAACTGTACAGGGCAGGGGAACATTCCTTTAGCGGGGCCAAGGGACCCCGAAAGTTCTCTACATCCAAACAAGGTTAAATGTCCTCCTGCTTATCTGCCCTGTAACCTTTCAGATAATAGTATGGGGGAGGGGAACATTTCATTATCGGAGCTGGGGAACTCCTGAAAGTTCTCTACACCAGGGAGGAGAAGTCAAATATCCAGTCACGTAAGTGCACTTCAGGGCTGATTAAAGCCCAAATGACTTGGCTCTTAGTTATGGGCTCATTCTATGACATCAACATATGTCAATGAGAATTAAAAACTACTATTGAACATCTTTCTTACTGATGCTGTTTCTTCAGACTCTATTAGTTACCTAATGTTCCTTTCTCTAACAGTAGATACTATTTCTGCTACAAAGAGTGGATCAGATGGCTAGTTTTTCTTTATTACTTTTGAAAAGAGGATTGTAGCGTAAGGATTCAGGAAGACCCATGTTCGAATCATGCTAGTGTTACTAGCTGTGTGTGATGAATGAAAATCCTGAGAGACATGAGTTTCTGGGTAATTAATGATCAGTTTCTTAATTAGGTTAGCAAATAATCAATAAATTGATGATTTGTGGTTTCTCTTGATAACCAAAGATACTGACCATTGAGATTATCAAATGCTTAGATAGCTTTGGAAAATTAGGTGCCCCTGACAGTCGGAGATCAACCCTGATTGGTGACCAATCAATCAAAGGGTAGACATATTAATGAGGAGGTAGGCTAAAAGTCTTCATCTCCTCCTGCTGAGGATGTAACTTTATCATGAGACTCAGCTGCTTCTAGCAATCTGGACAAAGAATCCATCTCTACCCAGACCACTAGGTTGTTTTCTCCTTCATAAGCTGAATCACCCTAAATTCTAATGGATAGTTCCTAAGGGCAATAACTCATCTAAACTGGATTCTGTTTGTAAGGTCTTCTATTTGGGTGGGGTCCCCCCAAGATCAAGAAGCATGTACCCAGAGAATTTGGACAATCTCATCTATCAGCAATGTCCTTCACAGACTGGCTGAACGACCAGCAGGGGCTGATCCTTGAATGAGAAATAGGAATGGAAAAACCTTAATCCTAGTTTAATAATTGGATATTAATACAAGAGAAACAATAAGTTCTCTCACATGTGAACCTTGGCAGTCACTGAACTCTTCTGGTCCTCAGTTATCTTTCTACTTTATCATAGATGGGTTGTGGTGGGTCTGGTTTTTTTTTTTTTTTTGGTGGCACTGTAGTCCCCACAATGACAATTCTCCAGAAGGAACTGGGAAGGACTAGGACATAGCTTTGCCACTGAATTCCCTGTGTGATCCTGAGCAAGTGACAGTGAGGGTCTCAGCTTCTTCATCTGGAAATTAAAGGTTTGGACTGGATGACCTCTGAGGTCTCTCTCAGGTGTTCATCTATGATTCTATGATCTTTCATGTAGGAACATAGTAATTTTATTTCTTTGATGTGCTCATTCTATTACCTTCCCACCACCCACCCCAGTGTACCACTGAACTAGAATTTCATGTATTTAGTGAAAGTTGGCATTGATTCATGACTAGTGGTATTTTTATTTCTTCATACCCTCAGGTAAATTTACACAGTTTGACTCACTTGAAAACTATCAAGATCTCATGGAAAGTAATGTCACAGAATTTATTCTGACGGGTCTGTCCCAGAACGAAATGGTACAGCAAGTATGCTTCTTACTCTTCTTACTTTTTTACACAATCATCATCTTTGGAAACTTTCTCATCATCCTGACCATCACTGTCAGTCCAAATCTCAACTCTCCCATGTACTTCTTCCTCCGATTTTTATCTTTTGTTGACATTTGCTTCTCTTCTGTCACTGCTCCAAAGCTGATCACAGACTTCCAAGCCAAGGTCAAGACCATCTCCTTTGTAGGTTGCATAGCTCAGCTCTTTGGGGTCCATTTCTTTGGCTGCACTGAGATCTTCATCCTCACAGTAATGGCCTATGACCGGTATGTGGCCATCTGTAAGCCCCTGCACTATACGACCGTTATGGACCAGAAGGTCTGTATTATATTGATGGTGAGTTCTTGGGCAGGGGGCTTTATTCATTCTCTTATACAGACCCTTCTCACTGTCTGGCTGCCCTTCTGTGGTCCCAACCTGATTGACCATTACTTCTGTGACGTCCATCCCCTCCTGAAGCTGGCCTGCACAGACACTTATGTAGTGGGCATCATTGTGGTGGCCAATAGTGGCATGATATCCTTGAGCTGCTTCATCATTCTTGTGGGCTCCTATGCTGTCATACTGCTCTCCCTCAGGACCCGCTCCTCAGAGGGTAGGCGTAAGGCCCTCTCTACCTGTGCTTCCCATATCATGGTGGTCATTTTGTTCTTTGTACCCTGCATCTTCATTTACATGCGGCCCTCAACCACCTTCACAGAAGATAAGATGGTAGCTGTGTTCTATACCATCATAACCCCCATGCTGAACCCATTGATCTACACTCTGAGGAATGCAGATGTGAAGAATGCCATGAAGAAGTGGTGGAGCAAGAAAGTGATGGAAGAGACAAGCCAAGACTCTAAATGAGACTTAACTGTGGTTGTACCAGCTAATAGGGGGATGGTAGAAGAACTTTCTAGCAATTTCCCTTTACATCTGCCACTCACATGACCTAGGAAGACCTTGTCATTCTTACTCCTCAAATCAATGTCCTCTGATTTGTTATTTTTAAAAATTTGTCCTTCATTCATTTAATCACTAGGTGGCATTGATAACCTCTCACCTGATCCTGTTTAGCAAAGAGCCTCTGGCTTTCAGGTGTGCTGGATTCATATCAACTACATGTATGCATGCCCAGTGAGTAGAATAATGGAGTCAACTCTTTATAGAAGCAGACAACCATGTTTAGATAGAATCTAACACCTGTTCTTAGTATAGCATCAACAAATGCAATGAATTATACCTAATCAAACAAAAAATATCTATTGAATGACTGCCAGCCCATTGCCCTCTTAGATTCTGAATATACCTATAATTTCATAGGATAGATATGAACTCAGAATTTCTAGGAAATGAACCATTTCAATTTATTTAGTTCTCCATAGCTGAAACTCTTGTGAGTGGGCAAAAATGTGCCTACTTAATCTTGACTCATGTTTTCAGTAGGCCCATCATTGGGTGATGACAAACTCTGGACTCAGAACTGCAGCTTTGCTTAGGTTATGGAGCTTGGGATGTAGTATGAACTGGAATTCATGAAAGTCAGTGCCTTCTCTGGTCTCTGTCACTGGCAGGGAATATTGAATGATTTTAGCCTTGGGTAGCCCATTATGAAACAGGCTAAGCAGATTCAATAGTCATTTCCTATAAGGAGCAATTCTACCACCCTGATACCATGGTATAGTGGAAAGAATATCAATTAGGGCTCCCTCATGCTATACTAGGAGATTCCCCCCCCCAAAAAAAAAGTCAAAGAAGTTACTTATGTAATTTGATCAATCCAGGATCCCAAGGCTCAAGCCACTGACACTCCTTCCCATTTGCCTAAAGGTATAAAAGAGGCCAGACCCCAAAAATTCAGTGCTTCTCAGACTTGGTGGATGTCTAACTTTTATGTGAGTTACTACCCTCAGCTGACTAGGTGCAATTCGGTATGGAGAAGAGAGAGAATGCATCTATCCAAACCACTGGTATCATTTCAATGCCATGGTTCAGCGAAGCTTTCATTAATTATTAGATTGTTTATTAGTGTTTTATTTCATTCTAATTTCAAACCCAATCTACCAGACTGTTCAAGTCAGACCTGACCTCTAAACACTTGCCTTTTATCTACTGATGACCTTGACCACACGATTCCCTTGTTGGAGCTACATCATATCATTTCCTGTCTCACTTTCCAGTCAATGTCCTGTGCATCCACACAGTAGGGTGGTTTAGAGGCAGACAGAGTCAGGAAGACACTGTATTGACCCATAAAATTTGGGACACCTATAATCCATATTCCATCGGTCCATGGAGAGGACCAAAGGATACCATGGATAGAAAAGTACTTTGTAACTATTACAGAACAATGTACATGTCAGCTATCATCTTATCTCATAGGGCTGCTGTGAGGAAAGGGCTATAGAAATAAAGGGGCCTTAATTTTTAGCAACAGAAGCTGCTTAGACTCTAGTGCTAAACACAACATTTGATGCTCCCTGGTTTCTCCAAGAGCCCCTTAACCTCCTAACATATTCAATTAGGCAAACTTTGTCAAGGACAGATCAATAGCTTTTTATTGAAAGAAAAGGCAGATGTAATTGCTAAGCCACTGTCAATGATCTTTAGAAGACTATAGGGAATGGGAGCCTGGTGAGAATAAAGTAAGGGCAGATGTGTTGATGCAAAAAAGAGAGAAAAGAGTAAGACCTAAAAGTACTCACCAGTGAGCTTGATTTTGGTTCCTAGCAAAATCCCAGAATTTTAAGTT
The DNA here is from genome assembly GCF_028583685.1 of Petaurus breviceps papuanus. Lineage (NCBI taxonomy): Eukaryota > Metazoa > Chordata > Mammalia > Diprotodontia > Petauridae > Petaurus > Petaurus breviceps. The sequence continues at coordinate 38,294,845 of NW_027185804.1, forward strand.
AGATTTCCATTGGCTTATTTTAATTCTTTTTTTTTTTGGAGGGGGAAGGTAAGGTAGTTGGGGTTAAGTGACTTGTCTAAGGTCACATGGCTATTTTTTTGTGTTAAGTGTCTGAGGCCGTATTTGAACTCAGGTCCTTCTGACTCCAGGGCCAGTGCTCTATTCACTGCCCCACCTAGTCACCTCTATTTTAGTTTTCAATCAGGAGAATGTTTATGATTGCCAGTTAAAATGTAATTGGTATATAGAATCCTAGTAGATAATGAAGGATTTTAAGAAAAAGAATCATTTTGATTATAAATATAATAGCCAGCATTTACACAGTGCTTTAAGTTACACAAAACACTTTACAAATATAATTTCATTTGATGATGAACAGGATGTTCTCAGAAAAACCTGGAAAGACTTACATGAATTGATGCAAAGTGAAATAAGCAGAACCTGGAGAACATTGTACATAGTAACAGCAATAAAATATGCAGAGCCAGTAGAACAATTTATACATTAATAGCAATACCATGAAGACAAATGACTTTGAAAGACAGGAGCTCTGATCAACACAGTGCCCTACCATAGTTCCAGAGAACTCATGTTGAAACATACTATTCACTTTCACATTGACAGCCGATAGACTCAGAGCGCAGATAGAGGTATATATGTGTACACACATACACACACACACACACACACACACACACACACATTTTTCCAGCAAGGGGACATGGCTAATGTGGGAATTTGTCTTTCTTGAGTATATATATTTGTAAGAGGTTTTGTTTTATTTTTTTCAGTGGATGGAGAAGGGACATATGACAATGTGAGATTCCAGAAATGAAAACAAAATAAAATTGAATATAAAAAGGAGGGGTTTACATCTTATCAATGACTTCCTTGGGGATATATACATGCTTAATAGTGAAATCTTTGCATCAAAGGATATGGACATTTTAGCCACTTTATTTGCATAATTCCAAATTGCCTTCTGAAATGGCTGCATGGATTCACAGCTCTACTCACAATGCATCCATGTGTGCATCTTCCCACAATGCCCCCCAAATTGATTTTGTTCATCTTGTGTCATTTTTGCCAATTTGCTGTGGTGAAAACTCAGGGTTTTAAAAATATTTCATTTCTTTTAGTATTAATGATTTGGAGCATTAAAAAATATTTTGCAGCTCTTCTTTGGAAAACTGTTGGTTCATATCCTTTGACCCTAATAGGGAATGGTTCTTAGTCTTACAAATATTTATTATATATGCACTTAAAATATATTTGTTCATTAATTCCCTCCCTACTACAAGCCTCCTTTGACTGTTAGCTGCAAACTAAAACAACCTTATTGCTGACTTGATTTTCTCCTACAAGAGGCTTTGGGACATTTCTTAACTGAGTCAAAACCATTATTACTCTGATTTTCCCCTATGATAATTCCAAAGAGGAAGTATTTAATCCTACTCAGACTTATGATGCTCCCTCCCAAGTCTGTTCCCTCTCACCATGATATAATTGTAAATTACAGATCCTTGGTTTTTTTTCCCTAAGTTTTTTTTTTAAAAGAGTTTTGTTTAGTACAATATTGTTTTATCATCACAATTTTTCTTTTAGGTTTTGATGATATTATTACCCCATTTTACTGATGTTCAAAGTGAGGCTCAAAAATTAAGTACTTTGCCTGCATCACACTAGTGTCAGAAGTGGAATTAGAACTCAAGTCTTCCTTACTGTGAGACCAATGATATTTCTACCACATTGTGATTTGTTACAATTTGACCTCAGTATTTACCTTGAAGAAATTCTCAGTAGATCAGCATACTGAAGGTCCTAACCAGGCTTAGCCTTTCCTCCTTTGCTCCTTCCTCCTCTTTGCTGTTGCCTCTCCCTAAGTAATTGTCTTGGAGTTCTTAAAGATGAAGACAACACCACAATATTAAAAAAATACCCACATAGAATTTAGTTTGAGTAAAAAATTTTGTGTTTATAAAACTTTTGAAAGATTTAATAATAGCAGTTATGTGGTGCAGTAGGCCTACAGTCAGGAAGATTCTTCTCTCTGAGTTTAAATCTTGCTTCAGACACTTACTGGCTGTGTGACCCTGGGCAAGTCCCTTAAATCCTGTTTGTTTCAGTTTCCTCATCTGTAAAATGATCTGGAGAAGGAACTGGCAAGCCATTTCAGTACGGATGCTCACTATGTGACCATTTTGCTCTTGAAATTTAATACAATTCCTCCAGGTGGACTATTATTATTGTAGATATTATAATTTCCTGTTTACATATGCAAAATCTGTGTTGCCTGTGTGAGTTACACATATTCCACATGTGTTGTCTAAATATGTCTCAAGCAGAGACATGCATAGATATTTGGATTTGGATTCCTGCCTAAAGAACAGGAGATTTAGGTTACTAGGCTAACTTCTCTCCTTGGGTGGGGGCACAGAATAAGAATTATATCTATCTGCCTCCCTAATATTGCTGATCTAGGCCACATGATTCAAGCTCCTTCTCTGGTCACTATCCCTTAAAGAAGAAGGAATACATCTTAACTTATATCCTAAGGCTTGCTTCCTTCTCACCAAATGCTAGTTACACAAAAGACCATCACAATGGTGAATAGTGAGTAAATCAATTTATCTAAGCAGATACCAAGCAATTCTGAGAAGTTATACAGACAACAGATAGAAGGAATGAGCTGTCCCACTGGCAGCAAGATAATTCATCTCAACCAAGAGGAAGCCTTGATTTCATCCAAGGGAAACTTTATGAAAATCTCTAGTGAGGCCAGTTGAAAACCAGGGACATATTGAGGTGATGTCTTCTATTTCCCAGACTTCCCCCCCCGCAACAGTTTCTTCTTGAAGAGGGTTTGGAACCCCTGAAGCATGAAGGCAGAAAACAGTCTCTGTCCTCCAAAGCTCTCTGGCCTCAGTGCTGCCCCTAACATAGTCATGGAGTAGAAAGTATCACTCTTTCCACCAGTTAGAATGTTTTATGCAAATATACCAGGCCTGAGCACTGGCTTATACATATGAGGAAACAGAGGCAGAGGAAGGAGGGGAGAGTGTCTGAGGTGTAAATTAAAGGAGTTGTAGGAGATGACTGAGTGGTTTACTTACTATTCCTTGTACTTTATATCCTGCCTTTGTATCTTTGTACCAGGTGACGTACCTGCCTGGAATGCCTTCCTTCCACGCCACGGCCGCTTGCAATCCCAAGGTCAAAGGCTTCAGTTCAGGTTCCAGCTCCTGTGCTTTCCTCGAACCCCCAGCATGTGTTACTGGGAAAGGCAGTTCGGGTGAGGAGCATTTCACTCCCTTCCAGGAAGAGGGTAGAATTGAGCCTCCCTCGCCACCCTCGATTCTACCTCCTGTCTGCCTGCTCAGGGCTCTAACTCTACTTGCCCTCTTTCCTGGTAGGGGATGGAAAAAACCCGTAGGACCCTTACCTGTGGGCTGAGAGAAAAAAATTTCTATGCCCAAGGAGAGAGTTCCAGCTCCATGTAGCTCCTCTTCTCTGACAAGATCAAATATCTAAAATACATATTAATAAAATTCACAAATTTCTGAACTCCCAGGTGATTATTTTCTTCACTAGGCAAGAAAGGAACTTTCTCAGCAAGCCAAATTTGGGATAATCCATTATCCAAAGGTTCCTTCACATACTTATCACTCTGTATAGCAAAACATTGTCAGGACATAGCTAAATGATCTCATTTTTATCTAGAAAAACATCATGAACAATGAAAATAATCTGTAAGAAAAATTTATTTACAAGAGAAAGCCTTAGTAATGAACCATGCTGTCCAGTGTTGGAGGAAACAAAACAGAAGGGGGAAAGTGAGAGTGGAGTACATTCACCATTCATCCCATAGACATCATTCATTCACTCCGTCCTGAATTCTCTCCATAAGCTGAGCACAGAGCTAGGAAAAGGTAAAAGCTCAAACCTGTACAAGGCCTAGAGTTGGTCTGCTGGAAAGCCTCCTTTGCCTACTGCTACCACTGTTCCCTCTCTCTAATCCCTTCTCTCCCACTATCTCTCTTCAACTTTTCTCCTTACTTTCTATGGTAAGGTTAAAAAACTGTTCTTGCAAAGGAATATCTCCACCCTTTAGTCTTGATCCCATGATAACTTTGTGTCTTCCAAGACTGATAAAATGGCAGCTCCCGGTGTCTAGTGACTTAGGCCTTCTTCCAAGGAAGCCAGTGCAAGTGGCAGTGGCTGCCACTATGACTGGTCTTTACTTGTCTGGGATCACATTATTTACTACCAATAGAACGTAAGGTCCTTGAGGATAAGGGCTGTCATGTTTATCTTTAGTGCATAAGTGCCTTGTATGATGCCTGGCACACAGTAGGGGCTCAATTAATGTTTGTGGATGAAATGGAGGGAGAGGGACCCATTCCTCTTCCATCCTCTTGTCTTTGTTGTTGCCTTGTTTCCCCTTGGCTTACCTTCCATTCTCCCTCCCCTCCAGCTAATCTGTTCTCGTCCTCTTTCATTCCTGGCTCTGAATCAAAGCCCTTACATTGCAAGGAGAGTCTCCTACTCACATCTGAATCATTTCCTTCCCTTCATGGCTCCAGCCTACCTTTCCAGGATGTTATTTCCCTTTACTTCCTCTAGGGTATAGGTAGACTGGCCTTCTTATGATTCCCCATACCCAGTGTTCTGTCTCCCACTGCCCATCTCTGTCTCCCATTCTTGTAACATATTTCTTCCTTGTTTTCCTCACTATAGCTTCTTTCAAAGGCCAGCTTAATTGCTTCTTCTTATAGAGGCCTTTCCTGATCTACTGAAATGCTGGTGCAGTCTCCTATCCTCACTGCAGGCCCCCCCCCCCCCACTCGCTGCTCAAATACTTTGCATTCATTTTGCATAAGGGGGTGGGAGAAAGCCCCATTCAGGCTTGGATTGCCTGCATCTGTGTATGTAGGGATCAGGAATATAGCTAAGCAGAGAGCAGAGACAATGGCCTTGTATCCTGAACTTGGCTTGCCCCAGTGCCTTTTCTCTATCCTCTCAACTTTACAAAGCAAATGGGGAAACTTAGTGTTAAAAAACTGGTCTACCCTTCCCCCTCCCCCTGCCCCACCAGCTATTGGGTATTATTTAGGATGGGGCAATGATTTAGGCAATTAACTATTATCTGTTGTAACACTTGCTTCAATTGTCTCTCCCATAAAAACTATATATAATGGGGGCCTGGTGCATCTGGATACCACATCTGTGATGCACCTTCCTCATGTACAGAACCTAAAAACCTTGCTTCCAGTAGAAATGTGATCATGTGTAAGGAAATTGCCATGGAGAAATGTATAGCACGTGTGGACACTGGAACTGGCTCTTGTTGGCTGGGTACATGGTTAGGAGGAGGCTTCTTCAATTAGTTATATAGCTGAATGGTCTTCAAGAAGGCCTGAGCCTTAGCTTTGGGTTTCCACTCTGTATCTGAAGGAGCTTGGTGACTTTCTCTCCCAGTGTCTAGTGAGAGACTATGTTGTAATGGGAAAGGTCTTAGGGCCTTCTTCCTAGACGAGTCAATATGGATCTTGAGAAATAAGCCCAAGTCTTCAGGCCGCCCCCCCCTCCATTTTTGGTTGTGTCCAACTCTTTATGGCCACTCTTTGGGGTTTTCTTATCAGAGATACTGGAATGTTTGCCACTTTTTCCTCCAGCTCATTCTACAGATGAGGAAACTCCAGGATAAACCTCTTTGCTCTCTATATAGGAAATCATGAAATTGGAACACATTTTCAGGTCCGATATCCTGTTATTCTCTGTTGTATGAATTCAGTCTTCTTAGCTGCATAGTGTATCCTATTGTGATGGGGTTTGAGAACTGACCAGAATCCTGGGATTTGTAGTTTATAAGGACAAATATTCTTTCACCTCTGGGAGTGCTTTGTGATATTGTGATCTTTGAATCAGAAGGCAGACTTAGATTTTTAAAAGAACATGTTTTATCTCTGAGAGGGGAGACTGAAATGAAGGAATGGGAACTCCATGAGGTGAATAACCACTATAATGGGGCGAAGAAATGTTCCCTATGCTCATCCAGGACCTAGCAACCTGAACTGGAAAGAAACAATTGCAGAGGGGCGACAAGTGAAAGGAGATGCTGGAAGGAGAACTGAGTTTCAACAAAGGAGGAAGATAAAAAGGTAGGCCTGTGGACCCCTGCCAGCATCTCAGGACCCAGGACTAGGACTGAAGCTGCCAATTTTACTTATTCCTTCAAGGAATCCAGGAAGTTCTAAAAGGTCTGCCTTCCCCTGCTATTTCTCCATCCTTTTCCCTGTTCTGTAATTGGTACCATAATAGACTTTACTTGCTTCTTTTATCCTAGTGAGTTTTGAATTTTGATTCTGCCTCAAATAAATATAAATCAGAAATGCTCTGTGAATAAACAAAATTTAAATAAGGGCTGAGAACAAATTATCCTTAGGGATTTTCCTAAGTGGGGGACTCTGAACTATTATGATACTATTAATAACTTTTTGTCTGATCTCCATAAAATAGCAGAGGAAGGGTCCACATGGACTTGCATGTCCTTATATTTCTTGTAAGCTAAAAGTAAGCTATGGCAGCCAGAGGAAAGAGTGCCAGACCTGAAGTCATGAAGACTCATCTTTCTGAGTTCAAATCTCAGACACTTACTAGTTGTGTGACCCTGGGCAAGTCACTTAACTTTGCCTTTGTTCCTCATTTGTAAAAATGACCTAGGGAAGGAAATGTCAAACTACTCCAGAGCCTTTGTCAAGAAAACCCCAAATGGGGTCACAAAGAGTCTGACAAGACTGAAATGACTGAACAACAGCAAAAGCAATTTATTGTAAAATGGTGTAGATAATTAAGTCACCAGAGAGGAAAGAGTGGAAAGGATCTAGTACTGGTCAGCCAGCTCTACCTTCCATAGAGACAGATCTATCAGTGTTAAGCCAGAAATGGGTGAAAACTCAGACCACTAAATAAATAATTGAAGCAGGAATTCGACCTTTCCCCAAGTCATTATTTTTTGGCAAAGTTTTCGCCCCAGGGAGCCAAAGAGGACCCCAGAGAATTTGATCTCTTGTTCTTAGTTGCTAGGCTTCTGCATTTTATAAGGTTAGGGCACCTCAGAATTGTCATCCTGCAGGTGAGTCTCTGATGTCACACAATGTGAGTAGCTGTGGTTTTGTTGCCTTCTGTAAATCTTTCCTTTTTCTAGGGAAGGGACAAAAGGAATGACCATGTAATCTTACACTGGGCTCTGAATGATTTACCTGCCAGCAGGACATACTTTGCTTGTTTTCAGAGATCATGTATTATCTTGATATTTGGTGTGGGTGAAGGCAAGTTATAAACTGATTCATTAATAACAATAACAAAGTTGATGCCATGGGGAAGGTAAGACTGTATTGGAAAGAACATCGAATAGAGAGACAGGTTCTAGTATGGTTATTGACACTAAATAGTTGGGTGGCCTTGAGCAAGTCTCTTCTTTCTGGGTCTCATTTATTCTCCTTGGATTAGATGAACTCTAAGTCCTTGATAGTTATGGCATTGAATGTTTTATATTATAAGTCCCCTCCACCACTGAATTCTTTGTTCAATATTTTAAGGTCCATTCCTCATTCTTCAACGTGGGATCCAAGTTATGACGATTAACCATGAGCTTTTACCAAGATTTGTCCAGCATTCTTCTCTCATCTTTCTCTATGTTTCTTCATCTAGTTATCTCATCATCTCCAATGGGTTCATTTAATCTCTATGCATATGATTCCCAGGCCTATGTATCCAGCCATGGCATATCTTTTGAACCCAGTTTTACATCTTCAACTGCCTCTTGGATATCTCATACTGGCTGTCTAATAGACACTGAAACTCAACATATCCATAGCAGAATCCCTTATCTTCCCCCTGAAGCCCTTCCTCTCTTCTTCAATTTCCCATTTCTCTTGAGGGCATCACCATCCCTCATTTACTCAGGCTTATAATCTACATGTCATCCTTCACTTCTCATTGTCTCTCACCGTGCACATCCAATCATTTGTGAAGTCATATTGCTTCTCCCTGTATAATATTTCTCTTTATAGTCTCCCCTTTCTCCTTTGATGTGGTCACCGCTCGGGTGCAGGCCCTCATTACATCACATGTACACTTATTGAATCACTTTTTGGTTGGCCTCCATGCCTTGTCTCTTCTCATTCCAGTCCTTCCTTTGCTCAGCTGTCAAATGGATCTTCCTAAAGTGAAGGTCCGATCATGTCACCCCTCCACCTCTGACTCAATATTTATCCATAGGTCCCTCTTATATCCAGAATCAAATAGAATATCTTCTACCTGTCTGTTAAAGGCCTCAATAACCTCAGTCCTTCCTACATCTCATTCCCTTTCTTATCTCCACTGATGCAATGACATGGACATCCTTGCTATTCCGCAAACAAGACACACTATTTAACTGTGGGTGTTTTCATGGACTGTCCCCCATCCTTGGTCTTCTCTTCTTCCTCATTTCCATTTCTTGGCTTCCTTTTAATCCCCGACAAAATCTCATCTTTCATAAGAAGGCTTCCCATCCCCCATTTTTGTACTTTCCCTCTATTGGTTTTCTCTGATTGTCCTATACATTGCTTAATTATACGGAGTTGTTTCTGTGTCATTTCCATTGTTAGACTGTGAGCTCTTTGCAAGTGAGTACTTTCTCTTTTGACCTTTCTTTGTGTCTCCAGAACTTAATGCAGTGTCTGGCAAATATTCAATTTTAATCAGTGTGCTTGCTGGTTGACTGACTCTTAAATCTGTTATTCCATTTTCAGTGTTCTAAGGAAACTCACAACTCTGACATTCTGTGTTCCCAGTTTTTTCTGAGTTCTAACAATGTATATTCTCATGTCAGTTCCAACCCTGAAATTCTATTATTCAATGATTCTTCCTTTACTTTTGTGGAGACTAACATCTTTAGCTTATTGTGGGCTAATAAATACATATATATGTCTAATACGTATGTACTATATTATATATTAAAATATCTAATATATGTTACATAAACTACATATAATAAAATATAAAACATATGCTATATATCTAATGTATAATGTATATATTTTAAAATAGTAGATTTTTTTCAACTTTTTCAAAGGCTCAGAGGGAAGGCACAGTCCAGTGTTCCAATCTTTGCATCCCATGTCCTGCCTACCCAATACCTTTTGATCCTGTAGAGGTCTTTGAGTCTATCTTTTGGAAATTCTCATATTTGGAAGATCATTTTGACTTCCACACTGCCTGAAGACAGCACTATATCTGAAGAAGACTCTTAGGGATTGAATGTTCCTGGAATCCAAAGGACTTTAAGAATCAACTGGTTAGGATGCCTGATAATAAGGCAACAATCAAGTTTATGTTGATTAGGTCTGCTAAGGTTGGCCAGTGTGGATTCATTTCTATCCCAGAGGGAGAATGTGGGAAGTCCATTTGTCACACAGTCCCTTCTCATGCTTGATCTTTGTTAGAAATCTCAATTGTTCATCTTAGACTGCTTTGAAAGGTCTGTTGGTTTTATTCTTTCAAGGCTGCCTGTGATCTCTCTTCAGAGACCTGAAATTTAAGGGCCAGGAAAGATTCTTAACCTAGAGATGACTTTCTCAGCTACTGACTCATTTTTAGTTCCCATGGTCTGGCTTGGGTGGGAAGGTGTATTGTGAAAATTGCAAAGTATCTGCTTGGATCCTTTAAGAAAGGGGAGCCAGGGGGTGGCTAGGTGTCGCAGTGAATAGAGCACCGGTCCTGAAATCAGGAGCACCTGATTTCAAATCCGGCCTCAGACACTTAACACTTACTAGCCATTTGTCCTTGGACAAGTCACTTAACCCCGATTGTCCTGCCTTGCCACCTCCAAAAAGCAAAAAAAAAAAGGGAACCAGAGGGAGAAGCTATATGCACAGAAGCTTGAGAAGGGAGGGAAAATAAAGCAAGAAGAAGAGGGCTATGAGGTCACCCCATTTTCCTTTTCTTACTCCCCATCTCCTTTGTGCACCCAGTTAAGGGAAACTGTGAGGATCTTGGTCCTCTGATACTCAGAGCACTAGAACCTGAAACTAATATCATTACCTCTAATAAAATGTGAACTCCTTGGAAGTACAGACTATTTTAAAATAGAATTTCTAATCTTAACCCCCGGTATGATGTCCTCCCATATAATAGATGCCTAATAAATGTTTTTTAGTTTAATTGAATTGGATCATCTATTACTTTTCCAATGATCCTATAGCTTTATCTTTGCAAAGGCTAGAAGTGTCAAACTAATATATGTCTTTTGTTTATATATATATGATGTACATATATATATCACACACATATACATAGACACATATACACACATATCTATATGTATCAGTTTAAGTCACAACATTTGTAGACCTGATCATCCCAAGAATACGGCAAGTGGGGTATGTGTATATGCATGTGTTAAAGTAAAAATACATTTTTTTGGACAATTAGGTATAAAACCATTTATTCATAAACAGAATCATAATAAGGAAAGAATCTCATATCTCCTTCATCTTCTCATCTATTGTTATTCTTGTCATCTTCTCATTTACTCCCTTTTTCTGTGGATGTTCTACTCAAAGCACCAAAGGTCTTCCTCTAGTGCTTTAAAAAGATCTTGTGGTGTGCCAGGGGAGCTTCTTGGCTGTCCATCTTTTGTCTTTCATTCCTTGAAAAAAAATCTGACTACCACCAGCAACTCTTAATTCTTTTTAAATTCCATTTAATTTTTATGCCTTTCAATATGTCAAACTTTTGTTTTCCATTTTTTTGGTCAAACTCCTACCTAATTCTTTCTCCCTTCAAGTTTTGTGTTCCAAGTGAAGAAACAAAATGCTATTTAAAATAATCAAGGAAAGGTAAAAAGGTTGTAAATTATTATGAGACCACCAATTTCTATTATTTCCTGATATTTAAGCTCAATACAGAAGCTAAATATGCTGTTTTTGACATTTGTGTTGGAGCACCATATTTTACATATGTTGAATCTCATTAATATAGAATAGTGCAAATGTGAATAATGAAATCAATTTATGGGATCCATTAATCCTACTAATTGAGACCTATCTGTGTTCAGAACATAGTCATTGTCTTGTTGGTTTCTACTTCCTTTTTTGAAAACCTTTTCTGGGTAGCTAACATGGATTTATAGCTTTTATTGTGTTACAATATCATGTTATTTCCAGAAAATTTGAACCAATCCAGAACTCTGCCAACAACAGAATAATGTAGCTGATTTCTTTTTTAATTATAGCCAAACCAGCATTCAATTTGATCATTTGTATTACCTTTGACATTTTGATGGGTGTAAAGTGTCAAGGTTATTTTCATTTTCATTTTCATTTTTCTGAACATTAGAGACTTGGAAGACCTTTTTTTTTGTTGCAACCGATGATCAGTTCTGTTTCTAGTTCAAGAATGTCATTCATATGCTTGGATTACTCCTTAAGTGGAGAAAAGGTTCTTACTCTCCTGCAAGTGGCTGCTGGGGCCAGCTCTCACTCTCTGAAAGACCCATTGTTCCCTTTTTAATGTGAGCATTTCTACCTTAGGAATTATCAGACACCACAAAATATTACAAACCTTGATTTATTGTTTTGTTGAATATTTAGATTTAAGAAAGTGATTGAGAAAATGTTAAAAGTACAGATTAGGGGCAACCAGGTGGCTCAGTGAGTAAGAGAGCCGGCCCCAGAGTTGGGAGACCTGGATTCGGTTCCGACCTCAGATACTTAATACCCACACAAAATAACTGGCCATGTAACCTTGAGCAAGTTACTTAACCCCAATTGCTTAGGGGCGGCCTGGTGGTGCAGTGAGTAAGAGTGCTGGCCCCAGTGTTGGGACACCTGGGATCGGTTCCGGCCTCAGATACTTGGCACCCACACAAAAATAACTGGTTGTGTAACCTTGAGCAAGTTACTTAAACCTGATTGATTAAAAAAAACATACAGATTAAACTTGGTAGTGCATCAAAGATTTTTGAGAGCAAGTTAGACATTTTCTAGCATATGCCCAGTTCATTTAATGTTATCAATTCTTCAGGTCGAGCACCTTCCTTGTTTAGGTTTGAAAAGGTTTTGTTTTTCAATTGCTCAATAGGATTGACTTGTAAGTCTATGTGGTTCTGATTCACAAATCAGAGAGAATTATGGGATCAACAAAAAGATTAAATAAAATGTAAGGTAATAAAAACAGCAACATGTTAAAAAACTATTCTTTATGGTCAAGTTGAATTTATACCAGGATTTCAAAGATAGTTTAGTATTAGAAAAGTAATTAGAAAGAAATGAAGGCTTTCTCAGCAGTCTGAATCTAGGCTTCTGCCTTCTGATCACATTTCACTTTTTGGTTACTTTAAAAAATTTAAATTATGGTTAATAACAGTTGCATTTCAAGTGTTGCTTTTCTGCCTTTTTTTTGGGTAAATTCTTTATGTGGCCTAAAGTTTCATCAATTTTGGTAAATTTTCTCTGTGTTTTTTGAATAGAAACTAACTATCCTGACACTCTGCACTGTGCATGAGAAAGAACTCTCTCTAGAGTCAGAGAAGAGGCCATGCTTTCTCCCTATGTGACATTAGGTAAGTCACAAGAATCTCCTTGATTCTCAGTTTCCTCAACAATAAAATGAGAGAGTTGGATTGGATAATCTCTGTGATCCCTTCCAGCATTAGATTTATGGCCCTATGATCTAGGCAGTTATTCTTCTATGGTGAAATGGTTAGAGTACCAGGCCTGGAGTTAGGAAGACCTGAATTTCAATCTGGTCTCAGATACTATGTGACAAGTCACTTAACCCTGTTTGCCTCATTTTCCTCATGTGTAAAATGAGCTGGAAAAGGAAATGGCAAACCAATCTAGCATCTTTGCTGAGGAAACCCCAAATGGAGTCATGAAGGTGTAACTCCAATCATGGAGGCACACCTGAGGACTGCTGCTGTGAATAATTTTAAAGGTCTAATTGCATAGTATAATGAACTTTTTTATTTAGCAATAAAATAAATATTACTTAATAAAGCATAATATTCATAGCAACATCCTTAAGCAAAAATATCATATCCATTCTATCTATCTATCTATCTATCTATCTATCTATCTATCTATCTATCTATCTATCTATCTATCTGTATAACACTCAGTAAATCCATATGGTGCATAGATATATCATTGCATTCAGTAACATTCCCCCAAATTCTTGTTGACACAATTAGGGGGTCCAAGGCTAGGGTCTTCCATAGCACAACACAGTATACAGTATATATCATTGCATGCCCAAAGTCAGGGGGTCCTAGGCTATGTTCTCCCCTAGCACAACATATCCTTAAGGGGTAGTAGAAAATACAAACACAATCCACCCCTAGGTCACAGTAAATTACAATCTCCTCAATCAATACAAAGTGTCCAAGTAAAGTTCTCTCTCATTTTGACTCCAGGCTGACTTCCAAACCCTATGGCTGTTCCCCTGTCGGCTGACCACTCCTGACTTTTACTTGGATTCACACATAGACAGCTCTCCACTCCTGCTCCATATCTCAACTCATGGGGACTGCTCCACTCCAAGCTCCTACCCAACAGCAGGCTCCAGGGGTTCATGTCCTTGGCTTCTGTTTTTAGGAAAACAAAACTTAACAGGGCTACAATATTTATACACATTATCAGCACCATCATCTTAATTCACTTTAACAGCTCTTAAAAGGGACTTAAGCTAATTGCCCTTCCTGTGGGTGGATCTCCACTCTTCAGCTCAATTCACTCATAAAAACCAACAGACAGGGCTTCTCTCTGAGAAATTAGCACAGATCAACAGACAGAGCTTCTGTCTGAGAAATTAGCACAGAACAACAGACAGAGCACTGACATCACAAACATTATTTCTGTTAGGCCTCCCCAGAAGCAGGTTCCCCTAGCCCACTCATACTTTCTTCTATCTCTCAGATCTGCTCCTCTCTCTACTCTGTCCTCTTTCTCCAAGCAATACAATATATACTGTTTCCAGTAAAAGATTCTTGATTCAATCAAAGGCAAGATTAAATCAAAGGCATTTGATTGGCTAAAACTCAATCCATAAAAACAGCAAAAAATCCTACTTTGCTTGCCATTACAGAAGGGTCAGACATGACTGAAATGACCAAACAACAACAAATCTTTCTTACATTTTGTTCAAGTCTCTAACATTGCATTTATCTTTCTGTTTGGCATATCATCTTTCTTTAGTAGATTATTAAAGCATCACATTGATGACAGTTTTCTTCTTCAATTTTTTTTTCAATTCAGGTAACTTTTCAATTTTAGTTACTATGCCATTGGATACATTTATTCAGCATGATCTTATGGAAAGAGCCCTGGTTTTGAAGTCAAGAGGTAATTGACCTCAAGGTCAGTTGGCAAAGCTCACCAGCTGTGTGACTTCCCTAAATTTCAGTTTACTCATTGATATCATTCTTTGTATTCATATTCCCAATGTTCTTGGCATACAGAAAACACTTAATAAATGTTTATTGATTGATTGAGATATAAAATAGAGATATTAATACTTGTAGTAATTCATAATGAGTTACTTGAAGTAACATAATGTTGTTTTGAAGATCAAACAAGATAATGTATGTAATATGTTTTAAAGTTCTGAATAAAGTCAGTTTTAATAGTAACTATTATATTTTATTGATATTTTTATTTTCAATGATCTCTTTATCATTTTGATCATTGACATGGTCTCTTTAAGCATAACAAAGTGCTAGTACTTCTTTTATTATTATCTGATTTAAATTCAACTTTTTATGTGATTGAACCCTTTTAATTTCTGGAGTCAGATCAATATTTAAATTTCAATTCACCCTTATCATTTAGCATTTTGAAGTACCTGACTTGCAGATACTTAAAAAACTTGCTATATGTTACCTTCCTCTATTAGAATGTTAGTTCCTTGAAAGTAGGGACTGTACTGATATTCTATTCTAACCCTGGAACTTATCACAGAGTTTTTTACATAGTAGGCACTTAATAAGTACCTTTTTGACCCATCCATCCATCCATGCATCCATCCATGCATCCATGCATCCATCCATCCATCCATCCATCCATCCATCCATCCATCCATCCATCCATCCAACCATTTGTTGTCTTGTTGCAAGATGCCATCTTAATTATTACAATGGCCTTATCTTCTTTTGTTTTATTTCAGGGCTATTGAGCTTCATTAGAGTAGATATGACATGATTGGATTACATGGCTTTTACAAACAATGTGACTCAGTTGATATTCACGGGGCTCTTCCAGGATCGAGAAGCACAGAGAGTCTCTTTTGTGGTGTTTCTTCCCATGTATGTGGCCACAATGTTGGGAAATGGCCTCATCATCTTAACTGTCAACACTAGCAAGAGCCTGAGCTCCCCCATGTACTTCTTCCTTAGCCACCTGTCCTTAGTAGAGATCTGTTACTCCTCTACTATTGCTCCTAAATTCATTTCTGATTTATTAACTGAGAATAAAACCATCTCTTTGGATGGTTGTATAACCCAGATCTTTTTCTTCCATTTCTTTGGAGTTGCTGAGATCCTCCTGCTCACAGTGATGGCTTATGACAGGTATGTGGCCATCTGTAAACCCTTGCACTACATGACCATCATGAGCCGTCTCGTGTGTCATGTGCTGGTGTTTAGCTCCTGGCTGGGTGGCATGTTCCACTCTGTGGTTCAGATTCTCATCACTGTCCAATTGCCCTTCTGTGGTCCCCATGTGATTGACCACTATTTCTGTGACCTCCATCCATTGTTCAAGCTTGCCTGTACTGATACTTTTGTGGAGGGGATTATTATGTTTGCCAATAGTGGTTTATTCTCTGTGATTTCCTTTCTCTTCTTGATTTCTTCTTATATTGTCATCTTGGTTCACTTGAGGAACCAGACAGCAGAGGGAAGACGCAAGGCCCTCTCCACTTGTGCCTCCCACATCACTGTTGTCCTCTTATTCTTTGGTCCTGCCATCTTTCTGTACTTGCGGCCCTCTTCCACCTTCACTGAAGACAAACTTGTGGCTGTGTTCTACACGATGGTTACTCCAATGTTGAACCCCATTATTTACACCTTGAGAAATGCAGAGGTGAAGAATGCCATGAAGAGGTTGTGGAGGAGGAAAGTGACTTTGGGAATGGAATGAAAATGCATATGTAAAAATGAATCATGACTTTGGTGACAGTGGTTATTTTGAATTTGATTTTGGAATGGCTATAGAAGAAACAGAAAAGGGGCAGCTAGGAGGCCCAGGAATAGAGCACTGGCCCTGATGTCAGGAGGACCTGAGTTCAAATCTGACCACATACACTTGACACTTAACTGGCTTTGTGACCTTTGGCAAGTAACTTAACCTCAATTGCCTTGCCTTTCCCCCTCCAAAAAAAAGTAGAAATAAACTGATGCAAGGAATTAATCTGTGTCTTCATAAGCAGCATGTTTAAAACTTGATATTGTAACAGAGTCTTGGATTTAGAGTTGAAGCCTCTTCTTTTTAGTCCTGACAAAGATCAGGAATACTTCTATGACCCATGTAACCTCTCTGGGTTTTGATTTCATGACCTAGAAGATAGTGATGTTGGGCAAGATGGTCTTTCCCCCCTCAAAATCTAGGCTTGCCCTCTCAATCATTCAACAAACATTTGTTACAAATCTGCTGTGTGCCAGTCATCATCCTGGAAGCTGGGGTTCAAAGACAAAAACTCACTTGGTTCATACGTGTTTGTAGAGAAGTAAGTAGAGGATACAAAAATAAATGCAGACATCGAAAGGGTCACTAAGACTTCAGGAATCAGGATCTCCTCCTCCCTTTGCAGCGCTTCAATAAGAGCTTCTACTCACTCATCACTGTCTGAATTTTATGCAGTGTTGTAGTTTTATTACTGAAACTTATTTTTCCCTTCCTCAAGATGAAGAGTCAGTCATCCCAGGGCCAGTGAGTGAATGAACAAAAGCATAGTTCAGCACATGAAAGGAATTTTGGAGCCTTGGACATTTCAATGACCAACAAAGTTAAGTCTTAGAATACGCTTGGGTCATGAATTCTTTCATGACCACATGTCCTTAACTCTTTAACCTCTGTTCAGTGATAATTTATACAATGATTATCATATTAGATAGCTATTTTTTTTAACATTATGCTTTCTTTTAATTTCTGGAATCATGCCATTAAATACACATGAAATTAAATGTGACCCTTTCTCTACAAGTCTGTTTGTTGTAAGACACTGTTAACAAAGTTCTGTACCGCCTCTGATGATGAACTTCACTATTTATAATTTGTAATATATAATAGTATATAGTATAATACTGATAATATATTATTATATAATATATTTATAATAGGTAACATAAAAAGGTTCAACATTTCCCCAGTGAAGTCAATAAATTAAAAATATTTTCATTTTATAAAACATATTTTTCATCTTCTTATAAATCTTGGAATGTTTACAAAATTCAGAAAATATATTTAAAAGTGCTGTTTCTAAACACAAAGATCCACCCTTTAAAACAGTTATGGTCAAAAAAGTGACAGCTTAAAATGGCATCTCAGTAGTCTTAAATTTCCCCTCTCAGCGAATTACAAGTAAAATGGCTCCATTTGAAAGCTAAATTGAGATTTCCATCTGTTCATCTGTAATAAGAATGTAAATTTTAAAGATCTTCCCTGCCCCTAGGCTAA
>NW_027185804.1:38312574-38330543 GCF_028583685.1 Petaurus breviceps papuanus
AGAACCTGTGTGAGCAGGCACCCTGGGGACACTGGGGTGCTTGCTGCTACATCATCTCACATATTTGTACCTCATATTGTGATTCACTTAATACATCTGCCCCACTGCCGAAGTATCTAGAGTCATGTCTCAGCTGAACAGGTCAATGACAATACTTGGGAGATATGGTGAGCTCTCCCATAAACACTTCCCTGCAATCTGAAACATGCTTTGGTCAGTCAACTAAATATATATTTAAAGAAAAAGAAGAGAGTGGCTATTTTTAGAATTAAATTTCTGACCTTAAATCTCCTGTATTTTTACATAAGAAGGATTCCAGAATGGAACATGGTTTCTTGTCTTTGGGTCTCAGCCTATTAAACTAGAGATAATCTCAAGCAACTCAAACATTGTGAGCCTACCCTGAGCCCAAATGTGGGCCCCTTTTAAAGCAGAATGTTGTTTGGAACATTTCAGCCCAGAGAAGAGTTTCCTTGTGATGTAATAACTTCCACTGAAACAACTAATGCTTTGATAACCTCCTAAGTTAAAATACTTCTTGATTGTCAGATGTATTGAATTGGCTTGTTGTTAGAATTGGATGCGGTACCACCCGACTTCTAGGCATATGCCAGAAGAGATTAAAGATAGAAATGCCTTATATTTACAATAATAATCATCCCAACACATTTCATGGTATCAAGTAACTGGAAGTAAAGTTGATGTCCTCCAGTTAGAGAGTGGTTAAACAAGTTGTCATCATGTGAATATAATGGAAAACTGTTGTGGTGAAAGAATAAAAAGAAGACAGAGAAGCATGGGAAGGCTTATATGAACTGATACAAGGTAAAGCAAAACCAGGAAAAGAATAAGCACCACACCTGTCATGATGTAATGGGAGCGAGCAACACATTGAAACATAAAGCTGTGTAGTCATCATGCTCAAACTGGTCCCTGAAGAAGACTTGAGAAAACATACCTCCCTTGCTTCTTTGTAGTAGATGGCTATGAGTGTATAATGCATCATGTACTATTAAATACAGCTGATATGTTGCTTTTATGAACTGTTTCATTTCTCTTTCTTCTTTAAAAAAATCTTTGCCATAAGAGACAGCTCTTTAGGTAGGGGAGTAGGGAGAAATAAAGTAGTCAGAGTAGTCAGAAATAAAGGTAACAAAAACAAAAGATCAATGAAAATAAGATAAAAGGATTACTTGCTTTAGAAATGCTAAAAATATGTGAAAAAGTCTGTAGGCAGTTTTTTCTTTTATATATTACTACTACTTAATGATAGTTTATACATCGATAGCCTACACAATCATTAAACAGAGACTGAAGTTAATATTTAGAGTTGTGACCATTGTTACCATCTTGTTACCTCCCTGAGATGGCATTGCTTAAGACTTTTGGTGAAAGCAATCTCACCATCTTCCTAGGTAACCTACTTCATTTTTGAGCAGCTCTATTTATTAGAGAGCTTTTTCTTCATATCAAGCCTAAACCCACATCTCTGCAAGTTCCATGCATTGTATTCCATGAATTTTGCCTTTGTCCATGGACAAACAGAACAAAAATCCCTCTTCCATAATTCTACTACCTACCTGACAGAGGTATTACAAGAGAATTTCTGAAACTACAACTCTACCAGCAATGCATTAGTGTTCCAATTTGCTCACATCCTCTCCAGCATTTGTCATTTTCCTGTTTTGTCATCTTAGACAATCTGACCAGTGGATGTGGTACCTCAGAGTTGTTTTGATTTGCATTTCTCTAATCAATAGTGATTTGGAGCATTTTTTCATACGCTTTTAGACATCTTTAATTTCTGTCTCTGAGAACTGCCTGTTCATATCCTTTGACCATTTATCAATTGGGGAATGACTTGTATTCTTATAGATTTGGCTTAATTCTGTGTATATTTTAGAATGAGTCCTTTATCAGAGACATGGGTTGTAAAAATTATTTCACAATTTCCCACCTCCCTCTTAATCTTGGTTACATTGGCTTTGTTTGTAGAGAAGCTTTTCAATTTCATGTAATCAAAGTTATCCATTTTGCATTTTATAATGCTCTTAATTCTTGCTTGGTCATGAAGTCTTCCCCTCTCCATAAATCTGACAGGTAAACTATTCCTTGGTTTCTCAGATTGCTTACAGTATCAGCCTTTATACCTAGATCATTGTAGCAGCAAGCACCCCAAGCGTCCCCAGGGTGTCTGCCAACACAGGTTCTTGGATCTGCTTTGATAAAGGAAAGCAACTCAAAATGGGTTAACAAGCTTACTTTAATCAGTCAAATATGTATTGTTTACCTAGTTCAGGGGAAAAAGGTCAGCACCCCGAACTTCACAGTATACAGACAGAATTATCAAGACAGAGAAACAGATCAAGTAGGCAGTTTCTAAACTGTCCAACCATTACATTCATACCAAATCAACATCTGGATTTCAACATCTGGGTTTTTCAAAGCCGGGGGATTCTCAACAATGGCTTCCCAGAGTTTCATCTGATCAAATCACAGAACATTTCTCAAAGTGAGCCCCAAAACAAAGCTACACATCAGGGCTTATATAGCCTTCTCCTGGCTCAGAGAATGTAACAATCTTGTTGACCCACTGGTCAATCAAAAAGTATCTACTGAAAAACAAGCCTCCCACCCCAGGTAGTATTTTGTAGTTGTGGTCATATAGGTCCTGGGTTTCTTTTGGCAGGTAGATTCCCCCAAATCTTATAATTTCTACATTAACTTTAAATGGGATTTCTCTTTTTATCTCTTACTGTTAGATTTCATTAGATATATACAGGAATGCTGAGGATTTATGTGGGTTTATTTTATATCTTGCAACTTTGCCAAATTTATTTATTGTCTCAAGTAGTTTTTTACTTGATTCTCTAGGATTCTCTATATCATCATATCATCTGCAAAGAGTGATATCTTGATTCTTCTTTGCTTAATTTGATTTCTTTTTCTTCTCTAATTGCTACTTCTAACATTTCTAGTACCAGTTTGAATTAGAAGGGTGATAGTGGACACCCTTGTTTCACCCCTGATCTTATTGGAAATGGTCCTAGCTTATCCCCATCACATATTATACTTGCTGATGACTTTAAATAGATGCTACTTATTATTTTAAGGAAGACTTCATTTATTCCTATACTTTCTAGTGTTTTTAATAGGAATGGATATTGTATCTATTGAGATAATCATGTGATTTTATTATTGATATGATCAATCATGCTGATGGTTTTCCTCATATTAAACCATCCTTGCATTATGGAATAAATCCTACCTGATCAAAGTGTATTATTCTTGTGCTAAGTTGCTGTAGTATTTTTTGCTAATATTTTATTTAAAATTTTTGCATCTATATACATTGGTCTATAGTTTTCTTTTTCCATTTTATCTCTTCCTGATTTAGGTATCAGTACCATGTTTTTGTCATAAGAAGAATTTGGCAGGATTCCTTCTTCACTAAATTTTCCAAAAAGTTTGTAGAGTATTGGAATCAATTGTTCTTTAAATGTTTGATAGAATTTACTAGTAAATCCATCTAGCCCTGGAGATTTTTTCCTAGGGAGTTCACTGATGGCTTGTTCAATTTTTTTTTTCTGAGATTGCACTATTTATGTAATTTACTTCCTCTTCAGTTAATCTGGGCAACTTATATTTTTGTAAATATTCATCCATTTCACTAAGATTGTCAAATTTATGTGCTTACAATTTGGCAAAATAATTCCTAATTATGGTTTTAATTTCCTTTTCATTGGAGGTAGATTCACCCTTTTCAATTTTTATACTCATAATTTGGTTTTCCTCTTTCTTTTTTATCATATTGGCTAAGGGTCTATCAATTTTATTGTTTTTTTTTCATAAAACTAGCTCTTAGTTTTATTTATTAATTCAATAGTTTTCTTAATTTCAATTTTATTAATCTCTCCTTTGGTTTTCATTATTTCTAATTTAGTATTTAATTGTGGATTTTCAATTTGTTCATTTTCTAGCTTTTTCGATTGTATGCTCAATTCATTGATCTCCCTTTTCTCTAATTTATTCATGTATGCACTCAGGGATATAAAACTTCCCCTAAGAACTGCCTTTGCTGCATCCCACAAATTTTGGTATGTTGTCTTATTATTGTCATTCTCTTGAATGAAGTTACTGATTGTTTCTTTAATTTCTTATTTTACCCACTCATTCTTTAGAATTACATGGTTTAATTTCCAAATAGTTTTTACTCTATTTTTCCATGGCCCTTTATTGAATCATGATCTGAGAATTATGCATTTAATATTTCTGCCTTTCTGCACTGAATTGTAAGGTTTTTATGTCCTAGTACATGGTCAATTTTTGTGTATGTGCCATATACCACTGAGAAGAAAGTATATTCCTTTTTATCCCCATTCAATTTTCTCCAGAGATGTATTATACCTACCCTCTCTAAAATTCCATTCACCTCCTTAACTTCTTTCTTGTTTATTTTGAGGTTGGCTTTATCAAGTTCAGAGAGGGGGAGATTAAGGTTCCCACTAGTATAGTTTTGCTATCTATTTCTTCCTCTAATTC
The DNA here is from genome assembly GCF_028583685.1 of Petaurus breviceps papuanus. Lineage (NCBI taxonomy): Eukaryota > Metazoa > Chordata > Mammalia > Diprotodontia > Petauridae > Petaurus > Petaurus breviceps. The sequence continues at coordinate 38,317,117 of NW_027185804.1, forward strand.
CCTTACCTTCTCCTCTAGGAATTTGGATGGTATAACTTGGTACACATATGTTAAGTAATGATATTGCTTCATTCTCAATGGTGCCTTTTAGCAGGATATAGTTTCCTCCCTTATCTCTTTTAATTAGATCAATTTTTTCTTTTGCTTTATCTGAGATTAGGATTTCTACCCCTGTTTTTTCACTTTAGCTGAGGCATGATATATTTTGCTCCAGCCTTTTACCTTTACCCTGTGTGTAACCCCCTCTTTCAAATGTGTTTCTTGTAAACAACATATTGTAGGATTATGACTTTTAATCCATTCTGCTATCCACTTCTGTTTTATGGGAGAGTTCATTCCATTTGTGTTCACAGTTATGATTACTATATGTCTCTTTCCCTCCATCCTATTTCCTCCCCTGTTTATGCTTTTATTTTTCTCCTCTTTTCCCTTCCCCTCCTTAAGAGTTTTCCTTTTGACCACTGTCTCCCTCAGTATTCCCTTCTTATCAGCTCCCCTCCCTTTTCCTCTCCTTCTGCCTTACTTCTTCTCTCCCTTCTAACCATCCCCCCTTTCTTAGCCCTTCCCACCTCCTACTGCCTGTAGGATATGATAGATTTTTATACTTAATGTAGTATGTTATTTCTTCTTCGAACCAAGATCAACAGGAACAGATCTCATGGAAAGCTCCTTTCCCTCCCCTCTTTCCCTCTGTTATGATACGTTTTGTGTCTCTTCTCAGTAGAGTCCTATGCTTAACTGGTTGTGTTATTGCACCAGAAACAATGAGGGAAAAGCTCATATAATGCTCATCTCCCTCCCATCTTTCCCTCTACTATATTGTTTTTATGCCTCTTTGTGTGGCATAATTTACCCTTTTCTGCTTCATTCTTTCCTCTTCTTTCATTGCAGTCCCTTTGAAGCCCTTAATAAGGTTTTTTTAAAAATTATAATTTTGTGTGATTTATACCCATACTCTCTACTTGTCTATAAACAGTTTGCTCTTATTAAATAACAGCATGTGTGTGTTTTCTTTGTTTAACTTTCTATGTTTCTCTTGTGTCTCATAATTGGAGGTTGCATTTTCCATTGAGCTCTGGCTTTTTCATCAGGAAGGCCTGGAAATCCGTTATATCACTGAATGACCATCTCCTTGCCTGGAAGAATATGTTCAGTTTCACTGGGTATGTGATCCTTGGTTGTAACCCAAGCTATTTTTTTTTAAAGCAATTGGGGTTAACTAACTTCCTCAAGGTTACATGGCCAGTTATTTCTGGGTGTGGTGCTAAGTATTAGAGCCCAGATTCAATCCCAGGTCATCCCGACTCTGGGGCCAGTGCTCTTACTCACTGCGCCACCTGGCTGCCCCTAATCAATTGGGGTTAAGCAACTTGCTCAAGGTTACATGGCCAGGTGTTTCTGGGTGGGTGCTAAGTGTCTGAGCCTGGATTTGATCCCAGGTCATCCCAACTCTGGGGCTGGTACTCTTACTCACTGTGCTACCTGGCCGCCCTGACCCAAGCTCTTTTGCCTTGTGAAAAATTATATTCCACTTCCTCTGATCTTTCAGTGTAGAGGCTGCCAGATCCTGTGCAATCCTCACTGTGGTTCCATGATATTTGAATTGTTTCTTTCTGGCTGTTTGTAGTATTTTTTCCTTTTACCTGGTAGTTCTGGAGTTTGGCCACAACATTTTGCAGACTTTTCAATTTGGGATCTCTTTCAGGAGGTGACTGGTGGATTCTCTTGATTTCTATTTTACCCTCTGTTCTAGTATCTCAGGGCCATTTTCCTTGATGAGCTCTTGGAAGATGCTGTCCAGGCTCATTTTTTCATTAATATTTTTCCTGTAGGCCTATGATTCTCAGATGATCTCTCCTGGATCTGTTTTCCAGGTCAGTTATTTTTCCATTTAGATATTTTACCTCCTTTTCTAATTTTTCATTCTTGATGTTTTGTTTTTCTAATTCTTGGTTCCTCACATAGAGTTATTCTAGTTTTTAGCAAATTATTTTCCTTGGTTAGTTTTTGGAGCTTCTTTTCCATATCACACATTTTTCTTTTTAAGGAGCTGTTTTCTTCATTGTAATGTTTTTCTCATTTTGCAATTTTGATTTTAAAAGAATTATTCATTTTATCTTCAGTCTCTCTAATTTGATTTTCAAAGTTCTTTTTGAGCTCATCTAAGAATGCTTTCTGTGCTTGAGACCAGTTCCCTGTTGAGGCTTCAGCTGTGGGTGTGGAGTCAACACTGTCTCCCTCTGAATTTGGTTCCTCCCTCTCACCAGTATAGGACTCCAGAATCTTTGTCTTTGCAATCTGCTTTTTACCCATTTTGAGGCAGGGCCCTAGTCATGCCCTTCCTCTAGGGTTCCCAAGCCTTTACTGCTTAAAGTTTTGCCCTGGGGCAATAATTACTATGTTTTCAGGTTGGGGGGGTGGGGATTGGAGCAGCCTGGCTTCACTCTGCCATCCTGGTCCCTGGAAGTCCAGATAGGGGCTTTTTAAATTTCTACTCTGTGGATTGGTAGTCCCAGGAGTAGGTGCTGTCCCTACCAGGGGCCCTGCATTTGAGTCTTACCCTGCTCCATCCAATCCCAGCCCTGCAGTGATAGGCCTGGCAGTGGCCCTTGTGGTTGGTGGGTCAACTTGCCGCCACGTTGATCAGGGCTCATCTGGGCCTCTGCGCACGTTGGTGTCTGGGCCTCTGCACAGCTCGGGGTCATCTTCCAGGCCTCTGCCTATTTTCCAGTTTTTCCAGCAGTTTTTGTTAAATAGTGAGTTCTTATTTCAGAAGCTGGAGTCTTTAGACTCATCAAACAATAGATTACTATAGTCATTGACTGCTGTGTCTTTTGTACCTAACCTATTCCACTGATCCACCATTCTAATACTTAGCCAGTACCAAGTAGTTTTGATGATTGCTGCTTTAAAATACAATTTAACATCTGGTATAGCTAAGCCACCTTCCCTTTCATTTCTTTTCATTAATTCCCTTTATATTCTGAACCCTTTGTTCTTCTAGATGAATTTTGTTAACATTTTTTCTAGTTCTATAAAATAATCTTTTTTTGTAGTTTGATTTGAATGGCACTGAATATGTTAATTAATTTAGGGACAATTGTCATTTTTATTATATTAACTTGGCCTACCCATGAGCAACTGATGTGTTACCAATTATTTAGATATGACTTTATTTGCATGAAAAGTGTGTTGTAATTGTGTTCATATAGTTCATATAGTTTTGGCAGGTAGACTTCCAAATATTTTATTATGCCTATAGTAACTTTAAATGGAATTTCTCTTTCTATCTCTTGCTGTTGGGCTTTGTTAGTAATATGGAGAAATACCAATGATTTATGTGGGCTTATTTTATATCCCACAACTTAGCTAAATTTATCATTTCAAGTAATTTTTTACTTGATTCTCTAGGATTTTCTATGTATACCATCATATCATCTGCACAGAGTGATAGTTTTATTTCTTCTTTGCCTATTCTAATTCCTTCAATTTCTTTTTCTTCTCTTGTTGCTAAAGCTCACACTTCTAGTACAATGTTGAGTAACAGGGTGATAATAGACATCCTTGTTTCACCTCTGATCTTATTAGAAATGCTTCTGACTTATCCCCATTATGTATAATGCTTGATGATGGCTTTAGATAGATACTACCTATCATTTTAAGGAAGATTCCATTCATTTCTACACTCTCTAGGGTTAATAGGAATTGATTTTGTGTTTAGTCAAAAGTTTTTTCTTTATCTATTGAGATAATCATATGATTTCTGCGAGTAGGGTTGTTGTATTTCTTAAGGACTTGTTTTCTATAGTCAATTTTTGTCCTTACTTTTCCAAGCTATTGACTCTACTTTGAAGCATTGGAATGTTTGGCTGCTAGTGAATGCATGCCTGTCTGGAGTTTTGCCTCCTGGAGTTTTGCTTCCAGAGTTGTGCTGAAGGCCTGGGAAGTTTAGCTACTGGAGGACACCTGCCAGTGCATGTGGTGATTTTCCAATCTTCTGCCTGTGTCAAAGCACTTGGTGGGGGGTGCTGACGTTGGCACTTGCCTGCTTCACCACCCTGGGGCTCAGGATCTTCCCTTGGTTTGCTGAGGTGGGGCTTGCCACTGGTTTGGTGGGATCCTTCCTGTCCTGTTCTATTCCCCTCGTACCAGCATGAGCTACAAGACTGCTGCACCCCATATTTCTACTGGCTCAGCTATTCCAGGGGTGATATTTTCTGGATTTTTAGAAGTCAGTGAGGGAGCGTGGGAGTGACTTATTTCTTACTCTGCCATCTTGGCTCCCAGAAGTTACAGGGAGTTCTATAGGTTCTGCCTTCACCCACTATTTCTCCGTCATTTCCCTATTCTGTAACTGGTACTATAATATATTTTACTTGCTTCTTTTATCTTAATGTTTCCTGGATTTTGGTTTTTGCCTCAAATATATAGATATAAAGAATGATCTGTGAATAAACAAAATTTAAATTAGGTCTGAGAACAAAATATCATTAGAGATTTTTTAAAGAGGGGGCTCTGAGCTATTATGATAATATTAATCACTTTTTGTCTGGTATAAACTCCATAAAATAGCAGAGGAAGGGGACACATGGACCTGCATGCCATTATGTTTCCTCTAGCCTAAAAGCAAGCTATGGCAGCCAGAGAAAAGAGTGCCAGGCCTGAAGTCAGAAAGATTCATCTTTTTGAGTTAAAATCTGGTCTCAGAAACTCACTAGTTGTGTGACCCTGGGCAAGTCACTTACTTTGCCTCAGTTCTTCATTGGTAACAATGAGCTGGGGAAAGAAATGGCAAACTACTCCAGAGCCTTTGCCAAGAAAAACCCAAGTGGAGTCACAAAAAGTCTGATGTGACTAAACTGACAGAACAACAAAAGCAATTAACTATAACATGGTGCAGCTAATTAAGTCACCAGAGAGGAAGGAGTGGAAAGGATTTAGTACTGGTCAGCCTTCCATAGAGACATCTATCAGTGTTATGCTAGAAATGGGTGAAGACTCTGATGACTGAATAAATAATTGAAGCAGGCATTCAACCTTTCCCCAAGTCATTATTCGTTTGGCAAAGTTCTCTCCCAAGGGAGCCAAAGAAGACCCCAGAGAATTTGATCTCCTGATCTTTGCTGGGTTTCTGCATTTTATAAGGTTAGGACATCTCAGAATTGAAATCCTGCAGGTGAATCTCTGGTGTCACACAACGTGAGTAGCTGTGGCTGTGTTACTTTTTGGAATTCTTTCCTCTTTCTAGGGGAAGGGACAAAAGGATTGACTATGCATCTTTGAACTGGGTTCTGAATTATTTACCTGCCAACAGGACACACTTTGCTTGTTTTCAGAGATCATGGATTATCTTGAGATTTGGTGTGGGTGAAGGCAAGTTATAAACTGTGATTCATAAATAACAATAACAAAGTTGATGCCATGGGGGAAGGTAAGACTGTGTAGTGGAAAGAACAATGAATAGAGAGAGAGGTTCTAGTATGGTTATAGACGCTAAATAGTTGGGTGGCCTTGAGCAAGTCTCTTCTTTCTTAGTCTCATTTATTCTCTTTGGTCAAATGAAAAAGCAGGACTAGATAATCTCTAAGTCCGTGATAGTTATGGCATTGAATGTTTTATATTACAAGTCCCCTCCACCACTGAATTCTATTTTAAGTCCATTCCTCATTCTTCACTGTGGGATCTTCATCCAGGTCATGACCATTAGCCATGGGCTTTTACCAAGGTTTGTCCAGAATCCTTGCCTCATCTTTCTCTACGCTACTTCACTTGTGGATCTCATCAGCTCCAATGGGTTCGTGTGATCTCTATACACATGATTCCCAGGCCTATGCGTCCAGCCATGGTATCTCTCCTGACACCCAGTTTTGCATCTTCAATCTCTTCTTGGATATCTCACACTGGCTGTCCAACAGACACTTAAACGCAATGTATCCATAGCAAAACTCCTTATCTTTCCCCCTGAAACTCTCTTCTCTTCCTCAATTTCCTATTTCTCTCTCTCTCTTTTTTTTTTTTTGCTTTTTGGAGGGCATTTGGGGTTAAGTGACTTGCCCAAAGTCACATGGCTAATAAGCGTGTCAAGTGTCTGAGGCCGGATTTGAACTCAGGTCCTCCTGACTCCAGGGCCGGTAATCTATTCACTGTGCCACCTAGCCGCCCCAATTTCCTATTTCTCTTGAGGGCATCACCATCCTCTTATTTACTCAGGCTTGTAACGTACATGGCATCCTTAACTTCTCCTTTTGTCTCACCACCTATATCCAATCATTTGTGAAGTCTTGCTGCTTCTCCCTTTATAATATCTCTCTTTACAGTCTCCATTTTCTCCTCTGACATGGTGACCTCTCGGGTGCAGGCCCTCATTACATCACATGTACACTTATTGAATCACTTTTTGGTTGGCCTCCCTGCCTTGTCTCTTCTCATTCCAGTCCCTCCTTTGCTCAGACGTCAAATGGATCTTCCTAAAGTAAAGGTCTGATCATGTCACCCCTCCACCTCTGACTCAATATTTGTCCATGGCTTCCTCTTATCTCCAGGATCACATGTATCTCCTGCTTGTCTGATAAAGGCCTCAGTAACCTCATTCCTTCCTATATCTCATTCTCATCCATATCTCCACTGATACAATCACAGGGACCTCCTTGCTATTCCTCAAAGAAGACACACTATTTAACTGTGGGTATTTTCACGGACTGTCCTACATCCTTGGTTTCTCTTCTTCCTCATTTCCTTTTCTTGGCTTCCTTTAAATCCCAGAGAAAACCTCACCTTTCATAAGAAGCCTTCCCATTCCCCCTTTTAGTATTTTCCCTCTATTGGTTTTCTCTGATTGTCCTATATGTAGCTTATTTATATGGAGTTGTTTCTGTGTCATTTTCATTGTTGGACTGTCAGCTCTGTGCAAGTGAGTACTTTCTTTTTTGGCCTTTGTGTCTCCAGAACTTAATGCAGTGTCTGGCTCATACATATTCAGTTTTAATCAATGTGTGTTTGCTGACTGACGGACCCTTAAATCTGCTATTCAATTTTCAGTGTTCTAAGGAAACTTAGAACTCTGACATTCTGTCTTCCCAATTCTTTCTAAGTTCTAACAATGTATATTCTCATGTCAATTCCAACCCCGAAATTCTATTATTCTATGATTCTTCCTTTACTTTCTGTGGAGGCTAACATCTTTAGCCTATTGTGGACTAATAAATACATATATCTATCTAATACATGTATATGATATATTACTTTATATATTATACATACTAACATATATGTTACATAAAATACATATAATAAAATATAAAACATATATATCTTTTAAAATATTATATTTATCTAGACTTTTTCAAAGGCTCAGAGGGAAGGCACAGCCTGCCTGTATTGATCACGTAGAGGTCTGTGAATCTATCTTTTGGTACTTCTCACATTTGGAAGATCATCTTGACTTCCACACTGCCTTAAGGCAGCACTATGTCTAAAGAAGACTTACTGACTCTTAGGGATTAAATGTTCCTGGGATCCAAAGGACTTTCAGAATCAACTGGTTAGGATTCCTGAGAATAAGGAAATAATCAAGTTTATGTTGGTTAGGTCTGCTAAGGGTGGCTAGTGTTGATTCATTTCTATCCCAGAGAGATAATGTGGGAAATCCATTTGTCACACAGTCCCTTCTCATGCCTAATCTTTGTTAGAAATCTCAATTGTTCATCTTAGACATGCTTTGAAAGGTCTGTTGGTTTTATTCTTTCAAGGCTGCCTGTGATCTCTCTTCAAAGACTGAAATTTAAGGACCAGGAAAGATTCTAAACCTAGAGATGGTCTTCTCAGCCACTGACTCATTTTTAATTTCCATGGTCTGGCTTTGGTAGGAAGGTATATTGTGAAAATCATGAAGTATCTGCTTTGATCCTTTAACAAAGGGGAACCAGAGGGAGTAACTATATGCACAGAAGGTTGAAAAGGGAAGTAAAACAAAGTAAGGAGGAGAGGGCTATCAGGTCATCCCATTTTCATTTTCTCCCTCCCCATTTCCTTTGTGCCCCCAGTTAAGGGAAACTGCGAGGAACTAATGTCATTTCCTCTGGAACTCCTTGGAAGTATGGACTGTTTTTTTTATTTTTTTTTAAAGCAATTGGGATTAAGTAACTTGCTCAAGGTTTCATGGCCAGTTATTTCTGGGTGTGGTGCTAAGTATCTGAGCCCAGATTTGAATCCCAAGTCATCCCGACACTGGAGCCAGTGCTCTTAACTTGCCTCCCCTTGTAATAAATGTTTTTTGAGTTTAATTGAATTGAATCACCCACTACTCTTCCAATGGCCTTGTAGTTTTATCTTTGCAAAGGCTAGAAGTATCAAACTAATACTTTTTTATTTATATATATATATATGATGTACATTACATATATCATACATATATATCATATATATATATGATGTACATTACATATATCATACACACTTAAACATACACCCAGATATATATGTCAGTTTAAGTCACAACATTTGTAGACCCGATCAACCCAAGAACACGGCAAATGGGGATATGTGTGTATGCATGTATTAAAGTAAAAATATCTTTTTTGTTGACAGACAGATATAAAACTATTTATTATCAGAAATAGAATGATAATGGGGAAAGAATCTCTTATGTCTCCTTCATCCTCTCTTCTTCTGTGATTCTTGTCATCTTCCCATTCTCTCCCTTTTTCTCCTCCCTTTCCTGTGGAGGATCTATTGGAAGCACCAAAGGTATTCCTCTAGTGCTTTAAAAAAATCTTGAGTATACCAAGATTTGTCTATTTCTTGTCTCTCATCCCTTGAAAAAAAGTATGACTACTGTCAATAACTTTTAATTCTTTTTTAATTCAACTTTTTAATGCCATTCAATATGTAAATGCTTTTGTTTTCCATTTTTTGGTCAAACTCCTATCTAATTCTTCCTCCCTTCAATTTTTGTGTAGAGAGTAAAGAAATAAAATGCTATTTAAAATATAAAAGGAAAGGTAAAGAGATTGGAAATAATTATGAGACCACCAATTTCTATTTTTTTCTGACATTTAAGCTCAATACAGAAGTTTTATATATTGTTTTTGACATATGTGTTAGAACCAATCACCATATTTTACATGTTTATAGCACAGAATAGTCCAAATTTGAATAATGAAACCACTTTATGAGATCCGTTACTCCAAATAAGTGAGGCCTATCTGTGTTCAAAACATAGTCATTTCTTGTTTCTACTTGCTTTTTAAAAAACCTTTTCTGGGTAGTTAACCTGAATTTGTAGCTTTTATTGTGGTGCATTGTCATGTTGCTTTCTAAAACGTTTGAACCAGTCCAGAGCTCTGCCAACAACAAAATAATGTGGCTGATTTCTTTTTTAATTACAGTCAAAGCAGCATTTAATTTGATCATTTGTATTACCTTTGGCATTTTGATGGGTGTAAAGGGAGTGTCAAGGGGTCTCAAGGTTATTTTAATTTGCATTTTTCTGATCATTAGAGAATTGGAAGGTTTTTTTTTTTGGTTGTAACTAGTGATCAGTTTTTTTTTCTAGTTCAAGAATGCTGATCACATCCTTGGATTACTTGTTAAGTGGATAAAAAAGTTCTTACTCTCCTACAGGTGGCTGCTGGGGCCAGTTCTCACTCTCTGAAAGACCCATTGTTCCATATTCAGTGTGATCATTTCTACCTCAGGAATTATCAGACACTACAAAATATTACAAACCTTGATTTATTGTTCTGTTGAATATTTAGTTTTAAGAAAGCAATTGAGAAATGGTTAAAAGTAGAGATTAAATTTGATAGTGCATCAGAGATTTTTGAGAGCAAGTTAGACGTTTTCTAGCATATGCCCAGTTCATTTAATGGTATCAATTCTTGAAGTTGAGCACCTTCTTTGTCTAGGTTTGAAGAGGTTTTGTTTTTCAATTGCTCAGTAAGATTGGCTTGTAAGTCTATGTGGTTTTGATTCACAAATTAGAAAAAGGGGGAGAGAGAGAGAGAGAGAGAGAGAGAGAGAGAGACAGAGAGAGAGAGAGAGAGAGAGAGAGAGAGAGAGAGAGAGACAGAGACAGAGACAGAGAGAGAGAGACAGAGAGAGAGAGAGAGAGAATTAAGACAAAAATTAAGTAAAATATGAGGAAATAAAAGCAGAAACATATCAAAAAATGTTCTTTATGGTTAAATTGAATTTATACCAGGATTTTGAGGATAGCTCAGTATTAGAAAAGTAATTAGAAAGAAATCAAGGCTTTCTCAACAGTCTGCATCTAGGCTTCTGTCTTCAGATCATATTTCATTTCTGGTTACTTTTAAAAATTTAAATATAAAATTTAAAATTAAATATTAAAATTTAAATTAAAATACTAAATTAAATTAAAATTAAAATTTAAAATTACCCTTAGAAGACCTAACCAACATAACAGTTGCATTTCAAGGGTTTTTTTTTTTTTTTTTTTTTTTTTTGGTAAATTCTTTATGTGACCTAAAGTGTGATCAATTCTGGTAAATTTTGTAAATTTTCTCTGTGTTTTTTGAATAGAAACTAACTTCCTTGACACTCTGCATTGTGCATACAGAAGAACTCTCCCTCAAGTCAGAGAATCTGAATCTGAATCCTATTTGCCATGTTTTCTACCTTTGTGACATTAGGTAAGTCAGTGGAGTCTCCTTGGTTCTCAATTTCCTCAACAATAAAAAGAGGGAGTTGGATTGGATAATCTCTGTGGCCCTTCCAGCACTAGATTTATGACCCTATGATCCAGTCAGTTATTCTACTTTGGTACAGTGGTTAGATCACCAGACCTGGAGTTAGGAAGACCTGAATTCCAATCTGGTCTCAGACGCTATGTGACCCTGGACAAGTCACTTCACCCTGTTTGCCTCAGTTTCCTCATGTGAAAAATGAGCTGGAGAAGGGGCAGTTAGGTTGTGAAGTGAATAGAGCACTGGCCCTGGAGTCAGGAGGACCTGAGTTCAAATACGGTCTCATACACTTAACACAAAACTAGCCATGTGACCTTGGGCAAGTCACTTAACCCCAATTGCCCTACCTTCCCTCCTCAAAAAAGCAAAACAAACAAACAAATAAACAAACAAAAACAAAAGTGAGCTGGAGAAGGAAATGGCAAACCACTCCATTATCTTTGCTGATGAAACTCCAAAAGGTTTCGTGAAGGTATAATGCCAATCATGGCAGCACACCTGAGGACTGCTGCTGTGAATAATTTTAAGGATATAATTGCATAGTATAATGAACTCTCTTTTTATTCAGCAATAAACTGAACATTGTTTCATAAAGCATAACATTCATAGCAATATCCTTAAGCAGAGCATATAATCATATCATATCAATCTATTTATCTATCTATATCATAATATTGAGTATATCGTATGGTGCATATATATATCATTGCATTCAGTAATAATCCCCAAAATACTTGTTTACACAATTAGGGGGTCCCAGGCTAGGATCTTCACTAGAACAACACAGTATACAGTATATATCATTGCATCCCCAAAGTCAGGGGGTCTCAGGCTAGGGTCTCCCCTAGCACAACACATCCTTAAGGGGTAGCTGAAAATACAAACACCATCCACCCCTAGGTCACAGTAAATCACAATCTAATTAATCAACACATAGTGTCCAAGTAAAGTCCTCTCTCATCTTGACTCAAGACTGACTTTCAAAATCCATGGCTCTTCCTCTGTGGGCGGACCACTCCTGGCTCTTGTCTATATTCTCACATAGGTCACTCTCCACTCCTGTTTCATATCCCAACTCACAGGTACTGCTCTACTCCAAGCTTCCGCCCAACATTAGAATCTAGAGGTTCCTGCCCACAGTTTCTGTTTCTAGGAAAACAAAGTGTAACAGGGCTACAATATTATACACATCACCAGCACCATTATCTCAATTCACTTTAACAGCTCTTAAAAGGGGTTTAAGCTAAACCTCCTTCCCATGGGTGCTCTTCAATTCAATTCACTCATAAAGACTAACAGACAGGGCTTCTGTATGAGAAGCTAGTACAGATCAACAGACAGGGCTTCTGTCTGAGAAATTAACACAGAACAATGGACAGGGCTTCTGTCTGAGATATTAACACAGATCAACAGACAGAGCACTGACATCACAAACATTCTTTCTGTTAGGCCTCTCCACAACCAAGTTCCCCCCTAGGTCATTCACATTTGCTTCTCTCTCTCAGGTCTGCTTCTCTTTCTACTGTCCTCTCCCTCCAAGCAATACAATATATACTGTTTCCAATCAAAGACAAAATTTAATCAAAGGCTCTTGATTGGCTAAAACTCAATCCAGAAAAACAGCAAAAAATATCCTACTTTGATTACCTTTACAGAAGGGTCAGACATGACTGAAATGACCAGACAACAACAAATCTTTCTAATATTCTGTTTGAATCTCTAACATGTCATTTATCATTCTATTTGGCACATCATCTTTCTTTAGTAGACTATTAAAGTGTCACACTGATGATGGCTTTCTCCTTTAATCTTTTTGCAATTCAGATAACTTCTCAATTTTAGGTACTGTATCATTGGGTATATTTATATATAAATATATAAAAATTCAGTGTGATATTATGGAAAGAGCACTGACTTTGAAGTCAGGAGATGCTTAACTTCAAGGTCAGCCTTCAGAACTTCCTAGCTGTGTAACTTCTCTAAATTTCTGTTTACTCATTGATCTCATTCTTTGGATTCATATTCTTAATGTTCTTGGCATATGGATGGAACTTAAATATTCATTGATTGATATATAAAATAGAGATATTAATACTTGTACTAATTCATAATGAGTTACTTGAAGTAACTTATAATGTTTTGAAGATCAAACAAAATAATGTATGTAATATGTTTTGCAAACCTTAAAGTTCTGAATAAAGTCAGTTTTAATAGTAACTATTATTGTTCATTATTGATATGATTTTCATTCTAAGTGATCTCTTTATCATTTTGATCCTTGACATGGTCTTTTAAAACATAACAAAGTGCTAGTGTTTCTTTAATTATTTTCTGATTTAAATTCAACTTTTTATGTGATTGTTACTTTTTAATTTCTGGAGTCAGATCAATATTACAAGTTTTAATTCAACCTCCTCATTTAGCACTTTGAAGTACCTGACTTGCAGATACTTAAAAAAAAAAACTTGTTATATGTTATTTTCCTCTATTAGAATGTGAGTTCTGTGAGAGGAGGGACTGTATTGATATTCTATTCTAATCCCAGAATTAACAACAGAATTTTTCACCTAGTAAGCACTTAATAAGTACCTTTTGACCCATCCATCCATCCATCGATCCATCAATCCATCGATCCATCGATCCATCGATCCATCGATGCATCGATCCATCCATCCATCCATCCATCCATCCATCCATCCATCCATCCATCCATCCATCCAT
>NW_027185804.1:38330553-38351416 GCF_028583685.1 Petaurus breviceps papuanus
CATCCATCCATCCATCCATCCATCCATCCATCCATCCATCCATCCATTTGTCGTTCTTGTTGCAAGAAACCATCTTAATTATTACAATGGCCTTATCTTCTTTTGTTTTATTTCAGGGCTATTGAGCTTCATCAGAGTTAATATGACATGATTGGATTCCATGGCTGTTATAAACAAAGTGACTCAGTTGATATTCACGGGGCTCTTCCAGGAGCGAGAAGCACAGAGAGTCTCTTTTGTGGTGTTTCTTCCCATGTATGTGGCCACAATGTTGGGAAATGGCCTCATCATCTTAACTGTCAACACTAGCAAGAGCCTGAGCTCCCCCATGTACTTCTTCCTTAGCCACCTGTCCTTAGTAGAGATCTGTTATTCCTCTACTATTGCTCCTAAATTCATTTCTGATTTATTAACTGAGAATAAAACCATCTCTTTAGATGGTTGTATAACCCAGATCTTTTTCTTCCATTTCTTTGGAGTTGCTGAGATCCTCCTGCTCACAGTGATGGCTTATGACAGGTACGTGGCCATCTGTAAACCCCTGCACTACATGACCATCATGAGCCGTCTCGTGTGTCATGTGCTGGTGTTTAGCTCCTGGCTGGGTGGCATGTTCCACTCTGTGATTCAGATTCTCATCACTGTCCAATTGCCCTTCTGTGGTCCCCATGTGATTGACCACTATTTCTGTGATCTCCATCCATTGTTCAAGCTTGCCTGTACTGATACTTTTGTGGAGGGGATTATTGTGTTTGCCAATAGTGGTTTAGTTGCTACGATTTCCTTTCTCTTCTTGATTTCTTCTTATGTTGTCATCTTGGTTCACTTGAGGAACCAGTCAGCAGAGGGAAGACGCAAGGCCCTCTCCACTTGTGCCTCCCACATCACTGTTGTCCTCTTATTCTTTGGTCCTGCCATCTTTCTGTACTTGCGGCCCTCTTCCACCTTCACTGAAGACAAACTTGTGGCTGTGTTCTACACGATGGTTACTCCAATGTTGAACCCCATTATTTACACTTTGAGAAATGCAGAGGTGAAGAATGCCATGAAGAGGTTGTGGAGGAGGAAAGTGACTTTGGGAATGGAATGAAAATGCATATGTAAAAATGAATCATGACTTTGGTGACAGTGGTTATTTTGAATTTGATTTTGGAATGGCTATAGAAGAAACAGAAAAGGGGCAGCTAGGAGGCCCAGGAATAGAGCACTGGCCCTGATGTCAGGAGGACCTGAGTTCAAATCTGACCACATACACTTGACACTTAACTGGCTTTGTGACCTTTGGCAAGTAACTTAACCTCAATTGCCTTGCCTTTCCCCCTCCAAAAAAAAGTAGAAATAAACTGATGCAAGGAATTAATCTGTGTCTTCATAAGCAGCATGTTTAAAACTTGATATTGTAACAGAGTCTTGGATTTAGAGTTGAAGCCTCTTCTTTTTAGTCCTGACGAAGACCAGGAGTACTTGTATGACCCATATAACCTCTCTGGGCTTTGATTTCATCGCCTAGAAGATAGTGGTGTTGGGCAAGATGGTCTTTTCCTCCCCTCAAAATCTAGGCTTGCCCTCTCAATCATGCAACAAACAAACATTTGTGACAAGTCTGCTGTGTGCCAGTCATCATCCTGGAAGCTGGGGTTCGAAGACCAAAACTCACTTAGTTCATACATTTTCATAGAGATGTAAATAGAAGATATAAAAATAAATGCAGACATTGAAGGGGTCACTAAGACTTCAGGAATCAAGATACCCTCCACCCTTCGTAACGCTTCAGTAAGAGCTTTTACTCACTCATCACTGTCTGAATTTCATGTCGTGTGGTAGTTTTATTTCTGGAACTTACTTTTACCTCCCTCAAATGAAGAGTCAGTCATCCCAGGGCCAGTGAGTGAATGAACAAAAGCAGAATTCAGCACATCAAAGGAATTTTGGAGCCTTGGACATTTCAATGACCAACAAAGTTAAGTCTTGGAATACACTTGAGACAAGAATTCTTTCACGACCAGGTGTTCTTAACTCTTTAACCTCTGCTCAATGATAATTTATACAATGTTACCTTATTAGGTATCTGTATTTTAATATTGTGATTTCTTTTAATTTCTGAAATTATGCCATTAAATATATGTGAAACTAAATGTGACCCTTCTCTACAAGTCTGTTTGTTGCTCCACATCTGCTCAGATGTTAAACCTCATCATTTATAACATGTAATATATATTATAATTATATTATATTATTGCATAATATATTAATAATTTATAATATAAGGTTAAACTTTTCCCCAATGAAGTCAATAAATTTAAAAGCAACTTTCATTTTATAAAACATATTTTTAATCTTCTTATAAATCTTGAAATGTTTAGAAAAGTTAAAAAAATGTTTAAAAGTATTATTATTATTTTGTTTTTTGGAGGGAATTGGGGTTAAGTGACTTGCCCAAAGTCACACAGCTAGTTTTTGTGTTAAGTGTCTGAGGCTGGATTTGAACTCAGGTCCTCCTGATTCCAGGGCTGGTGCTCTATTCACTGTGCCACCTAGCCTTCCCCAAAAGTATTATTTTTAAACACAGAGATCCACCCTTTAAAACATAGTTATGGTCAGAAAAGTCACCGCTAAAATGGCATCTCAGTAACCCCACTTTCCCCTCTTGGTGATTCCAAGTAAACTGGCTGCATTTGAAAGCTAAAATGAGATTTCCATCTGTTTATCTCACACGGTCCTACTCATTTTTGTACCTTGTATTGTGTCCCACCTAATGCATCTGCCCCAATACTGAAGTGTCTGCAATCATGTCTTTGCCGAACATGTCAATGTCAATACTTGGGAGATATGGTGAGCTCTCCCAGAATCAATGTTGTGCAATCTTAAACATGCTTTGCTCAGTAAACTAAATGTATGTTTAAAGAAAAAGAAGAGAGTGGCTATCTTTAGAACTAAATTTCTGACCTTAAGTCTCCTGCATTTTTACATAACAAGGATTTCAGAGTGGAAGATCATTTCTTGTCTTTGGGTCTCAGCCTATTAAACTGGAGATGATCTCAAAAATCCTATGCAACTCAAACATTCTGAGTCTACACTGAGCTCAAATGTGGAATGTTTCAAGCGGAATGTTGTTTGGAACACTGTAGCCCAGAGAAGAGATTCTTTTTGATGGAAAACTTCCATCAAAACAACTAATGCTTTGATAACCCCTTAAGTTAAAATACTTTCCAATTGTCACACATTAAATTGACTTGTTGTTAGAATTGGATGCTGTACCATCCCACTTCTAGGCATATACCTGAAGAGATTAATGATAGAAATATTTTATATACACCTTAATAGTCATCCCAGAACATTTTGTGGTAGCAAGTAACTGGAAGTAAAGTTAATCGCCATCAGTTAGGGAATGGTTAAACAAGTTGTCATCATGTGAATGTAATGGGAAATTGTTGTGCTGAAACAATATGAAGAAGACGGAGAAGCATGGGAAGGCTTATGTGAACTGATACAATGTCAAGCAGAACCAGGAAAAGAATAAGCACCACACCTATCATGATGTAATGGGAGTGAACAACACACTAAAGCTCAGTGATACGTAGTCATAATGATCAAATTGGTCCCTGAAGAAGAGTTGAGAAAATGTACCTCCCTTGCTTCTTTGTAGAAGTAGATGGCTATGAGTGTCATATACTATTAGATACAGCTGATGTGTTGCTTTTATGAACTATCTATTTCATTTCTCTTTCTTCTTTTAAAAAAAACCTCTGCTGTAAGAGGTAGCTCTTTGGGTAGGGGAGTGGAGAAATAAAGTAGTCTGAAATAAAAGTAAAAAAGATCAATGAAAATGAGATAAAAGGATTGTTTACTTTAGAAATGCTAAAATATGTGAAGAAGTCTTTAGGTATTTTTTCTTTTTATATATTACCCCTACTTAATGATAGTTTATGTATTGATAGCTTACACAATTATTAAACAGAGATTAAGGTTAATATTTAGAATTGTGACCATTGTCACCATCTTGTTACCTCCCTGAGATGGTATGCTTAAGACTTCTAGTGAAAGCAATCCCACCATCTCCCTAGGTAACGCGCTTCATTTTTCAACAGCTCTATTTATTAGAGAGCTTTTTCTTTATATCAAGCCTAAACACACATCTCTGCAAGTTCCATGCATTGTATTCCATGAATTTTGCCTTTGTCCATGGACAAACAGAACAAAAATCCTTCTTCCATAATTCTACTACCTACCTGACAGAGGTATTACAAGAGAATTTCTGAAACTATCTTTAATGTAATGGGAATCTTAATAATTATTATCACTGACTTGACAAATTCTTCCAGAATGCTAAGTTCTCATTTAGACTCAGATGTGACCTTAGATGCCATCCAATAGAATCCCTTCATTTTTTTTAGATGAGGAAATTGAGACTCAAGGAGTTTAAGTGATAGACCATAGAGACAGCAAGCAGAGAATGGGGAACTTTAATCCAGATCCTTTGATCCTAAATTCTGTACTTTTTGAATTGCCCCATGTTATTAGTGAGGAATCTATGACTAACAGAGAAAGTCCTGCTCCAAGATTCAGAGAATTGATTAAAGATAATATAAGAAATAACTTCTGATTGAATCTAAGCATGTTTTAAAAAAAATTCCCATGTCACTTCCCCATAGCTTTCCTCAATACTTGATTCAGTGATTAGAGACTTGTATAAACAGCAACTCCCCAACAGATTAACATGTTTTCTCTATGTTGCTTTAGCTCCCATCTTTAACTATACACAGAGGAACAAACAGTAGTGTTCAGGGAAAGTCTTCAAGGGTCAGGGATGATGGCATTTGCAAAGATGCAGAACAGGAACCTCACAGAACAGATACTTAAATGAATAAAAAGCTTTGGATTTCATCAGTGTGGGGTCCTCCCTCCCATCAACAAGTGAAACAGAGTCCAATCCTTCTATGCTTGAGTAGATGCTCTTCATGACCTGGTGACCTGGTGTCTCTCCCAACCTAACCATTTTACAATCTTCTGGCATTAAGTATTTCTACAATTAGTGAGACTTGTACTTAGATGGACTACATCCATTACTGAGCCCACATTCCAAGCTTTTCTAGCTTGGTAGCCTGGTAGGATCTATTCTCCACTGGCATGTTCTGTAAGAGCAAGGTCATGATTTCCTCCTCTCTGAGATGAGGAATTGGAGGAAGATTGTGACTTTTCATGGATGCATCTCATTGCAACCCTTAGGCTGCTTATTTGCCATCATTTTCAAAACAAGATCAGTCTGTTTTCTATTCTGGTGATAAGTGTCATCTTTATGAGATTCTTTATGACTGTTACTTTAATACAGTCATCATTAGCACTGTGCCTTGTCTGCTCACACTTACCATGCCCTCATCTTTCTATTGCCCCTTGAATCCCCCCAAATTTGATTTTTTCTGATTCTGCCCCATGATTTACAGTAATGGGAAGTTGTTTTAGTGCATCCTGTGTATCAATGATATACATGATCCAGTGTGGATTGAATGGGGGCCATCCATAGTGGCCATAATGGATTTGGAGTCAGAACATCTGGGGTAAATTCCTGGTTCTGACACTTGTACTTGTGTGATGTTAAGTAAGTCAACCATCTTGAACCTCAGTTTCATTATCAGTAAAATTAAAGAGTTGAACTGGATGATCAGAAGTATGAATTATGAAAAAAACATTATGATTTTTTCCTCTTTCTAAGGCATGATGACATGAGGGCATGCTTAAATTCCTCTGCTTCTTATTCTACCTGGAAGCAACCTCAAGATTTTGAATAACCCTGCCCATTTGGGTTCAGATGTTTCTGTGGGTTGGACTAAAAATGAAAGAAAAGTAGTATATTTTCTCAAACCTCTAGGTCCATGGAAAATGCTAGAAAAGTGTGGCAAGAAGAGAATATGACAGCTAGTACTTACATAGCAATTTAAGAATGGCAAAGCACTTTACCTATATCATCTCGTTTGATCTTGAAAACAAACCCGTGAGGTGGGTGCTATTTTAATTCATGATTTTACAGATAAGGGCACTGAGCCTGAGAGAAGTGACTTGCCCTGGTTCACATAGCTTGACTTTAAGGCAGGATTTGAACTCAGATCTCAAAATCTCATATCTTTCTGATTCTAGGTCTAATACTCCATCTACTTCACTAGCTAAGATACTTTAGTAAAGCATTTGAAGATTAGAAGGTATCAGACTGTGAATTCTCCTTGATCTAATCCATCATGCAGTGATGAGGATAAGCGGGTCATATCTGTGTTTCTGGCTGTTGACTCAACTCTTATTAGGTGCAGAAATCAATAAGACCCATAGAGCAAAGGAGAGGCTTTCAATTCGAGACAGGTCTATAAAATATAATGGATTTATTAGGCTCCAGTAGAAGGCTTGCTATTTTCCAGGTTTCTACTTTCCCCCTGAGCTTTGATAGGGTACTATTTGTTTTCTTTGATGTATAAATAGGCTTTTACTTCTTTTTTTTTTTTAAGCAATTGGGGTTAAGTAACTTGCTCAAGGTTACACAGCCAGGTGTTTCTGGGTGGGTGCTAAGTGTCTGAGCCTGGGATTCGATCTCCAGGTCGTCCCGACACTGGAGCCGGGGCTCTTACTCACTGTGCTACCTGGCCGCCCCTAGGCTTTTACTGCTTGGAGCCTTTGGAGCTCATTTACAAGAGGAGTGGGGATTATACAATGAGTGGCATCACCTATGAGTTCACAGTTTCGCCTTTGGTTAGGGATATAATACATCCCTTGAGTATATACATGATGAGGCCTTCTGTGTCATACCTCTAACACGAGAGTAACAATTACATTCCACATGTAGTTTGCTTTATTGGGCTTTAAAAACCTTTTATTGATATCTTTTGTCTTTATATTACTTCATTTCTTAATATTTCCCAGTTCCCCCATCCAGAGAGCTATTTCCTATTACAAAGAATAAAAAAAGCAAGAAAAAACATCAGATGAGCCAAACTAAACAGCATGTCAATCAAGTCTCCCAGTAAATGCAGCATACCATTCCCTTTATCCCTTGATTCCATAAAGCAGGGAAGAAGGCACCTTCTCCTGTCTCTTCTTCAGGGTTAAACTGGATCATTACAGTCACACAAGGGTTCCGTTTGAGGTTGCTTTTGCTGGCGTTCTCCCATTTACGTAAGTGTAGTCATTGGGGTTGCAGTTTTCCAGATTCTTATTTCTCTTCGCATTAGTTTATAGTCTTCCTGAGGCTTTTGTTGGACTTTCCAAAGCTTTTATACATTATTCCAGTCAGTCTTCACAATAGGATGGATGCGTGTGCCATGTTACCGATGAGGGAAGTGGGATCTAGGCAGGTTAAGTGATTTGCCTAACCCCATACATGCAGTAAGCTCAATGAGTACCCTTCGTACTACACTTTACTGGGAATCAGATATTCAAGAAAACAGAGAGTCTGAGCATTGTAAGTCCACATGCAGTTCCATAAGCATTTCGAGGCTGATGACAGGGGAGAGAGGCAACCTCAGAGTCAGGAATATGTGATTTCAAGCCCCATTTCTGATACATCCTGACTGTGACTCTGAGAAAGTCAATTACATTTTCAACTGTCTGTTGGAGGAGGTGTCCATGTCAATCATGCTCTCCATTAAAGAGTGCGCTGGTCCAGATCAAAATATGATACAAACAAGCAAAAAAAACCAGCAAACCCCGACCAAAAATGAAATACTGAGGAAGAAACTGTGATGGAAACATTAAGAAGAAGAAGGCAGATAATCGATTTAAAGCATTTCTAGAACATTATTGTTAGGAACAGCTATCTAGTGCTCTGGATTCATGCTACCTTTTCCATTTCCTCCCATTCTGATTCAGGATAAGGTAATTCCATGGGTCCTACTTCACCCCCTTCATTTCTCATCTTGTTTCAGTGCTCTGACCCACAGCTTCCTCATGGCATTCTTCACTTCAGCATTTCTCAAGGAGTAGATAACTGGGTTCAGAAGTGGAGTGATTACTGTGTAGAATACAGCCACCATTTTGTCAACAGAAAATGTGGTGGAGGGCCGCATATAGATGAAGATGCAGGGCCCAAAGAACAATACAACCACAGTAATGTGTGAGGCACATGTGGAGAGGGCCTTTTGGCGACCCTCTTTGCTGTACCCCCTCAGGTGTACCAAGATGACAACATAAGAGGTAAGGAGAACCCCAAAACTGATTAGTGAAAGGCTTCCACCATTAACCACAATGAGCTGGCCTATTAAGTAAGTATCAGTGCAGGCAAGTTCTAGTAGAGGGAGCAGGTCACAGAAATAGTGATCAATCACATTGGGACCACAGAAGGGTAAACGGAACATGAGGAGAATTTGGGCGATTGAGTGGAGGAAGCCGCCCATCCAGGCCACCCCCAACAAGAGGGCACACATCTGCTGGTTCATGATCGTCATATAATGTAAAGGTTTACATATGGCCACGCACCTGTCATAGGCCATCACTGTGAGTAGGAAGATCTCGACACCACCAAAGAAATGAATAAAGAATAGCTGTGTGATACAACCCTCTAGGGAAATGGTTTTCCTTTCAGCAAGCAAATCTACAATGAGTTTGGGGGATGTGGTGGAGGAATAACAGATCTCCACAAAGGAGAGATGACTGAGGAAGAAATACATAGGGGAGCCAAGGTTTTTGCTGGCTTTGATGGTTAATACTATGAGGGAATTTCCAAAAACTATAGCCACATACATGAGCAGAAAAACCACAAAGCAAACTCTCTGAACTTCTTGTTTGGGAAAGAGTCCCAGAAAAATGAATTCTGTCACATTGTTTGTCTGTACCATGATTTCTGGTCAGGGGCCAAGTTCTTTGAGACTTATTACTCAATAGCCCAAGCCTTAAATCAGAACAGTGGTCAAACAGTGGTCACCTATTATATATATAGAGTGGTCAACAGGGTAAGTGCAAGGGCAAATTGATCAAATGATAATTAAAACCAAGCCAACCTAAGGATCATTAACAATAGAGGGTCAGATGGAGTACTGATTTCAGATCCAAAAGCAGTC
The DNA here is from genome assembly GCF_028583685.1 of Petaurus breviceps papuanus. Classification (NCBI taxonomy): domain Eukaryota; kingdom Metazoa; phylum Chordata; class Mammalia; order Diprotodontia; family Petauridae; genus Petaurus; species Petaurus breviceps. The sequence continues at coordinate 38,339,589 of NW_027185804.1, forward strand.
TCATCAGTGAGATAGGGGCTGGTCAGGAAGATCCAAGAGAATAAGAAATGAATAGAAATCATTCAGAGCTGTAGAACTTGGGAGACTTACATAATGCACTCCAGTTTATGACTTATAACTCTCTTCTGCTCCTTTTGATGGAACTACTGTCTTCAGGTAGCCACAAAATACAGACAGTTTGCTAGGGGAGGATCCTGTGAAATGGTGGAAAAGAAGAAATCCAGTCTTTGAGATTAGTTAAATGCCATTGTGATAGAAACAGAACATTTGGAAGTCGCTTTAGAGACCAGCTAATTCAATCCCTTATTTTATGACCAACAGAACTGAGGCCCAGAGAATTCAACAAGTATTCATTAAGAACTTACTATAAATAATACATCATGCTAAGTACTAAAGAGAAAGAAATGAAAGAAATAAAAAAAATAGTTCTTGCCCTCAAGGAACTTCTGGAGGATTATACACACACACACATATATATATATATATGTATATGTGGACACACATATACATATATGTGTGTATAAAACTTCAATCAACAGGACTTTATTTTGTCTCCCCTCTACTCTCCCCTCCACACAATTGAATAATTAAAGAGAAAAATGAATTCCTTGTAGCAAATTTGCCTGGTCAAACATAGTCACGTTGGCCATGTCTAAAATGTCTACCTTATTCTGTATCTTGAGCCTTCAGCTCTCCAGCAGGAAGTATGTAGCATTATCAGTCCTCTGGAATCACGGTTTGATGTTGCATGGATCAGAATCCTCAAGTCTTTCAAAGTTGTTTTTCATTATAATGTTGTTGTTATTGTATAAACAATAGACTCTTTTATTATGGAGTCTGGGATAAACCACATCCACTTAGGACTCCATCCAAAGTAATTCAGTTACCATGTGTACAAGGAGGACCTAGGAAGATACCACTTTTTCTCAGTCTCTGCAAGGTGATGGGACCCCTAGGCTTTTTCCAGAGCCAAAAGCCCCTTTGCTTTTACAGAGCCAAGTAGAGTTGGCAGACAATAGTTACATAAACGAATACATCAGCAAGTACATTTTGCCAGGAACACATTGCTGGTGAGACTGAATTCTCGATGAAGTTAAAACAAATCCAAAACAAATCAAATTCCTAGTAGGTGCTTAATAAATGCTTGGTGATTAATTTACTTCCAGAGTTGAATAGAAATGATCACACAATACAACTATGTGTTAATAGATCTTTTTTGAAAACTTTCCCCTAGTTGATTTCTCCATCAATTCACAAAGCCCCAGTGAGAAAAGTCTCTTGGGTCCTGACCATGCAAAACACCTGAATCCCTAAAAGTAAAGGGATTCAGGCAATGAAGGGTTGACCTTCAACTTTGTTACTCAGTTTGTCCACTTCTCCTAATTAGCTAACCAAGAAGCAGCGTGGTCTACCCTACCTGTCATACCTTCTGACTCCCTGAACATCTGGAAATTAGAGTTATTTTCTTCCTTTTGATATTCTGTTTCTGGGAGTTAATAAGAACTGTTTCTGGTTTCAGCTATGCCTCAGAGGTAAAATGATTTAACCATCTCAAGACTAGTAAAGTTTGGAGTTATAGGGGACATTCCAAAAGGTGAGAAACCTAAGACTCAGAGAGGTCAGTCAGTAAGCATTTATTAAGCACCTACTAGGTTCCAGGCGCTGTGCTAATGGCTAGGGTACAAAGAAAGCCAAAAGGCAGTCTCTCTTTTCAAGGGTTCACAGTCTAATGGGTATAGAGAGAAGCAAGCCACATTGCCACAAGTTGAATGCAAGATCTGTAAACTTATAACCAGGACTATTCTGGAGCTGCCTCTCAGAAGCACAGAATTGGAGAGTTACAAGGGAGCACATTGGCCATTTAGGGTGACCCGTACCTGAAGAAGAATCCTTACTAAACAATGCCTGCTAAGTCTCTGCTTAAAGACCCATGGTGATGGAAAATGGACCCCAATTGCCAGCCAAAGTTGACTATTCTTCTTTTGGATTACTTCAAAGTAGGTCTTTCAACCCTGGGATCTGTCTTTTAAAAAAAAATCGACAACTTTATTTCAATATAATGCAACCCTATACACACACGTATATATATGTACATACATTATTTTACTAATAATCTTATTCTGAGAAGTTTTCTATAGGCTTCACTAGACTGCCTAATGAGTTCATCACTTGCACACACACACATCATGAAGAACCTACATAATTAATGAGTTTTCCCTAACATCAAACCTTAATTACACTCTCCATCACATTTGGGTTTTTAACACAAAGGAGATCCCACCCATTCCAAGGGGAGCCCAGAAAAGCTAAGGGCAGACAAAGAGGAAGAAACAATGTAATATAGGTGACTTGGAGGACCAGCACAGGAAGCTCTGTATCCTTAGTCTCACTCCACATTCTCTACTTTCTCTGAATCCCAGGGATCATGGGGGGAGGAAGGGCAGCTCCAAAATACCTCATCTCACATTTTAGCTTAAGGAGCTGTCAGGAAATTTGGAAAAAGAAGATGAAATATCTTAGGTTGAAGATGAGCAGGTTAGCATCTGTAAAACATTAATCTGAACTGAGAGGGAACATGTAGTTTAGCCCTATCATTGCATGTGTTCAATTTAATTCCACAACTAAGTACATGTTGTGTTGGATGCTATGTTAGGCACCAGGAATACAAAGCAAGAGTGAAACAATCCCTACCCTCTGGGAGCTTACACTTTACTGAGAGGAACCTGCCCAGAGAAGCGAAAGTCCAAGGTCATGGAGGCAGTAAATTGGAGAGGCAGGATTCTAACCCAGAACCTCTACCTCAAAATGCCGACTTGCCACGAAGCCACATAACATAGCCACTATTACATGCAGCAACACTTACAGGATGGGTCTCACAGCCTCTTTCCTCTGAAACACTCCCATAAACAGGAACTAGGGAAATCAGTTTCCCTACTGAGATGACAAGAAGACTTAACATTTATTTCACAGAGAACCCAAATATTATGGCTGACTGTTAAGTCATTAATAAGACAAAAATTAGAAAGATACTTTAATATCCTTGATTATTGTTTTTAGTCAGAGCCATGGAAAGGGAGTTAATCTCTGCACCTTCCTAGAATCAGGTGAATTTAACCATCCGGGTTTTTTTCCTTTCCTTTCCTTTTTTAAAAAATCCTTCCCAGAGATTTATAATCTGAGAACACTTGGTGAAGTGCAGTGATTTTCTTAGGGGAAAGATCTTTTTAAAAACCAAATGTTTTTTTCAATTATCAAACATTTTTTCCTCTCACTTTCCACTCAACTGAAAAAAATAATAAAATATAATAAAAAATAAACACTGTCAAGTAATATAGTATCTTGGGAATGAAGGGTCTTAAGAAATACCTGATACCAGTTAGCTAAAAATCACCCCTCCCCAGTCTTCTTATTGACCACATTACCTGAGAGAGGCTAAGTTAAAAGTAGGCTTCCTCTTTTTCTTAGTATGTGGCAGGGAGTTTTGCTATGATGCTTGAGGGGTGCCAGCTAAAAAAAGAATAGTGAGAAAGTCAGTGCCCACCTCAGTGTGTGGATTTGGACAAGACAATTTCTCCTCTTCTCTGAGATCAAAGCTAAGGAGTGAAGGGGAGCTAGTTACCCAAATTTCAGTCCATCTTGCTCTGCAACTCATAAGTCAATAAGATGGTTGGGAAAAACTTTCTAAACTGAGAAGCCCAGAGTTTATCTGATGGAAAACTGAATCAGGGAATTGAGGTCCCTGAAGCTTCCCAGTGTCTCCTGTCAGGGGACTTTCCCCAGTAGACTAAATTAAATTCGGGGGTTAAGGAACCTTTGGTCTAATTGATCAAATAAGAAATCCCTGCCTTCTATCAGGCACCACTTGCATTGTCATACAAACACAAACACTTGGAGAAAATATAGTATATGTTTGACTTTAATCATAAATGAGTAGTGACAGCACAGAATCTTCACTGGACACTAAATGTTTGAGTTGGTGAGGAGTGGGTCCAAGGTACCTTGGACAGTCTCTATTTCAGGGGTTCCTAAGCTTTTTTGTATCATGTATTTCTTATATAGTCTGGCAAACCCATGGACCCCTTCTCAAAATGTTTTTAAATGAATAAAAAACAACTCACAGAATAGCAAAGGAAACCAATTGCATTGAAATAGTTAGCAAAATATTTTTAAAAAGTTAATGGACCACAGGTTAAGACCCCCTGGATCAGTTCAACCCAGTGATTTTAAATGGAAACCACTTTCAATAGTCTCTACCATAGAGACTTATTAGGACACCTTTAATGGAATTTTGAGATGCTTACAGTTTAACTGCAAATCTGGACAGACTGTGATGGCTTGAGGCAAACCATGAGAGAGCAGAGAGGAAGGGTCAAAAGAATTTATTTCCTGAGAAGAATGAGCTTAACTCTTCTCAAGAATTCTCTTTATGTTTCTTTGCAAGGTAAGGCTTGAAAAGAAACACCAAGAGAATTTTTGAGACAACCAAATGTTGGTACCATGTTTCCATAATTGAGAAGTTAATACTTGTAGAGCCAGTTAAAGATGACTTTGGCTCTCACCACTGGTACATTATCAAAAATTATCTGCACTTTTTGTTTGCTACAGTGTTAACAAATTATATAGATGGTAATTTTAATGTTTCTTTAAGCCTAGGAAGTTAAAATTGGGACTGGAAAATTAAAACAACTCTGAGGTACCTCCTAATATCTATCAGATTGGCTAATATCATAGAAAAGGAAAATGAGAAATATTGGAGGGGATGTGGGGAAATTGGGACACTAATGTACTGTTGGTGGAGTTGTGAATTGATCCAGTCATTATGTTTTATTTTAGTTTTTTCCTTAATAGTGTTTTATTTTTCCAATTACACATAAAGATAGTTTTCAACAGTCATTTTTGGGTAAAATTTTGAGTTCCAAAATTTTTTCCCTCCCTTCTTTCCTTTAATCTCTTTGGGATACAGACCTAGCAGTGGTATTGCTGAATCAAAAGGTATGCACAGTTTGACTGCCTTTTGAGAACAGTTCCAAATTGCTCTCCAGAATGGTCAGATCAATAAAAAGGAGAAAATTACCTTTTTGTACAAAATATTTATAGCAGCTCTCTTTGTGTTGGCCAAGAATTGGAAATTTAAGGGATGCCCATCAGTTTGGGGAATGACTGAACAGGTTTTGGTATATAAAATGTAATGGAATACTAGTAAGTGATTAGTAGGCAAATTTCAGAAAAATCAGAATAGATTTACATGAATAGATGCGAAGTAAAGGATGGGGGCAGAACCAGTAGAATACTGGACACAGTAACAGTAATATTATGTGATAATCAGATGTGAATGACTTCACTATTCTCAGCAATACAATGATGAAAAATGCTCTCCATCTCCAGAGAAAGAACTAGTGGTGTCTGAAAGCAGATTGAAGCATGTTATTTTTTTACTTTATTTTTTTTCATGCTTTTTTCCCCCTTTTGGTCCAATTCTTCTTTCACATGACTAATATGGAAATATGTTTTATATGATTGCATGTGTATAACATATCAAATTGCTTACCATCTTAGGGAGGGGGAAAGTGAAGGAAGGAGGGAGAAAATTTGGAACTCAAAATTTTAAAGAAATGAATGTCAAAATTGTCTTTACATGTAATTGGAAAAAAATGCTATCAAAGAAGGATAAGAGCTAGACTGACAATTTCATTGGTATAGGAAATTCTCAGAAGAGAAAACTCCTTCTACCATTGAAGGTTGACAACTCTGACCCTTAGAGAGATTGAGAGACTTGCCTATGGTGACAGTTTATATTCGAGAAGGGACTAGAACTAATGTCTTTCTGGTTCTGTGGCTGGTTTTCTATCCACTATGCCAAGGTTCCTATGGGGGTTTGATGTAAGTGCGTACCTGTGTGTGTGAGTGTGTGTGTGTGTGTGTGTGTGCATATGTATGTGTGTGAGAGAGACAGACAGAGATAGAAAGACAGACAGACAGACAGACAGACACACACACACACACACACACACACACACACACACACACAAAGAAAGAGCCAGAGCCAAAATGAAAAATTATGGGAAAAGTCTTCTCTATTTCAGTAAACAATACTTAATGAACAAGAGTGGGGGCTCAAATCTAATTGGTTGATTAGAGAAAGAGACTTAATTTTACAAATTTATGGAGAAATAACAAAACATATCCATGGATTACCTTAGAAGCCAATAACAGAATGTATAAAGAAAACAAGTCCTTATTAGGTTTCCAGAGGGTGTGATTTTCATGGAGGCTGTTTGTGGAATGGTTGACCCTAAGCCCTGTTATGTAAAGAGAAGGAGATTGAGACCCAGAGAAGTAACTTGAACTTTCCCAAGGTACACAGAAAGTTAGTTGCAGGTATGGGGACTAGAACTTTATTCTCTTGCTTCTAAGGTCATTGTTCTTTTCCTGCTTGTTAATAAACTTCTGGTCTTTGCCATTGTCAAGTTACACAAGCAGATCTGCTGCCCTGAAGTCCCTTCTTATCCTAATATAAGAGGGCATAGTTCTAAAGGAACACTATTCATATCCTTTCCTTTAGAAATTCCTGAAATAATGACACAGTATTTCCAATTATATTGATGTAATACTTTATTTCACTTTTCAAGGGACATTAATATCCATGATCCTAATGGATACTCAGAGCCCTAGAAAGCAGCACTTACCAACATTTTGGTCTTTTTCTTTCTCTCTCTCTTTCTCCAAAAAATTGCATCTTCTTAATGCTTTTTGTAAAAAAAAACAGCTATAAAAAGATTTTCTTAGGTTTACATTTTATTCAAACAAATTTAAGAAATATTATAATGTTTATAATATACAATCTAAATCATGTAATGAAATCTAATATGTACATATAGTTATTTATAAAATTCTTACTTTTTATATTTGACTTATAAAACAATATTAATAATAACAATATTATCGACTTAAAAATTTAATAATAAATAAAATAATTATAATAAGGACCTGAGTTCAAATCTAGCCTCAGACACTTAACACACTTACTAGCCATGTGACCTTGGGCAAGTCACTTAACTCCAATTGCCCTGCCCTTCCCCCTCCAAAAAGCAAAAAAACAAAACAAACCCAATATTATCACTATGATGGGTAGGTTTAGTTCTCAGTGCAAAGTTTCTCAAAATATAGTGTCATTTATAACACTGCTGCTCACAATTCTTTTTCAGTCACTGATCAATCTCATTACTTTGTTTCTATGGTAATTTTTATTAGAAACCCTTTTTCATACCTTCCTCCCAGGATTATTGTGTGGATCACACAAGAGAATATCTATACAGTACTTAGCACAACACCTTGCACGTAGTAGGTGCCTAATACAATGCTTGTCCCCCTTCTCCCCACCAAGATGTTATTTCTTACCAAGAAATTTATGGTCCCTAACACCACTTCCTAAGTTTCTCTCTCTCTCTCTCTCTCTCTCTCTCTCTCTCTCTCTCTATATATATATATATATATATATATATATATATATATATATATATTTATACACACACACACACACACACACCCATATGAGTCACCAGAAATAGAGTGTAATTATCTGGTCTGACAAGTCTTTGGAGGCTCTCCATCACTGTTTTACAGATGAGGGAACTGTTGCTGAGGGAGGTTAAGTGACTTGCATGGAAACACACAGCTCGAAGGAGTCAGCATCAGTATTCAAAGTCAGTTCTTTCTGGTTCGGGCCTGGCATTTTATTTCCTGTACCTCCTGGCTACACCTGGACTATATTCTATTTCTGGCTTCCTTTTGTCTGCACAATAAAATAAGAAAATATATGCAAAGTGTTTTACAAACTTTAAATTAAAAACCCACATATATTTTGTGTGTATATATGTATACCCATGTACACAATATACATACATGTATATAAACATATACTTATAAACATGTACATATATTTGCATATGACATATGTATGGTGTTTTATACATATGTATAGTACTGTATGATATCAACCCAAATGTTACAATAAGTTACTATAAACACCCCATAAAAGAAAGAATTCAGACTCCTCCTCTGTACAAAGGGAGGAGAAAGAAATTTTATATGGAATTTCCAGATTGCTCTAGTGACAAGTCTTTAACCCTCACAATGTGGATGGGATAATCATATTGGGAAATACAAGGTTGCCCATTCACTTCCTCCTCACTACCTGCTTGAATATAGGGTGTTAGGGAAAATTTGTTACTTTGTAAACCCATTGATGGTGATGTGCATCAAGAGAAAACTAATATAATTAATGGATTTGAGAATCAAAATGATGTAATGCAAGAGGATTGAATTGGACTTTGCACTGATGGGCTGAAGTGATATCAGGAAGAAATGCAGGTCTATAAGTACCAACTAAAAATATGGTTTTCCTTATAACTTGAATACATTGCATACTTCACAGATAATCATTCATACTCAAAAAATGTGAGTTATATATGTAGTTTAAAAAGTTGCTATAAGAGTGATCAAAACATTCCATGAAAAGAAAAACTCTGCAAAATTGTGTAATGATATGAGTACAAAGTATGCACTGGATTTCTTGTGTTAAAGTATTTCAAAGGCTATTTGGACTAAAAAAAAGAAATGGCCACTTTCCTTAATAATGACAACAAGGAAGAAATTGCCCTAATTTTAAACAAAATGTCCTATGAAACTTGCATATTAGTAGATATTAAAAAAAACTGATTTATACTCCAATCCAGACCGATTAGACTGAATTTATATAAAAAATTAGGGCCAGGGATAAATTTATGAAATGATATTTTGATGTTCTTTCCCCCCGTTTTAAATACTTGTCCTGAAAATGAAATAGATGAAAAATGATGTGACCTGCTTATTAGTTACTTGAGCTGTCTGCAGAAACTATTTTCACCTTATTTTTAAGGAATTTCTAAATATGAATGTCAATTTTCCAGGTGCCACTTTCAAGTTGTAGCACAGTGCCTGATACATAGAAGGTATTTAATAGATTCTTGTTGGTTGGAACATGATTATACATTGTTAATCCATTGGAACTAGAATGGAGAATAGAAGTTTCCTATGATTGCATGTTGAAATCAACATTTGAGCCTGCTAATCTTATATTTTGGCTTTGGGTGAATAGATAATTCTCTACTTAAGAAAAATCAAGACAAGTTTCACTGGACTTCAAAACATCTTGTTTATGTGAGATGGAGTTTTTATCACTGCATCTTTTAGAAAGACAAAAATAATGATCATTTTTTAACCACCGCTATAAGGCACAGTGGTTGAAAACTATAAGCAGTGGTTGAAAAATGATTACGAATTATGATGTCATCAATGGTATCATATCTGGGAAAACTTCTAGTCATGTTAATAATAACATTAATATTTAACATTTTAAAACAAAAGTGAAAAATATATGATTTTACTAATAAACATCCCTCTTCATTTTTAAGATTTGTCTTATACAATTTTATTAAATTTTAAATTCTATTTGAATAAAATACTAAGAAATTTTTTATATTTCTTATTTTATGAAACACATGAATGAGTCACCATGTTTTTGTTCTTCTTGGTCTTGTTAAAAGTCAGGAAGAGGGATGTTACGTTAAGTTCAGAAGCTACTAACTTACAGGGCAAGGGGCAGCTAGGTGGCACAGTGGATAAAGTGTTGGGTCTGGAGTTAGGAAGACTCATCTTCATGAGTTCAAATCCAGCCTCAGACTCTTACTACCTGTGTGACCCTGGACAGGTCACTTCACTTTGCCTCAGTTTCCTCATTTGTACTATGAGCTGGAGAAGGAAATGACAAACCACTCCAGTATCTTTGCCAAGGAAACCCTAACGGAGATCATCAAAAGTCACACATGACTGAAAAACAACTCAACATCTTATAGAGTTGTTCTGAGAAGCTAATTAAATAATGAGTGTAAAAGTACTTTGAAAAGTATAATAAAACACCACACTAGTCTAATGGGATGTAGTGTGTCAATATTTCAGGACATATTTTTCTAAACGCAAGTGCGGAGTGTGCCTTACAGCAGAATCTCTTTCATAAGAGGTGGTCTTATGGAACATGTTCTGACTCCCTTCAGACGGACATGTTGATTGGCCTCTTTCTGAGGAAGAGGTATTTTTCTTGGACGCAGAAACTCCCGATTGGGTGTCATATCATTCCATATCACAGCATCTGTGTCAGTGAGCATTGGCCCCTGAGCATCCTGGGGAGCAAACTCTTCCGGAAGCTCCTCTCCCATCAGCAGACTGTAAGAGCTGTTGAAAGCCTTCACTTCAGGTCTTCGGGATCCCTCTCTTGAGATAAGCCTGTAGCCACCTTTCCCTTGGACTTCCAGAAGGAGGAAGGAATTCTTTCCTCTCCTTCACTCCCAAGCAACAATGGTGGCTCCCACTGTAGCACATGGCAATGAGAATGTATGCTTGCCTAGATGACGCTGAGAAAGAACCTCTTGTACATTGGGATATTTTCCCAGACTACAGGTCTTGAGAAGAAGACATTTCCAACCTTGGGAGTTGCCCCTTAAGTTTGAGAGTTCTTAGTTTCCTCTGTTGGTGCTGGTTCCTCAGGGAGAGATGCTTTCTGCAGTTACTCAATTTCTCAGAGAGGATGGCCACAGATAGACTCATCCCGAACCTGAATGAGCTAAAGATCCATGCCTGGTTGTCCAAAATATTTGTGCTTCTGCCATTTCCTAGATGGTACACATTAGAGGTGAATGTGAAATATCTGTTCAGTCGTCCTTGTTCAGTCACCCAGCCTTGTTCAACCCTTTGTGACCATACTGTCCATTTGTTTTTTTGGCAAAAGTGGTTTGCTGTTTTCATCTCTAGTGGAATAAGGCAAACAGAGATTAAATGACTTGCCCAGGGTCACATAACTAGTAAGTGTCTGAGGCTGGATTTGAGCTCAAGTCTTTCTGACTTCAAACCCAGTATTTTACCCACTGAGCCATCTAGCTGTCCCTTAGCAGTCCTACAAAGGAAATTATAGGCACGAGACACCAGTACCCTTTATTTTATAGTTATACCTAGAGTATAGAGCAGCATTATAGAGCGAGGGCATAAAAAGTCACCAAGAGATGGAACAAGTAGGAACTCTCTTTTAGGTGTCATAATCTGCCAGGATTGAACCCTATTTATTGTGTCAAGTGTCAGAGACTTTTTCCTTTTTCTGGAAAGGGGCACTCGAAGGAGACATGAGGACAGTTTGAAGTATTAGGGTGGCAGATCTTGTTATCTGTCATTGATGAAGGCTAGACATACATTCATAAAGAATAAAAGAACATTGACCTGAGAAGCAAATCAATGGCCTGGTTTTGGTCACAAGTTCTGCTACTAACTAGCTATGTGACCTAAGGAAAGTTATTTACTTCTTTGGGTCTCACTTTCCTCATGTCTAAAATCTATGACATTACTAGAGAAATAACATGCTTGTAAATATTTAATAACTGGCTCTGAAAAAAAGCACCTAAAACACATACATAATTAACTTACATTATTAACATTTCCCCAATCATTTTCTTAGGTCTAGAGTCTAGACAAACCACAAAACAATGCATTAAGCCCTGATTTGTAGTATCTGCTGATTTCTGAGGTGTCTGTGGCATTCTGAATACTTAACAATGAACTCATCTACCAGTTTGAGCTGTCCCCAACACACTCCTGGGCTAAAAGGTCTGTAATGTATTTCCTAGGGTTAGCATTTGCTGATTCCAGGACCATGTCTAGCAGAGGCTGAGTGAAATGTCACCATTTGTTTCTGGCCAAATATAGGTCAATATCCATAAAATAGTTTATTTATGGGTGGTCTGTGT
>NW_027185804.1:38351426-38368461 GCF_028583685.1 Petaurus breviceps papuanus
CTGAGACTTGGTTGGCTCTTCAATAAAATGTGGATGAGAATGGGGTACAATGGGAAATATTTCCATTGCCCACTCCATTAGGCTGTTGTGGGGAGAATTCTATAGCTGTGTGACATTGGGCACATGCCTTCACTTCCCTGGCCCCAGCTTCTCTGCAAAACAGGTGGTTTGAATGAGACAATCTCTAAAGTCTCAGTGCTAAATCCTAACCCTGCAACATTATGTACTGTTTTCAGTGAGAGGGTTTATTGCTTTATATTGTTGCAGATGACCCTTCACCAAGAGAAGTGTCCAAGTTCCATGGTTGCCCAAGAGCAGAAGCTCCATCTGAAAGACCAGAAAAGCAGAATTAAAATCTAGAGAGATGCTGGAGCCCTAAGAGCTATCCCTCCCTTCTAGCTCATTTGCACAACACATCATCCTCAAAGGACTTCTTTTCCCAAGTTTTATCTCCCATTCTGAAAGGTCAACTCCTCAGCCTTTGTCTTGGTTCATTGATCTGAAATCTACATGGTCACATTCCAGGGTCCTCTTGTTCACTACCCTTTGCCCTTGCTTGGCTTTTTACCACTGATCTATTATGTTTCCTGTACAGCCTATTTTCCTGAACTGTCTATGTGATCCTCGGGAATCCCTCTGATCACCACCCTAGTTCCTACCCTGAAACTCTGAGTAAAATAGTTTATTGTCCCAATTCCCATAAGGAACTGAGTGCTCAGTTATAAATTCCAAGGACTTCTTTGTTAGATCAGAAGCCATGGTACAGACTGGCAACGTGACAGAATTCATTTTTCTAGGACTCTCTTCTAATCCAGAGATTCAGAGAGTTTCTTTTGTGCTGTTTTTGTTCTTGTACATGGCTATTGTGCTGGGAAATTCCCTTATTGTGTTGACTGTCAACTTCAGCAAGAGTCTTGGTTCCCCAATGTATTTCTTCCTTAGTCATCTTTCCTTTGTGGAGATCTGTTATTCCTCCACCACTTCCCCCAAACTCATTGCAGATTTACTTGTTGAGAGGAAGTCCATCTCCCCAGAGGGCTGTATCACACAAGTGTTCTTCCTCCATTTATTTGGTGGCATTGAGATGTTTCTTCTTACAATAATGGCTTATGACCGATACCTGGCCATTTGTAAGCCTCTGCACTATGTGACCATTATGAACCATTGGGTCTGTGCCCTGCTGGTTGGGGTGGCTTGGTTGGGTGGCTTTTTACACTCAACTGCCCAAATTCTCCTTCTATTCAATTTACCTTTCTGTGGCCCTAATGTGATTGACCATTATTTCTGTGATGTGCTTCCTCTGCTGGACCTTGCCTGCACTGACACCTTCTTCACTGGGTTGCTTATTGTGGCTAATGGGGGGAGCCTGTCAGTGGTCAGCTTCATCATTCTCCTGACATCTTACAGTGTTATCTTGTTCCACCTAAGGGGGCATAGCAAGGAAGGCCGCCAGAAAGCCCTCTCCACTTGTGCTTCCCACATCACTGTCGTCATCTTGTTCTTTGGGCCCTGTGTCTTCATCTACCTGCGGCCCAACACCACGTGCTACATGGACAAGATGGTGGCCGTATTCTACACAGTGATCACTCCCCTCCTCAACCCAGTCATCTATTCTTTGAGGAATGCTGAAATGAAGAATGCCGTAAGGAAGCTGTGGGTCAAGGCCCTGAAACCAGGAGAGACATGAAGAGAGTCATGAAAGGTCCCTGCCATTAATTTATCCTCAATTGGAATGGGTGAACCCAGGAGAAGTAGAACTGAATGTAAAACAGTAGATACTCTTACCAATAATAGGACTTCAACAGATATTCAAAATGGCTTTCTGTGAACACAAAGGGCATAGAGAGTTTGTTAAATTGTGCTCATGAAAGTGTTGTTCCAGATTTCAATTAAAAAAATATATACACATACATATTTAAGCATACATGATTGTGTGTGGGCATATAGAGTAATGATTGTATTTCCCATTTTGCGTTTCTTGTTGGCAATGTGGTGTCATGGTAAGAGCAGGGTTATGAGTTTGAATCTTGGCTCAGTTATTTAGTAGTTGGGTTACCTCAGGCAAATAATAGTGATGATAACTAGCATTTAGGTAGCACTGACAATGGCCAAGCAATTTTCATGTTTCATCTCATTTGATGCTCACAAGAAGCCTTTGAGCTGGGTTCTGTTATTATGTCTCTTTTACAGATAAGCAAGCTGAGGCTATGAAAGTTTAAAGGAGTCGCTCAGTGCCACATAGCTAATAAATGTCTTAGGCAGGATTTGAATTTGGGTCTTCCTGACTCCAAATCCATCTCTCTCCACTGTGTCACCTAACTGTTCCCTCTCCTGGGCTTCAGTCTCCTAAGTCTTAGAAATCTCTAAGACTTCTCAGTCTAATCTTCTATGAACATCAAAGAATTATGATGCCAGTTCCCTTTCTTCTTCACCCTATTTCTCTTCTTCCTTGATTACATCTGGCCCCACATTATATTTATTTGTTTGCTTATTGCATTCTGCCTTGTAGATTGTAAGCTCCTTGAGGGCAGAGACAATGATTTTATATCTTTATAACTGAAGTCCCAAGTACTGGGTCTTGAACTTAATAAATAAATGTTTTTGGATCAGAATTTGTCCTTGAACCCTAGTGGGACCTGGACATCATCTGCATATGGATTATCCACATTGAATATATGGCAAGCTGTCAGGTTGACCCTTGCTATAAGGTGGCAGGCAAGAAAAGCACTTACAGGGTTGTTGCTTGCTGTTTGTCCTTTGTTCTTGAAGAGTATCATGACATCAGGGAGGTGATGCCATGACTTGCAAGTGAATTGGATTTAAGTGAGGAAGAGCTGTGCAAAATCACCAGCTTCACTTTCTCCTCCAGAGCCATCTGGGTCCAGTGACCAGATAAGGATCAGGACAACTGGAGATGGCCCAGGATGCAGTGAGGGACCTTGGCCTTTTCAAGCTAAGGTCTTTAACATTTCTCAATTTGATTGGGCAATCAGACTTGCTCAGGGTCACAGAGCTAATAAAGGTTTGAGGTCAAATGTGGAATCAGGTCCTCCTGATTCTGGGACCTGTGCTCTATCCATTGTGCCACCCACCTGCCCCAGTTATTATGTAAAATCCAGAGGTTGAGCTATAGACATCAACTCTCAAAGCTATCTTGCCACAGACATAACAGACCAAAAATGCATCCCTTAGGATCCCACTACCCCATTTCTAGTAGTGAATGACACCTGTGACCAAGGATGTATGTCATCACCCAATTGGCACATCTGCCAGATAATCCACTACTTTTTCTATATGAGCTTTAGCATCATTGTTGCTAAGTTCCCCAAGAAACTCTGCCCACCATATTGGCATTACAACAAACCATTGCCAACTTGACTTAAAGAATGCTTGAGTCCATGAATTAATTCCAGACAACCCTTTCCTGTACTTTGGTCCTTGAGGGGTCCCTGAACCTCTCAAACTGCATCAGTAATTCGTTCTTTAATAATAAACATAGCTCTTTAGTTTCACAGAGTATCTTACATGTGTTATCTCATTTGATTCTCACACTCCTTGGAGGTGGGTGCTATTATTATTATTCCCATTTTACAAATAAGTAAACTGAGCCTGAGAGAAGTTAGATTACTTGTGAAAGTTGTCATACATCTGGGAAGTGTCTGAGTCGGGATTTGAACTCAGGTCTTCCAACTCATCTACCTCACATGCTCTATCTTTTATGCCACTTGGTTACCTTGTTGACTCTAGAGATTAGGGACAAGTCATATTATATTTTTTGATCTGCAAAAGAGAGGAGGCAGCTAGTAATTCTAACTTAGAGTAAGTTTACTCTCTCATTCTCTACCGAGTAGTGGGGTACAAGGAATAGTGTGCAAGAGACTCTGAAGTCCTAAAAGAATTCGAATTTCACTCTTTATATCCCACTCTGTGTGACCATGATATTACTGAACCTCTCTCAGCCTCAGTTTCCTTATCTGTAAATCAGGGCTCATACTACCTATAGTACCTATCTCAGAGCTCACAAGAGATCTTTTCTATAAAGAACTTTTTAAAAATCTTGTCTCTGTAGTCTCACTTGGTCAGCTCCTATGGGTGGGGTCAGATAGAAAAGAAGGTTAGCTCAATCTTCAGAGATTGAGGTCTTTAAATGAGGATAATAGGAAAAAAAGGGGGGGGGAATCTGAATCTCCCTAAATCATTGGTTACTAATAATTATTTCTCTCAGAATTCATCAATTTCTTAACTTTTGTACCTCATTTTCCCAACTTTTACTACATTTTCTATGGTATTTCAACTTAAAAAAAACAACAACCCAACAACTAGGCTGTATATCACCAAATTAGTCAGCAGACTCCCTTTGGGAATGGAATTGCCAAACTTGATTTATCCCTCATGTATTCTTGTTACCCTCAAAGTAGACTCCAATTTTTACAAGCATTCTTGCCATGTAATTTGTGTTTTGCTGTCTTTAGATTCTACAGAAATGTAAGAGCTGGTCTCAGTGTTTCCCATTAAAACTCACGTTTTCTATCTTAGGTGTAGTATTTATTTAAAATGATTGAAGGGGTGGCTAGGTGGTACAGTGAATAGAGCACAGGCTTTGGAGTCAGGAGGACCTGAGACACTTATCAGTTACTGACTGTGTGATATTGGGCAAGTCACTTAACCCCAATTGCCCTGCCTTCCCCCCTCCAAAAAGCAAAAAAAAAAATCTGATTGAATATCAATCAATTCATCTACAAGCAAACTTTTGCTTTTTATGATTTCATACTGTCTAAGTAAATCCTTTTCTGTAGTGGGAGTCTTAATGACCAGTTTCCATAGAAACTGTCATACTATTAGAACTTGTGAATAAGCAACTGTTTCTGTCAATTTACAAATAAACTGTATTCAGTAAATAAATATTGTAAAAGCAAGTAAGCATGAAATATAATATACAAATGATAGCAGCAGTATACAGCAAAGTAATAAATACAGAATCTTATATAAATATAAATACAGAATACATAAATTTATTATATTATATATAAAAATATATTTGTGAATATAAAGATATTAAAACAAATATAAATAAAATTAAAAATTAATTAAAATAAATATATTAAAATATATAAATAAATACACATCTTATGTAAATATAATTTATACAAATATAAAAGCATTACTTAAATAGCATATAATGAAAATTAGTTTACAACAGAAATATTGGAAATAAATTCTGTTCCACATGCATTTATTGTAACAGCAAGTATAATTCATTATTAATGTAGGAAATATATATATATATATAATGCATCAATTATACCATTCATTAAAATCATATATTTGGAACCACATGAGATATATTGGGTCAGTTACGGGAGAGGAAATCCCACAGGAGAAAAGAAAAAAAAATAGATAGGAGCAAAACAATTCCAATTGAGGAAATAACTTGAATAGAAAGGAGAGAAAATAAAAAAAAATTAAAATTCATCAGGAAAGAAAATATAATTTACTTCAAAAGTATCTAAAACATTTTCACACCTTCTGTGGCCAAGTTGACACATTTCTTAGTTCCATGCTACCTTCCTTAAACATGGGAATTCATTCTCTCAAGGTATTAATTACTGAGTTTTTATTTAGCTGAACGGAATATCTGAAATTAGCCACGAGGTGGCGTGCTATTTGAGACAGCACCTTTTGTTCTGTCTTCCTGAAATATGTGTAGACTAAGTTCTTTCTAATATGCTGCAGTTTTAATAATGGACACGAGATGGCAGTGAAGCCTGCAACTTTTAAAATTGCTTTTCCCTCCTTGTGGCTCCCACTGTAATCCAAGGCCAATTGACAACCACTCTTGGGCAAAATCAGCTTTACTGATAACCTCTCTCAGGTCAGCTTTGATTTGGTATAAAAGATGAAAGGGAGTATTGCTTAAAATTTTAAAATATGAAATCAGTTACAGTCTCTATGCCCATAGTAGCCTACAACCTACAACTCTCTTAGGATGCTTTCCATCCTGTTGCTACAGCAAATGTTTAAATTTATTGTCATCCAATAGTTGCACCAAGATGGAACTGAAGGCAAAGGGATATAGAACTTCTCCTTATCCTGCCTGTTTCCCACAGGATCTTCTATGTGGTTGAGAAAGCACTTGTGACTCAGAAAGGAATAAAAAGAGAAATATGAATTTATTAGACTTTTATCATGTGCAAGGCACTGTGCTAAGCACTTTACAAATATTATGTCATTTGACACTCACATCAACTCTGAGAGGGGTTGTTATTTCCTGTTATTGTTGTTATTTTTGTTTTTATTCCCATTTTACAGTTGAGGAAACTGAAGCAGACAGTGGTTAAATGACTTGCCCAGGGTCACACAGCTAGTAAGTATCTGCAGTTGGATTTGAATTGAGGCCTAGGCCCAGCGTTATACCCATTGTGTCACTTTGAGATGACTGACACTCAGATGCTTTGTATACATGGTTTATGCCTCCTCAGTTACCTGCCTTGGCAGGGAGCATTGGGTGGGTGTGAGCAATTCCTTTGAATTACTGTGTGACAAAAGTGCAGAGTCCATTCTCTCAGGAAGTGGTCGAGATGTAGACTTGAGAAGTGGGAGGGACCTTAGGAGTTACCTGGCCAAACACTGTACTTTTTTTTTTTTTTTAAAGCAATTGGGGTTAAGGAACTTGCTCAAGGTTACACGGCCAGTTATTATTTCTGGGTGTGGTGCTGAGTATCTGAGCCCGGATTTGATCCAGGTCATCCCGACACTGGAGCCAGTGCTCTTACTCGCTGAGCCACCTGGCTGCCCCTAAGCAATTGGGGTTAAGTAACTTGCTCAAGGTTACACGGCCAGGTGTTTCTGGGTGGGTGCTAAGTGTCTGAGCCCGGGATTCGATCTCCAGGTCTTCTCAACACTGGAGCCGGTGCTCTTACTCGCTGTGCTACCTGGCCACCCCAGCACTGTACTTTTTTAAAACAAGGAATGTGAGACCTAGAGAGTTGGGAGGTTGCTCAAAGTCACACAGGAAGTAACTATTATAGCCTGCTGAGGAGGCAACATGGCATTGTGGCCAAACCAGGAAAGATGGGATCAAGTCCTTCATTTGACACATCTTGGTTGTGTGACCCTGAGCAAGTCACTTCACCTCTGTGCAGCAGGCCCCTGCATGTCCCTATGTTCCTGAGGCTGCTGTTAGGCCAGAATCTCTCCAAACTCAGATCTCCTCCCCCATCCCTCGCCATGTGACTTTGACTCTCACTTATTCCCATGACTCAGTGTTGATGGGCTCACAGTAAGAAGGTTTCAGTGGCAGCTACCTAGCCAAGATCCTAGCCCAGAACTCACCTCACTGCCCCTGTTTAGGCATTGGTTTCTGATCCACTGCCAGCAGCCAAGAACCCTGATGTCTAACATTCCAGACTTGATACTCAGTTTTTATCTCAGAAGCTAAGATATGTCACTCACCACTCTGATCTCTACCCTAGGACTGAGGGTTGAACTGTGACAATCTGTGTGTGTGTGTGTGTGGTGTGGTGAGGATTGGAGTAATAAGGATGACTGAGTCTGAGCTCATCTGCCCCCCAGAACTATGATTATAATGTGACCTTCTCAAAAAAGCGCCCTATGTCCGGAGATAATTTGGGACAGTCTGGAGAACAAGCAAATTTTTCCTGAGGTGCCAATTTCCAACAACAAGGTCGAGTAATTAGAGTGTCCACAGGTGCCTCCATGATGGGCCAAGAGAGCTCAGTGAGGCGAAAGGGGAAGCAAAGGCCAGTCACAAGTGCAGGAGGGGAAGTGGAATTCCTGGGAGGTGGTGAGGAAGGACCCCTGTCCAGTTATCCTGCGGTTCTGACTAATCAGCTTGAGTCCAGGCATCTCCAAGGTTTCCTCTCTGTAAAGGCCACTCGGGGCCCCCAGTTGCCTTTTTCCCTGGCCTATTGCTTCTTGCACTGCCACAGGTTGCTAATTCCATGCTGCTCAAGGTGGGTTCAAAGGTTCCCTCTCCAACCAAGCAGGGGTGGTGATCATGGGTAGAGATTCCAAATCAGTCTTGCTTTTTAATTTGTATTGCTAGCGCTTAGCCCATAGGGCTTCTTCAGTGTTTTCATTCATTCATATTTATTCATTCAATCCTATTTTCCTGGGAGTAAGGATACTAATGTGTCTTCCCACTCTTTTACACACTTCAGCTCATTAATTGGTTCCATGCCAGATAAGAGAATGAGCCACATTGGCTGCTTAGTCTGGGCCTTTGAAATTGCTAGCACCTGGTGTGTTCACCTTAGGTCAGATTAAGTCCTCAGCTCTGTAGCCTTATAAGTCAGGCCATCAAGCATTCACAAATCAATTACACTGTGGCAGGCACTGTGCTTGGGACCAATTTTGCAGTATGGGTCGATGTTTCCTATTCTTCAGGACAGGGCTCGCACTTTGTCTCCCTAGCCACAAGGAGGGGGTGATCATGGCCAGAGTTTCCAAACTCCACCTGGCCTTCTGGTTTATCTCCTTAATGCTCAGTACAATGCTTTGCATATAGTAAATGCTTGGCAAATGCTTTTTCATTCATTCATTCATTCGCTTGTTTGTTGGTTGGTTGGTTCATTCATTCTATGGGGCATTCTTGAGAGGATCAATGCAGAAGTGCCCCTCCCCACCCAGTTCAGTTCCTTCATCGACCAGCTCTTATGTTCCAGATAAAGCAGAGCCAAACAGGAAGCAAGTCTTTAGAAGGGAGGTTTCTCTGATCACCATGTGGATCAAAGTGCCTTCCTCCCCTACTGAGCCTTCTGGAACAAGAGGGACTCAGGGCCCATGGTTTTTTAGGTTCTTACTCAGATTATTGAATCTCTCACTTTCCACAAAAGGACTGAATTGGGTCATTCAATTGCCCTCTTTTCCTGAGTGCAGTAATCCAAGTCAAATATAAACTTCATGAGGGCAGAGACAATTTGTCTTTGGATCCCTCGTGCTTAGTACAGTGTTTTTTAGTGAATGTTGGCAGGTGTGAAATAAGTCTACCAATAAATTTCAGATCATGGAGACATAGCCTCCTTTTATCACACACATTCGTGCTATTCACCAGCTTCCAACTTTGATGCTGGCAACAAAACTTCCTGTAGACATTTTTTCAATGGGTTGGGTTGAGAAGCTATAATTTGGATTTTTTAGAAGGTTCAGAGAGTATATCACTTTGGAACTTGGAGATGAGGCTGGAAAAAGATAGTAACAACTGGTATTTATATAGTCTTTTAAAGTATACAAAATACATATAATGTCTCATTTGTTTCTTTCATCACAGCTCTGATGACCAAGGTTAAGCTTTCCTGTCTATAGTGGTTTTCTCTTTGGTCCTCTGGTAAGTCATGTTGAGGGGAGGGTATAAGGAGGCATCCTCAAAGACTTAAGAACACACATATTTGTTAAGGACGTTCCTGTGTCAATCTTCCTTGGGAATATTGTTATTTATAGGTGACGTAAAGCATGAATTGGATATATATGTGATTGGAATGATTAAGTAAAACATAATGGATTAACCTTTCTCCTGGCTTTAGTTAGAACACTAGTGTCAAGGAGTGAGTAGTCCTCAAAAGTCATGTTAATGGGACTAAGATGGTAGCCACTCAGCAGGATCCCCTTGATTCAAAATGAATTTTTCCTTGTCTAACTGATCCTGTAGGGTTGGAGGTACTTTACTCACCCATTTTCCTAGGAGATTCCTCTGCTCTGGATCTATTCATGCAATTTAGCCACGTGCAATCATGGGGCTACCTGTCCTTCAATACAAGGAGAGCTAGGCAATCTTTTCATACTTCTCTACTTGATAATGCCTCCCCCCACCCCACCCCACTCGAACCCTAGGGAAAATGTACATAGGATTTGGTATTAGGATCACCTCTAGGATTTCCCAAGAAGGGAGAGTAGACAGGTGCTCAATAAACAATAAGAACCGGGTATGGGACAGACATTTATTTCCTCCACAGAAAAGAAATGCTGAAAACCAAAAGATGCTCAGAAGGGCTTATTGACACTAAGCCATTAGATAAGTAGGAGGGGCTAGGAGAATGACACTTAAAACCATCTAAACATAGAGCAGTGTGTGAGCTCACTGTTTAGGCATTTTACCTATCACTTCAGCTCAGCATTACACAAACAGCCCCTGGTATATCTGCTGATTTGGGGAGCTGTTCCTGGGGACTTCCCCCTTACTGTCCTTTAGCTTTGACCAAAGGGACACAGGACATCTGGACCTCTTAATAAGACCACCTTCGAGCCTGGACCTCTTCATCACAGAATAGATGGTCATTCAATCAGGAAAGAAGAAAAGGTAGTCAAAGGTCCAAGTGACGCTCCCCTGGTTGAGTTCCTCTGTTCTAGCTGACACATGGGCAAAAATGCCATGAAGCAGAGATAGAGAAGGGCCAGTTTCTTCCCACTCTTTATTGGAAGCCTCAGAGTTACTTGGTGCAGGGCCAGGGGAAGAGAAGGGAAGCAGGAGCTTTGCATCTGTCAGAGGCCATGACAGGCCCAGGTGATCTGAGTGTCACTACTGAGCAGTATAAAGGGACTTACTGCAGGATAACATAGGGACAGAATGATTATGCCATTTATCACCCAATGCTTAGTTTCTTCAGAATATACCATGTGAACACTAAAAGGGGAGCTGATAGTGGTAAAGCAGACAAAGAAGACCATTAGAAGCAGGATGGCTTTGGTGGCTCTGGTCTCTGGGGAGGCCCTGGGGGACATGTGGGTTCCATGAATGTGCCGGACCTGCTGCTGGTGTCTGTACAGGACAAGCACCATGTAGCCACTGGTAACAGCCATGAGACCAACAAACACACCATCATAAACAGACTTCCAGATGGCAATTTTTATAGTATTTATGGCATGTAAGTTCAGAGAGCTAGACCAAATAGTCCACCTCTCTTTGCTGCTGTTTCTTGGGCAGGTCATATATATGGGAATGAAAATGGCTATCAGAAGATTGAGACCCCAGCAGAGCAGACAGCAGGGGAGGGTGCATTTTGGGGCTCTGGCCTTGAGCCCTGTCCACATCGGACCATAGGGACTGATGGTGATGGCCTGGGAAACACTGAGGAGGCAAGAGCTACAGAGGGAAAGGCCCTGGGCTGCTTGCATCAGGTAATTTAGGATTTTAACCTCATTACAGTCTAGGAAAGACTTTAACGCCCAGACCTGCATTATCTTGGGGACTCCTCCAAAGAGAATCAGCACAGAATTGGAAAAGGCCATGTGGATGACAATCATATCTATAGGTCTTGTCCTTTGCCCAGTGATGGATTTATGACCATATAGATAAAGGAGGAAAGAGTTCCCCACGATTCCAAGAACTGTGAGGTTCAGAAAGACAAACCCCAAGACTTCATTGTAAGAAATCATTCCTCGGATGTTTTAGGCAGAGCTTCTGGATTCAGAGTAACCTGGCAAGAAACACAGAAAATTTTGACTATTCCAAACCCAGTTTCCCAACAAAATCCCACCTTTTTCTTTACCTATTAGAGGAAGATCAGTAAACCATCCCAGACTAGGGGAGTGGAGAGGGATGTCAAATTTGTGTCCATGAGTTAACTTTCCATCCATCTCTTCAATGAACAAATATTTATTGAACACATTTCCCATATAATAGTAATAACAACTTACAACTTTGTGAAGGAGGTAGTACAAATATTTCTTTTTCTTTTTGGAGGGGGGAGGCAAGGCAATTGGGGTTAGTTGACTTGCTCAAGGTCACACAACTAGTGTCAAGTGTCTGAGTCTGGATTTGAACTCAGGTCCTCCTGACTCTAGGACCAGTGCTCTATCCACTGTACCACCTAGCTGCCCCAATGAATGCTAAAAATTGTTTTTATATGTAATTGGAAAGAAGGAAATATAAAAAGAGAATTGATGTAGTAGAAAAGGAAGGAATCCAAGGACAAAACTAGGATCAAAGGGTAAAAAATTACAGGGGAGCAAAATAATTGGTTCAGTACAAGAAAAGACCTCCTTGCAATCAGAGCTCTTTGAGAAATGGGATGGATTTCCACATAAGCAGACATTTTCAAGTGGATGCCAACCATCCTCTTATCAAAGATGCTATAGACAGCATTCATGCTCTGGGTAGGAGCTGAACAAGATGGTCTCCCACACACCTCATCACTCTTCAAGTCTATGGTTTTACAATTGAAATCAAGGCCATATGTAAGTACATGTTTACCAACACAAAGCATTATTTGGGAGCTTTTTTTCCCTCCCCCAACTCTTCCCCCAGAAGGCCACAATAAAGTTTAGATGTATTTCTCTATAGCTATAGATATACAGATGAACATATACATACATATAAGTACATATAGTACAAATATTTCTACCTCTGTTTTACAGACTTAGAAACTGTTCCAAATCCTTTGCTTTTCCCACTACACTTTATATATTAGCACTTTGCCAGGCACTGTGAAGGATACAGAAGGAACATGAGACAAGCCCTCTGACTCTGATGTAAAAGCAAAGGCATCGATAAAACCTATTTAAAAATAAAAATAAAACCCACGAGAATGAAAGAAATGTTAGAGGAATAGAAATGAGAATATATTGTCCTGTTTTTAAGAAGAAGATAGGAGAATAGAGTTTGCAAAGTTTGTTCCTTGACTGTCATTCCTTGCAACATTTTAGAATAATTTATTAATGTGACTATCCAGACACAGAAATGGAAATTAGAAAGAGGCAACATGGGGCAGCCAGGTGGCTCAGCAAGTAAGAACACTGGCTCCAGTGTCAGGATGACCTGGGGATTGAATCTGGGCTCAGATACTTAGCACCACACCCAGAAATAAATGCAAGTTACTTAACCCCGATTGCTTAAGAAAAAAAAAGAGGCAACATGACTTCATCAGGAATAGGTTGTGTCACACTGAGTACACACTGTCATCGTTGTTGGCATTTTTAGATTGATAATTCAGGTCAATGCAGTAAATATTATTTACCTGGGTACTAGTAAACAATTCACAAAGGCTCTTATGTTGTCCTTACATAAAAATTTGGGGTTAGACTAAAGTATGGTTGGGTGGCTTTGGAAATAGTTCTATAATGGTACATAGAGCATAGTAATCAATCAGTTGATCTCAGCATGGAGGGAGCTTTTTAGTGACTTCCTGTGGTCATGTCTCCTTGGACCAGTGCTATTTAACATTTTGATCATTTTCATTGATAAAGGCATGCATGACATGCTAGTCATATTTAAAATGAAACAAAAAGGTATCCTAGGAAAGATATCTACTATGTTGAAGAGATTTTTGTAGTAAATAGCTAGAATATTCCTCCAAATCTCCATAGATTAAATTAAATGAAAAATAAACATACATTTTTATACTTGGCTTCAAAAAATAGACTTCACAAGAAAATCTTTTAAGGTTATCTGAGAGCCTGTTGGACTGAAAGTTCAATATGAGTCCATAGTGTGATGTGGGTGCCAAGAAAACTAATATGATCTTGGTTCTGTTGGGGAAGAAACAATCGTCCCATTGTACTCTGTCTTGGAGTGTAGAGTTCAGATACATTATAAGAAGGATATTTTACCGTTCTCTCCAATATATTGTGGTGTGTACTTGGTAGGTGTCTTCTAATGAACATCAGTTTGAAATCAGGTCATTTTTCTCATAACCTCTCCAGAGTTAAGGCTAGCTTTCCTACAGAGCCTTACAGGTTATTCACTGACATTTGAAGATACTCTGGGGAAGCCTATCCCATACTTGATACTATTGTTGTCTATTGTGCTTGTACAGTATCTGGGAAATTCTTTTGTTCACGATGTGGTGAGCTATACCAGTGAAATCAGAGGTCTGGACTGAAAATATATCACCCCCAAATCTAGGGAGTAAGCTCAGTTTTTTCTATTTAAAACAATACTGTAAGTGCCATCAATGCCACTAATTTTAGCATCTTAGGGCAAAGCTCCACCCACCCTGTCTTTGTTACTGTTCTGTCAATATACTACATTAATTGATTTTGAGGAATCATGCATACCCCCTGTTTGCTGGGTGAGCTCCCCAGGACTGTTATTTCTCTTAAGTATATTTGACTCCACTATTTTTCTTAGCTCTCTTTAAAAATCAAGGATTTTGCAAATTGCAACTGCACAGAAGGCTTTAACCAGCATCTTTAGGACAAAATTACTGTAGGTGATTTTGGTTTTTGTATTGGTGTGTTCCATTCAAGGAAGTCAGTTAGAAAAATCCATGGTTACATCAGCACTTACCTTTGAATATATCAAAATGGAATAGGACAATATTTTTAAACAGAGATACAGCAATTTATTTATTTTTTTGTACAGGAACTCTCCACTATTGCCTACCTTACCCAACCTAGTCTTGTGTAGGGCAGGCTCCCATATCCTATGGCCAGAGGGAATTAAATAGACTCTGAGGACATACTCATAATCTGTAGACAGGGGTTTATCCCTCTCCAGTCAGAAAGGACTGGATGCTTGGAGGCAAATTGCTTAGGATTGACCTGTGCATTGACCTAGGATCCAAAGACAAAAACCCAATGTCCTTCCTCTTTCAGGAGTGAGAAATAGATACAGACCTTTGAGTTGGAAGTGACCTTTTAGATCATCCAATTGCCATACAATGAGGAAACTGAAGTCTGGGGTGGGGGAAAAGACCTTCCCCCTCTCCCCAAAGTCACACAGGCAAGAAACAGCAAAACTAGAATTTGGAACCTGGTCATCTGACTCCACATTCAGTATTCTTTCTATGACACCACTCTGCATGGGTAGTCACACTCTCACTGTATATAGATATGGCCTGATTTACCTCTATGTAAAAACTAACAATAAAATATAGGAAACTGCTAAATCTTACTATGGGATAGATAATAAGTGGCTGGGATTGGAGAAGACCAGGGCAGGGGTAGAGGTGGAGGAGACTGGAATGAAGGACCTAGGGATACTGTAATTGGAATGGCCTGATAGCTTGTCTGTCAAAGCCAAATTGCCATGTGGCAGCTTTTGGATTCTGGGACAGAGAAAGAGCTGGGTCTGTTAGGTCAGGAATGTTTTCACAGTTTTTCCTGTCATCACATGATTCTCAGCCTTTTGACCTCATGCCATCAACATCTAGGAGGTAGGGGAGGGAAGGAAGAAAGTAAAGGAACTGATATTAGAAGCCAAATGTTGACTGCTGTTCCCATCTCCAAACCTATAGAGAACCATGACTTTGAAACTGCCCTGAGTCAAAGAGACATGAGACATCTTCTTTCCCAACTGACAGAGGCTGAATTAGAGCCCAGAAAACCTTGATTCTTGGCTGTATTCAGGCTCAGTGATTACAACTCCTTCCACTCATTTCATCAGACTATTATTGACTAGGCCCCAGCGTGCTCTTGGGCTCCCCACTGGAATTCCTTAGGAGTTCCAACCCTACATAATCTGATCCAACCTAGATGGTCCCTGAGCAGAAAGGCTACTGAGGCAGAGGTTTAGCCAACCCTCAGCTTGGGTGCAATGTACTTCCAAGTGGCCTAATTATCCCTATTTAGACACTTTTCTAAACCTCAGCACCTAGAGATCTGGAATCCTGGTTTCTTTCTCCCTGGAGAGACTCTCTACCAATCTCTTTCTCTGAGGCTGAGACCTAGAGTTACTCACCAGACTGATCAATGTTGCCAGGGAAGAGTGCAGAGCTGTGGCAATCAGGGTATGGGCATATGCGCATGGAAGATGACTGGGGCTGGGGTTATAAACTTAACCATGTGTGATCTCATCTTCCCCTGAGGTGTGATTATCATGTCACCTCCAGAAAGTGTGACACTGTCTGCGGAGGGAAGCTGGGATGTGTCGGAAGCAGCAGCTAACCTTTGTCCCAGGTGCAAATCTCCATCAATAATGATGACTGATTAATTATAGTCTCCAAATGAGCATCTGCCAGCAGTTGAGAAGGAAACATTCCTTTATTTGTTGAGAAGGAAGGGGGAAATGTGGGTTCACAGAGGTCATGGAGAGTAGTGGGTTCAGGGTCCCTGAGGGCTGATGAATGAGGGCCTTGTGTCTATACTTTGGGTCTCTTGTTGAACTGTTCTGCCCTGGACATCACTGAATCACCCTCCTTGTGAGACCTGCTGGGGTCACTTCCCTTGGAGCTAAATGGGTGACCTGGCCTCTTCTGGTGACCCCTTGATCAATCATTTCCTATTCAAAACACATGTCCCCTGGCTTCTTGCTAAGAGCATGTATGAACCTTTGGTTCCTGTGATTTGTGGGTCACATAAAAGAGGATTAGCCTTTGAGTGGGAAATAATTAGTAGACTTTAGGAGGATAGATAACTTTACCATCTCTCTTCCATTTCTTGAGGATATGGGGACTCTTTGAGATGTCCATAAGACTTTTGTTACATCTGGCAAATATTAGGTGCTTAATAGGTGTATGTCAATGTGTATGTATTCATTGTATGACAATGTGAAAGTCGTGAAGTTATGTTGGCCTAAATGAGCATGACACTGGATTCCACATTTTTGACTCCCTCTTCTGCTTTGTGGGGTCTTACCCCTCCTTGAGAATAGGTGACCAGACAGAGGCCATGAGATGTGGCACCCTTGTGGTTTTGAGGGCCTGGGAATTCCTGGGCATGAGGGCTTTGCAGTAGTGAGGGAGCCTGCTTGAGAGTACATAACATAATTTGATAGTGGACCCAGTCAGCATGGTTGTATGACTTCTGCAAGAGTAGGAACTGAGGATGCAGATAGGGAAAAATCCAAGGTTATGGTTTGAGAAGGAACAATCAATGATATATAAGAGTTCAAGGGTTCAATGTAATGTACTAGTTAATTATAGGGTCAAGTTTGTGAAGGAAGGAAAGTGAAGTCAGGGTGGGGATGACAGCCTGAGTGCTGAGGCACAGGGCATCATGTTAAGGATAAAGACTCATTTTGGGAGGAGTGAAGCTTTGGGAGAGATGGAATAATAGGGAATCATGACTGGCTAAAGGAGATCTTCGAATGTAAGATCGTGTGTGTGTGTGTGTGTGTGTGTGTGTGTGTGTGTGTGTGTGT
>NW_027185804.1:38368471-38428089 GCF_028583685.1 Petaurus breviceps papuanus
GTGTGTGTGTGTGTGTGTGTGTGTGTGTGTGTGTGTGTGTGTGTATGTTCTTGATTGTTTGGTCTGTCCCATTGATCTACATATATGTTTTGGGATTTTTTTGACCTTGCTTGGTGGTGTGGGGAATGCTTCATTAGGATAGGGAACTCCTGATGAGTTAAATACCTTGACCAATACAAATCATAATTTTTGACCTTAGAGAGAGTAGCTTGGAGTAGGGGAAAAGTAAGGCAAAAAAGACAACATAGATGGGAGAAAGGGTCAAAAGACATTGAAACTAAGGACAGAAGAAAGATCATGTGATCAGAAATAGTGTTTATCCTTCCTTTTCAAAGAGGATCAATGATATCATGACTCTTGATTTTACATATATTCTTTTGATTATATCAAATAAGGGCCCCTCAAAGCCTATTTTTAAGAGTTTTTAATATGGAATGTTACATTTTATAAATGGCTTTGTCTGAATCCATAGAAATAATGAGGTGACTATTCTTATTTATATGATGAATTATGTTCATTGTTTTCCTAATGTCAGCCAGATAGCAAACATTTATCAAGCTCTTATTATGTACCAGAAATTGTTAGGTCCTGGGGATGCCAAAAATGGGGGGGGGAGGAAAGCAAAACTAGAATTCCCTCAAGGAATTTGCATTATAATAAGAGAATCCCTGTTATGAATTTCAGTTAGTTATTGTGAATAATTGGTAAATGTATTTTTTTGTAGTCTCCAAGGAAGTATTTGGGTTTTTTTTGCTTTTTGGAGGGGAGATGGTAGGGCAATTGGGGTTAAGTGACTTGCCCAAGGTCACATGGCTAGTTTTGTGTTAAGTGTCTGAGGCCAGATTTGAACTCAGGTTTTCCTGACTCCAGGGCCGGTGCTCTACTCACTGCACAACCTAGCCGCCCTGGAAGTATTTTATGTCAAATTTTCACATCAATAGTCATTAGTGAAATTGTTCTGTGCTTTTTTTTGTCCTCTGTTTTGCCTTTCCTAAGATATCAGAAAATATTTTCTCAAAAAAGGCAGTTTGGGGATTTCATTCTGCTACAATTTTTGAGAATTTTTGTATCATAGAAGTTTTTTAGTTTTTTGTTTTTCTTTTGTCAGGGGAGGACTTGATCCCTCAACTTATTTGATATCACAAAAGACCCAGAATATAATAACCAGGTGTTAATGATATATCATACTGACTATAGAGATCTCCCAATTCCTTTAAGAGGTGAGAACACCCCAGAAATCAAATTGGTACCAATCATTCTCTCAACAACTGGATGAACAAGCAAATTCACCATATCTCTAGGGGCTTTAAATAGTTAATCCCTCAAGGAATTTCAAGTTTTAGCTTTAGAAACATTGCAAAATGGGTTCTGACAGTGGAAGAGACCCCTGTAGGGGTGAGGTAGAAAGAAATTTCTCTCTCTTCCCCTCACATTGGCTATGTAGCTTTGAATGGAAGATACTGAACAGCGGGAGACACTGTATTGAGTGGGGAGCATAGATACAGACTCCAGATAGACACAGATACCAAAGAGCAGTCACCTGAGGAGACAAGAAGTATTTTTTTTTTTTGGAGGGGAGAAGGCAGGGCAATTGGGGTTAAGTGACTTGCCCAAGGTCACATGGCTAGTAAGTGTTAAGTGTCTGAGGTCAGATTTGAATTCAGGTCCTCCTGACTTCAGGGCCAGTGCTCTGTTCACTGCACCACCTAGTCACCCCAACAAGAAGGACTTGTGACTTCTAGAAATTGAGGGTTAGGCTGTGAAGAAGGGCTGACCCCGGAACTCAAAAGTGAAGACTCTGAAAAAAGAAAGGGCATCCAGGTCCTTCTGTACCAGTCATTTTGAGTTGCCTTTGCCATATGCATGGGAATGTGTCTCACATTCTGTGTTTGAATCTCCTCTTTCCATAGATTCCATACTTGTTTGTGGGAGAATGCTGCCCAGGTTCATAAGAGGGATGTTTAGTTCCAACTGTTTTTGTTATGCTATCTTAGTAAATACTCTTAGCAAACTAAGAGTTAATTTTCTACTGACTGGTTGTTAGTAGGGTGCTCATTAATGGAGGATTATGAATTAAGAGTACAGAACCAGAGGGTTATCCATAGAATCTGAAGAAACAGATGTTCTCTGAAGACTCAACATGCAAATATTAAATACAAGTTATAGGAGCAGCCCACAGGGCTTGTTACACTTTACTACTAGAGAGAGTTCAATTTGGAGAGCGTGGAGGTTTTAAAATTTTAATTTGTAATTTTTTTTTAAGCAATCGGGGTTAAGTAACTTGCTCAAGGTTACATGGCCAGTTATTTCTGGGTGTGGTGCTAAGTGTCTGAGCCTGGGATTCTATCTCCAGGTCATCCTGACAGTGGAGCCAGTGCTCTTACTCGCTGTGCTACCTGGCCGCCCCTAATTTGTAATTTTTTAAAAGGAATAATAATCACAAAAAGACACATGACAAATAAAATGCATGCAAATAACACCTGATTTTTTTTAGCCTATGACCTCTTTAAGCCCTTACAACCCATCCACTCAGAGTTTAGCAGCACAGGAATTCTAAAGACATCTTCATCCCTGGGTCCCTCCCTTAGAAAGTCACCTCTTTATAAAACCCTAAAGACTCCTTTATCGGGCTAGAGATCCTCCTGCAAGGATGTGGCAGACCCCCATTTCAAACCTTTTCTGGACAGCTCTGTCATTTACTGGAGGTACTATGATTTTTTTTCTGGCTCATTTCTTTGACCCTTTCTTTTTTTTGACTTCTCTAAAACAACCCAAGGTGATTATTAAGGCATTTTTAAATTTCAGTGATGTGTGCATTCCTCTCTAAGCTAATATGAAGGTCTTATCTCACCACTGGCCATGTGATCCTCCTGGCAGATGATACCACCTTCCCTCAATGAAGCTGGGGGGCATCGTGTTCTATTAATAGAATATGGGAACAGACTCCTTGACTCTTCTTGCTTCACATTGCACACTCTTTGTGGACTGGCCAAAAAATTTCTGTTACTCTTTTGAAAGACAACATAGCAGGCATGATTAACTCATAGCCTGGTCATAATTAATGATCAAGATTTTCCCATTTGTCTGCCTTCTAAAACTCATGTTAATACCTTTGATTTCAAGATTGTTGAACTTGAAGATTTTCCAAAGTGTGCTTTTAAACGAAACACTGATGTTACCTGTACCTCCAATGAGGAAGAGAAATTCTTTTTTTATTTTCGCTGATGAAAATGGGCAGTATGGCGAACTCATATGCCATCCCCCTCCAATTATAAATGACAAGTAGAAATATGAAAGTGAGACGAGGTAACTGAGAATGGATGAAAAGAGTGTAATGATCCTATAAGATTAATGTTAGATCTTTTAAAGACTAGAAGAATCTGAGACTTTTGATGAACTTTATTTATTCTCTTAGATGCATTTGCCCACTAGAAATTTACCCCTGCTTAGATTGCTGTTATTGTCATTTCAATCATGTCTTTGACACTTTGTGACCCCATTTGGGGCTTTCTTGGCAAAGATACTAGAGTGGCTTACCACTTCCTTTTCTAGTTCATTGTATGGATGAGGAAACTGAGGCAAACAGGGTTAAATGACTTGCCCAGGGTTATACAGTTAGTAAATGTCTGAAACGAGAATTGAACTCAGGAAGATGAGTCTTCTTGAATCCAGGCCTGGCACTCTATCCACTGAACCACCTAGCCACTCAGGTAAGTAAGTTCTAATGTGAAAGAGGGTGATCACAGATGAGGAGAGAAGATGCTTTGTTAAGTGTGCTCTCGGATTTCAGTGGATATTTCAGCTACTCAGAGTTGGCCTTCCTTCTAATGATCTCATTTGCATTATTGTAGTTATCATGAATATTGTTCTGTTCATTATATGTATTTCACTTTGGATCAATTTCTGCAAATCTCATATATTTCTGAATCCTTCATATTTGTTATTTCTTGCTGTGCAATTTTTTACATTTATATAATTATACTGTGCAACTGTTACATTTATATAATCATAGTTTATTTTAGCCATTCTCCATTTGATCAGCACCTAGCTGTATCTAATTTTTTTTTACTACAATAAAGAGTATTGCTAAAAATATTTTGATACCTTATGGACTTTTGTCTCAGACTTTGACCTCTATATGGTTAGTAGTGGGAATTCTGACTCAAAGAGGGGAATAGCTGAGTCTTTCATAATTATAAGTTGACATACAAAATAGATAGAATAATTCACAACTCTACCAACTTAGTCCATGTGCCCTTAATCTATATGACCAATGCTATTTAAAAAAAAATCATAATTGCCCATTTGTAGGGTGTGAAGTGAAACTTCAGAGTTGCTTATCTTTGAATTTCTCTTGTTAGGGATTTGGAATGTGTTTTCATAGGTGTTTAAAAAAATAGTTTGCAATACATCCTTTGGGAATTGTTTGTATCCATTGGCCACATTGCCTATTGCAGAATGTAATATATAGTATATAATGTAAATATCATATTATATAGCATTAATAATTACTATTCCATATAGTTATATGTGATATAATAGTATAAATTGCCTATATATCTTTCATTTTCCCCACTTGAGTTCTTAGAATCATATATTTAGAGCTAGAAGAGATTGTAAAACCCATTGCATCTAATCCTTGCATTTTGTAGATGAGGAAAGAGGCATACAAAGATGAAAAGGTTTGCCCAGAGTCACATAGCTAGAGGCAGAGCTGAGATTTGAACTCAGGTCCTCCCGCCTCCAGGTCTGGCATTGTAACCACTATTATGCACACATTGTATCCACTATACCATGTGACTACACCATGCTTCCTCTTTTATTATTTTATTTATGGAAGACTTTATATAAATGAAACACTTGATATTATTTTTATGGTTATGCATATCTCTTACATAGTCAAGAATTTCCTCTTATCTATAGTTGTGAATGCTACCTCTTCCCTTACCGTCTAGTTTTTTTGATGATGTGACCTTTTAAATATTACTTAAATATTTAAATATTACATAAAATCAGGCATCCCTTTAGAGTTTATTGGGGTATTTGCTATGTAATGTAAACTTAATTTCTACCAAAGTGATTGATAGTTTCCCCAGCAGTTCTTCTCAGATAGGGGTTCTTCCTGACGGGGGTTTTTCATCCCTCAGAACACAGCAGGGCCTGGGGATCTGTGTGTCAATGCTAATCAGCATAAAGGGGCCGACCACTGGATAGCACAGGGAGAGAACAGCGACGTTGATTACCCAGGTTCTAGATATGATGTGAGAAGCCACATAAATGACTAAGGGGGAGCTGACAGCGTTCAGGATGACAAAGCTGACCACAAGCATCAAGATGGCTTTGGTGGCTCTGGCCTCAGAGGGGACTCTGGGAGAGAGCCTTATAACAAGTGTGTGCTGCACTTGCTTGTGGTGCCTGTACAGGACAAGCGCCATGTAGCCACTTGAACAGGTCATAATACCCACAAATGCCGCGTCGCATACAGACTTCCAGATAACAATTTTTATGGTATTTGTGGCATGCAAATCAAAAGAGCTATACCCAATGTTCCATCTCAATTTACTGCTGTTCTTTGGACCAGTCACATACATAGGCAAAGCGACGTCTACCAGCAAATTGAAAAACTAGAAGAAGACACAACAAGGAATGATACCTTTTGGGGCCTTAGATTTGAGCTCTACCCATATGGGGCGATAGGGACTGATGGTGATGGCTTGGAAGACACTTAGGAGGCAGGTGCTGCAAAGTGCGAGGCCCCGAGTCACTCTTATCAGGTAAGTTATGATTTTACCTCTGAGGAAACTGAGGGAGGATTTCGAGCTCCAAACCTCTAATATTCTGGGGATACCCCTGAAAGGAATCGTCATGGCGTTGACAA
Source organism: Petaurus breviceps papuanus (assembly GCF_028583685.1). Taxonomy (NCBI): domain Eukaryota; kingdom Metazoa; phylum Chordata; class Mammalia; order Diprotodontia; family Petauridae; genus Petaurus; species Petaurus breviceps. The sequence continues at coordinate 38,374,350 of NW_027185804.1, forward strand.
AGGCCAAGTGGATGACTAACAGACTTATGGGTTTTCTCCTGTGACTAGTGAAGAGTTTAAAGGAGAAAAGCATTTCCTAGTGCTCCAAATAAAGTCAGGTTCAGGTGCACAATCCCTGGACTTTATCTTGAGAAATCATTCCTTAGATGCCTTGGGCAAAAGAACTGCTTTGATCCAAAGTGACTTGGGGAGAAATGTAAGAGATCTGAACTGGGCCTCAGTTTCCCCATATGCAAAATGAAGGGGTGGGACTTTAAGGTCTTTTAGCTTGACACCTGTGATTTGTGAACCTTACTTACCATAGCTATTCCTACTTAGCCTTCTCTTGATGGGTCACTCCATCTGGGGCTGCTGAGGTAGAATCCTGCATCACCTGGGTCTAGCAGTGAGGTTTTCCCCTTCCCCCATCCCACAATGCTCCTCTGCCCTAGTCTAGAAGGGTGGAATAGAGAGCAGGGAGACAACAGAGGAAGAGGCCCAATCATGCCCCCGTTGCTGGAACAGTGCTCTCCCTGTGTTCCAGTGACATAACTATCTTTATGGAGGCAACTTCCCTGGAATCTCTGCCCTGTCCCCATTCCCCAGAGACCTGGGTGCCTGCTTTCTTTCTCCTGCAAGGGAGTCTACCAATTCCTGTCTCTGAATATGAGACCTTCAGTCACTCACCACGCTATTCTCTCTTGGCAGGTTAGGGCGTAGAGCTGTGCCAATGGGTGGGTGAGGGTGCATGAAGTGGGCACCGCTGGGGCAGGAATTATAAGGAGAATCGAGTCTGACCTCATCTCCCCTTAGAGTTGAGATTATAATTTCACCTTTTAGAAAAGTGACATTGTTGGCAGGGAGAAACTAGGGTGTGTCAGAGGAAGAAGCCAACTCTGTCTCAGGGGCAAAGACAATTTTTGTCTTATCAATAATAACAGATTAATGAGAATCTCCAAAGGAAAGTCTCTGAACCACCTGGAGAGAAATTTCCTGAGCCTTAGGAGAGGGGAGGAGAAGATGAGGGTCAGTAAGTGTCACAGAGAAGAAGGAGACAGAGTCATTGGCTGTAGCTATGAGAGGCCTCCCAAGCCTGGACTTTAGTCCTCCTGACAATCTTTTCTACTGTGGAAACTTCTCTACTCCGTTACCTTCTTGCTCCATTTTTGTGTTCTTTTGAAGCTGCCTCAGTAGGGGCTGTGTCATGGGGACTCTTTGGATCCATCTGGGGCAAGAGAGGTTTTTCTGGTGTCTGGACACCTCTTGGTTACTGCAGCCACCACCTGCTATAGTCACTCCTGACTCCTCCTTCCACTCCCCCTACCTCCCATCTGCAACTGCTCTAAGAGTCTGAGACAAGAGGAAGTGATGAGGTGCTTGGGATCTATGTTTGTAAAATCAATTTGTAAAACCACTTTGTAAAATCACAGTACCCCTGCCCCCAGCTTCAGATCATTAACTCTGTCCAGCAACAACTCATGAATTGTTTACTTCAGCTTGGAACAGTGACAAGCTACACCTGTGAATCCTTCACAAAAGTATCTATAAACATTCCAGCTTAGGCAACTATGATCTCCCCCTAGTATAGTGCCCTGCTGTCCCCATGAATCCTTCAGGACCCTATCTCTGGGTTAACTCCTTAGCCTATTATCCACACACTGAGTCTCCATTAGCCTTGGTTCCCAGACATTAATCTTGTCAAACATGACACTGATGATTGGCAGACTGGGCACTTCTCAGTCAGCCCTTGACCGATAGCTGACTTAGTGACATTTCAAACCTAAAACCACACCTCCAGGTAGCCTCCCCCTTGGGCTTTTCCCCAGTGAATTATGGGCAATATGCCTGAACAGTTACATTAAAAATGCATGTCCCTTTAAACACTGGCCCCACCATAACTCCTCCCTAATCCCACCCTTAATCACCTAGTTAGCATAATTGGCATGGGTTCTACTATGTATTATTCTATAAAAACCTTAATTCTACCTCTTTGAGGTTGCAGGTTCCCTAACGGACTCTTGCCCGCTGTACAGCCTAACAATAAATTTGCAGGTTCCCTACGGATCCTTGCCTGCTGTAAATCGTACAATAACTTTTACAACTCCGACTCCAAGTTGGCTTGGGCCTACTGAATTCTTTCCATACTGAATCACAGGTTTTCTGGTCTTAGATAAAGATCAGAGTTCCTGCTGAACCATATTGCCATCCCTCATCAGAAGGAGACAGGCCCAGATCACCCTGCTGTCCAGGCTTCTCCTCAGCCCTCCCCTAGACTCTGTCTAAGGTGATAGATTACCTAAGCTCTAGTTTCTGTCAGGATCAGCTGATCTGCCTGGTCTTCTCTATTCTACCTGAATGAGGTCCTTGGAGAGGGACTTAGTTAGGGCAGCTAGTTCAGGGAAAAATCACCAAGATGTTTGATTACACTTGGATTCCAATGGCTCAACACTTAACCCAATTCTGAGGCTCAGGTTTCCAAGAGAGAGGAAGGCAAAATTAAAAATTTTTAAATTTAAATTTTCAACAGATATCCTAGAGTTTTTGCCAAAATGTCTGCTTGAACAGGAGGCAGACTGCTAGCTCCCATATTTGCTTCTACAGCTAAAAAACTCTGAAGTTTCCACCAGACTGAATAATGGGCAAGAAATCCAAAGTCAAACTATAGTAAGTGAATTTTTCCTCCCCTGAATTGTATAAGGAGTCATCCTAATGTACAGGGACCATAGGAAAAGGGGCATTTTCAACAAAGCAAGCATTGGTGGGACTGTACAGAGGCCATATGTAGGCTGTTATGTTCTATGTCCAGAAGTGTTAAGAGCAGAGACATCCAAGATGGCAGGAAGCCCCACTGTGGGCCTTTGGATGTTGCCTCCAGCACTCCAACTGCAATCCTTAGATCAGGACAATCCAGGCTAAAGGCTCTGAGGTCCCTGATACTCTGACTTTATTTTATTTTTTGGAGGGGGAAGTGAGGCAATCAGGGTTAAATAACTTGCCCAAGGTTACAGATTTAGTAAGTGTCAGAGGCCAGATTTGAACTCCGGTCCTCCCGACTCCAGGACTGGTGCTCTAGTAAGTGCCTCACCTAGCTGCCCCTCTCCAGCTGTTATTATGTGTATCCCCAAGTTTCTCAGTTTTTCATGTCTGTTTTTTATGTTGACACAATAATATCCCATTGTATACACCTACTATACTATTTCAAGGTAATTCTCAGTTCACGGGCAACCTCTTTCTAATTAATCATATGTTATTACTAGTTATATGTTACTATAAAAAGTGCTGTTCTAAATATTTTCACATATATGGTACCTTTCACTTTGTCTTTAAAATTCTTATGGTTTAAAGATGCTCGCAGTCGTCATATAACTGGAGTGTAAGGCATGCAGAATTAAGTGATTTTTCTAATAAGTTTCCAAATTGTTTCCCAGAACAGTTGGACACATTTATGGCTCCACCAATCATTCATTATTGTGCCTATGCTGGTACAGCCCCTCCAACATTTATCAATGCAGCTTTGTCATTTTTGCTGATCTGATAAGAGTGAGGTGAAATTTCAGAATTGTTCTAATATTATTTCCTCTCGTTAGTGTGATTTAGAATAATTATTCTTTTGAAAATGGCTATTTGGAAAACTGATAGCTGTGCAAAGTAAACAGATTGACAACTCACAGACGCAGAGATGTTATAGCAGTAATAATAGTTAGCATTTATGTAGCACTTTACAAATATCTCATTTAATCTTCATGATAGCCCTGGGAAGAAGGCACTCATTATCCCCACTTTACAAATGAGGAAACAGGAAAATAGAGTCAGAGTCACATAGCCAGTGAGTGTGAAGCTGGATTTGAGCTCAAGTCTTCCTGACTAGAGGTCCAGGGCTCCACCTGGGTTTCTAGGCAAACACCTAATTGGAATTATAGATCCTAATGAGTCAATACAAAGTGATTTTAGAAATTCCAAAGTTTGAATCCAAACAAAGGATTTCTGAAAGGGAGAGCTTAGCAAAACACCCCACAAAGCATCTGTGCATGGGTGGTTTATAGATGTAAGGTGAGAGACCACCTCTGTTCGTCCTTAAACAAGTAGCTGAGGGAGAACCCATTGAGAAATGAAATAATGTTTGGAGAAACAGACATTCTAAAAGTGAAGCACCACTGAAGAAGCATTTCTTTAATTAGCCTCTAGATCAAAGATTCTTAATGTGGAGCCTGTGAACTTAAAAAAAATATATTTTGGTAATTTCATTTCAATAGGCCCTTTCTAATTCAAAGGATTTTTATACTTTTAAAGACATGATTCTGACCAGGAGTCTACAAGCTTTAGGGGAAGGTGTTTGTGACACAAGAAATAGTTAGGAAGTCCTTGCTTAACTGGAGGTGTGTAGGCCAGATGCATTAAATTTATTTCCATACTCATTATTTATTTATTGGTTACATTTAAAATTCTGAACTGTCTCCCTTTCTCCCCACTTGGACTGGAGAAGGCTACCATTTGACACATATTGATAAAATATGTAAAACCATACTATGTGTACTTCTATTTATCAGTTCTTTTTTTCTGGAGGAAGATAGCATCTTTCTTCATAAATATTTTTATTTATTTTGTTAAATATTTTCCAGTGTCATGTAAGCATTTTTTAACATTCATTTAAAAAAAATTTGAGTTCCAAATTCTTTCCTTTCATCCTATCTGTGCTTCACCCCTTGAAAAGGCAAGTGATATGATATTGATTATATATGTAAAATCATATATAATCATATATGATATGTATAAATATATATATAAATATATATATATATATATACAAATCATATATAATCATATAAACTTATTTCCATATTAACCATGCATCAAAAGAACACACACACACAATCACACACAGACACACACCTCCAAGAAAGATAAAGAAAAAATGTGTACTTCAGTGTGTACTCAGAGTTTATCAGTTCACTCTTGAGGTTTTTGTATCATGGGTCCTTTGGAATTGTCTTGATTAGATAAACTAATTTCAGGGTTGATCATCTTACAATATTGCTGTTATTGTGCACAATGGTCATCTGGTTCTGCTCACTTCATTTTGCATCTGTTCATATAAGTATTCCCAAGTATTTCTGAAACCATCCTGCTCATCATTTCTTAAAGCATAATAGTATTCCACTTGATGTCCTCTGCATATAAATTAAAAAGGTGACAATACACAGTCTTGTTGCACTTCTTTTCCAATCTTAAACCAATCAGTCATTCCATGTTTGGTACCAACTGTTGCTTCTTGGCCCACATACAGATTTATCAGGAGACAAATAAGATGGTCTGTGTTATAGGAATGTAAATTTTTAAGATCTCCCCCTCCCCTAGGTTAAGTGCACCTGGAGCCTGTGGTGGGAGGCTTGTTTTTCAGGAACACCCACACCTTGGTGCTTTGTGATTGAGCAGTGGGTCAAGAGAGTTGTTACATTTTCTACCCAGGAGAAGGCTATATAATCCCTGATGTGAAGCTTTGTTTTGGGGCTCACTTTGAGAAGTCTTGTGTGATTTGGCCAGATGATACTCTGGGCAGCTGCTAAGAGCCCCCCAGCTTTGAAAAACCCAGATGTTGATGCTTCCCTCTCTGGTAACTGTGATTTGGTATGGATGTAATGGTTGGACAGTTGGAGGCTTGTCTTCTTGAAATGTTTCTGTCTGTATACTCTGAAGTTCAGGGTACTGACCTTTTCCCCCTGAACTAGGTAAATGATATGTTTGATAGATTAAAGCAAGATTGTTAACCCATTTTGAGTTGCTTTCCTTTAGAAAAACAGATCTAAGAACCTGTGTTGGCAGCCACCCTGGGTATGCTGGGGTGCTTGCTGCTACAGTCTGGTACTCCCATCTCTTTGAGGACTTGCCACAGTCAAAGGTTTTATTTAGTGTAGTCAATAAAGTCTTCCTTGCTTTCTCCATAATCCAGAAAATGCTGCCAATTTGGTCTCTAGTTCCTCTGCCTCTTTGAAAATCAATCTGCTTGTCTGTTCATGTATTGCCTAGCTTATAGAATCTTAAGCATAGACATGTTGGTGTGTGAAATGAGCACAATTATTTGGTAATTTGGAACTTCTTTGGCCTTGCCATTCTTTAAGATTGGGATGTAAATTGATCTTTTCAAATCCAGTGGCTGCTACTGAGTGCTGTACTTTGATGGCTTCATCTATTAGGATTATAAAGAGCTCATCTGGAATTCCTTAAATGTCTGGTAGAATTCACTTAACAATCTATCTGGTCCTGAGAAGTTTTTTCTTAGGGAGCTCATTGATGACTCATTCAATTGCCTTAGGTGTTGGGATCTCACTCCCAACTCCGGCCATGTCTTACCTTATTCCCGGTCTTCGGACGTCTCTAGCTTCTTGTCTCCAAGAAGAACTTACTCCCACAGAACACCCAGGGACACGGAGGTTGCCAAGTGAGGCTGCTCTTTATTCAGTTACATCTTAACAGTGTGGCCATCAAGCAGGAACAGAACAGAACAAAGCAGAGCGGAACTGAGGGGCAGAGAGAGAGAGGGAGAGCGGGAGCCTCCCCTTGCCTTTTCCCTATCCTTATCTTTCTTCTTTCTGTCACATGTCATGTGGGAGCCAATCATGCACACTCCTGAGTGCAGGGCAAAGGAGTATGTGTTAAGAGGAGTCCATGTTGATAAGGCACGCTCAATGCCACGTCGGCCTTTCCCAACCCAGCAGAGTCAGCCCCCACGGCCCTGCGCTCAATGCCATGTCGGCCCTTTTGGCCCGGCAGAGTCGGCCTCCTCATCTCCAAGCTCCTGCCTCTCAGAGGTCACGTGCACCCCCTCTGATATCTTGTGACTGCCACAGTGTCTCTCACACTCTTGGCTCTATCACTTGGGCTTATTTATTTATTTCCTCTTCTGTTAATCTGGGCAATTTACATTTTTCTAAATGCACATCCATTGCACTTAGATTTTCAGTTTGGCATATAATTAAGCAAATCAATGCCTACTAATTGGTTTAATTGCATCTTTTTGATGCTGAATCCACCTTTTTCATTTTTGATACTGGTAATTTGTTTTTCTTTTTTTAAAAATCAAATTAACTAACAATTTATTTATTTCATAAAACCTGTTCCTAGTTTTTTATTAATTTAATATTTTTCTTTCAATTTTATGAATTTCTTCTTTGATTTTTCAGGATTTCCATTTTGGAATTTAATTGGGGATATTTAATTTGTTCTTTTTCTAATTCTTTTTAGTTGTATACCCAACTCCTTGACCTGTTCTTTCTCTCCTTTATCGATGTTTACAATTAGAAATACTAAATTTCACCTAACATTCCACAAATTGTAGTACACTTTCTCATTGTTGTCATTCTCTTTAATTAAATTTCTAATTAATTTCTGTTTCTTTGGCACATTATTGAATATAATATTTATTGCACTGTGGTCTAAAAATGATGAATTTAACATTTCTTTTTTTCCACCTTTGTGAGGTTTTTATGCCCTAATATATGGTCGATTTTTGTGAAGGTGCTGAGAAAAAGATATACACTTTTCTATCCACATTCAGTCTTCTCCAGAGATCTATAATATCTAACTTGTCTAGGATTCTATTTATCTCCTTAACTTCTTTCTTACTTATTTCATAGTTAGATTTATCTAGCTCTGAAAGAGGAAAGTGGAATAGCTTTACTATTTCCTTCTATAATTCATTTAACTTTTCATTTTAGAATTTTGGTGCTATGTCCTTTGGTGCATATAGGTTTAGTATTGATATTACTTCATTGTCTATGGTGCCTTTTAACAGGATGTAGTTTCCCTGCTTATTTCTTTTAATTTTGTCTATTATTGCTTTTTCTTTGTCTGAGATAATGATTGCTGTTCCTGTTTTTTTTTTTTTTAACTTCAGCTACAGCATAATAGATTCTGCTCCAGTCCCTTATTTTAACTGTGTGCACATTTAGGGTTTATGTATCTGTTTCAAGTGTGTTTCTTCTAAACAACATATTGTTGGACTCTGGATTCTAATCCATTCTGGTATCTGCTTCTATTTTATAGATGAATTCATCTCATTCCCATTTATGATTACTAACTGTTGAGGGCCACTCTCTGACCTGGTCCACACATGGGAAGATTCTGGTCCAGTATTTCTCCCAAGCCAGCTCCCCATGAAAGCTATATTATATCTTAGGATTAGCTTACCACCTCTTCCTGACTTGCAGGAGTTTAGGATGTGATAACTGAGCAGTGACCCAGACATAGATGCATGCAAGGAAAGAAGGACATTAAAACGTACAGATGTGCATAAATGAACAAGGACATTAAACATTTTCTCATGGGAATCTAAGAGATAATTGCTTTACATTCATTATATAAACCTTGCCCTCTGATCAATAAATTGGAACTGCTAAGACAGATCTGACATGGCTTGTGTCCATCATAACACACTTCTCGGTTCAGCCTGTGCCCATTTTGATGCAGGCATCATCAAACTCTGCATTTCCCTCTATCTTATTATATTCTTTTTATCTTTCTCTCTTCCTTTTTATCTTTTCTCTCCTCTTAATTCTACTTTACTTCTGACCACTGCCTTCCTTTAGGCTCCCTGCCTTTTGCCACCATCCTTCTCTTTCCCTTCAACTTCCCTATTAGGTAGGCTAGATTTCCATATCTAATTGTTTATATATATATATTTTTTCTTTTTTGAATCACTTTATATTAGATTGAGGTTCAAGTGCTGCTTGCCTCCCATCCCAGAATTTTCCCCTTCATTGAAAAAGATCTTCCTTCTGTGATTCTTTTATGCAAGAAAATTTTCCCCTTTCTAACTTTGCCTTCACCTTTCACCCAGGGGATCCTTCTTTTTTGCCCATTCATTTTTTTATGTCATCCAAACATAATCAGCAGAATCTTTCTAAATGCACTAGTCATGATAAATTTATTAAGATTTAGTTATATGACTTATCCTCTTCCTATTTAGAAATGTAAACAGTTTAACCTTATTGATTCTTTTCTAATTTCTTATTCACATTTATCTTTTGATGCTACTCTTGAGTCATGTATTTGAAATTCAAATTTTCTATTCTAAACCCTAAATGTGCACACAGTTAAAATAAGGGACTGGAGCAGAATCTATTATGCTGTAGCTGAAGTTAAAAAAAAAACAGGAACAGCAATCATTATCTCAGACAAAGAAAAAGCAATAATAGACAAAATTAAAAGAAATAATAGAAATAGAAGTTCGGTCTTTGATTCAGTAATGCTAAAAAAGTCCTCTATTTCATTAAATAACCATTTTCCCCTTGAAGGATTATAATCAGTTTTTCTAGTTAGGTGATTCTTGGTTGTAATCTCAGCTCTTCTACATTCTAGAATATCATATTCCAAGTCCTCTGCTCCTCAAGAGTACCAGGTAAGGGGTGATGAGGATCTGAACTAGAATGGGGCCCTTTGATGTGGAAGGAAGGTGTAATAGTGATGTAATTTAAATTTGAAGATCCCTTTGTATTGGCAAAGGTAACAGGTACTTACAACTTAGTAATTAATCAAGTCTCTGTTAAAGAAACAGAAGGTATGAACCCCTGTTGCTGACATAACAGGAAGGGGTTGGCTGAAACAGGAAGCTAATGCTGTGTGTATATAAGGAAAACCCCTACAGAGGGAGAAACATATCTTCTTGGATTAGGCTTTGTGGAGGCAGAAGCTGCCACCGCAGGGGAGGCTGAAGAGGAGCTGGGGAGGCTGAAGAGGAAAGGCCCTCTGAAGGCTGGAGAGAATGATTTTGATTCTGGGAACCAGCTGAAACTTCTGCTGAGTCCAAGGGTCAGCCAGAGCTGCTGAGGATTTCTGAGAGACAGTCAGAGCTGAGGGCCAGCTGGAGTTGCTGAGGCTGCTAAGGATTTCTGAGGGCCAGCTGGAGATGCTGAGGAGTTGCTGAGAATTTCTGAGGGCCAGCTGGACCTGTCGAAGACTGAGGAAGCATGACTGTAATGCTGGTACTTTGTATGAACCTGTTTGTGGCTTTGTCAAGCCTTGACTTCTTGGGAACAGAGACTGTGAAGGATTTAAAGTGGACTGGACACTGTGAACTTCAGTGTGGAGCAAGACCTGCATGGAGAGCTGTCTGCCTTTGAATACAGGTGACTGTTTGGTGGATTCAGATAGGACCTGCCTGCCTTGAGTCAAGATGAAAAGACCTCTCTGTGGGTACTGTGTAGTGATGAAATTGTAATTTACTAGTGACATAGGGGTGGAGGGTCTGTGTATTTTCTGATGATTGAATAGTGAATGACTGAATTGATTGAATGATTGATTAACTAAATTATTGTACTTAGTAATTGATGACTGAATAACTTACTGATTGAATTAACTGAGTATGTACCATGTGTTCCTTGAGGAGACAAATCTCCTTAAGGATGATGAATGATTGAGTTACTAAATGATGGTTCTTTGTTCAAAACTTTGTGACCACTATAGTGAAAACTATGTGGCCATTTTCTGTGATAAGTTGTTGTGAATGCTATATTTTGGTTTTCTGTGATAAGTTGTAACATTGTGAATGCTGTACCTTGATTTACTTTGAATGTTTTGCTCTGATTTGTTATGGAATAGAGTGTTCACTATACTATGTAATCAGAATCTTAACAGCTGTTCATAGTCAGAAAGCTGCTCATGCATGGCTTTACAGAAGAGAATGGCATAATAAATGTTACATAAGTAGAATCAAAAAGACTTGGCAACTGATTGGTACATGAGAGGAGAGGGTGAATGATGAAATGAGGATGGTTCTGAGTTTTGAAATTTTGGTGACTGGTGGTGCCTTTGTGAGAATTCAGGGAGGAAGAAAAACATATAGTTTTTACTGGGAAGGTAAGATGTTTTCTTTGGGACCTAGGATGCAGAACTTCCTATGTCAAGGTAGGGAAAGTTCTGTGGAGTACAGTCTGCTCTGTATCCTGGAGAGAATAGGAGTAGATGACATATTCCTCCTTTGTGCCTAATTCCTTTCCATTATCACCAATAACTCTCATCAAGCAGAGAAGTCTTCCTGGTTGAACCTGGCAAGAAGACCTTTGCCCAAAATAAAATAAGCAGAGATGTCTCTAAGTAAATACAGGAAAGATTTATTATACAATTTCGTGAGAAGGGGATGTCATCACAACCAGAGGCAGTCTGGTAGGAGAGGTCAAAATGCAAGAGGCAAAGAGCTGGTTTATATACCCCAAATTTACCCATTTCCCCCTCCCTTTATCCTGTCCTGTTCCCATTAATTAGTAACTAAGGTGCACAATCTAATCACAAAAGAATTTGCTGGCACTGCAGGTGGGTTGTCAGTAAGATAAAAAAGCAGAAGGTACATATCTTGCAAACAGGAAACAGACAAATTATATCATCAGTATTATAACAAGATAAATGTCAACTCCCTTAATATAACCAAAACATAGATATGAAAACTGACAATATCTCATGAATAATGGGAATATTGGGGACTTTTGGGTCATGATGACCCTTCTACTGGCATCAGGGAGATAGGAAATATCCTATGTGTCATGGGGGTTTTTGGAACAAGATGACCAGTCTATATAGGTCACAGTAATCTTTCTAAATCTGTACTTATGCTGGTCAAGGGGAAACTAAATCTATGGTCAAGTTTAAGGAACATATACTTTCCCTTCCCACATATTAGCTAAGATCAGCAAAACCTTCAGCTCAAGGCCAGGGGAAGAGAGAAAGGATCTCAGGCTGTTAAGTCCTAAGTTTTTGGTGCTTTACTACAATTCCATTAAGATCTCTGGGATTTCTGAGATATCACCTGAGAAGTTTTCACTTGCCCCACACAAAACTTTTCAAAACTAGCAGAACATGCAAAGACCTGGGCATTTGAGTATCAGTGATGATTAGTATAAAGGGGCTGACTATTGGATAAACCAGAGAGAGGATAACAGTGAAACACATCTCCCAGTGTCTAGTTGCATTAATAGAAGTCATATAAATGATGAAAGGGGAACTGAATGAGTTAAAGCAGACAAAGGTGATCACCAGCATCAGGATGGCCTTGGTGGCCCTGGTCTCAGGGGATGCTTTGGGAGAGGGGCTGGTGCTGTGAATGTATTGGACTTGCTGGCTGTGTCTGTGGAGGACAAACACCATGTAGACACTTGAGCAGATCATGAGACCCATAAACAGAGCATCAAGAACTGAATTCCAGATGATTACATTTATGGCATTATAGTTAAAAGAACTATGCCCAATCTTCCAACTTTCATTACTGCTGTTCCTTTTATCTCTTATGTTTGCAGCCAATGTGACATCTATCAGAATACTGAAAATCCCACAGAATAAAGTGCAGGGAATAATATATTTGTAGGTCCTAGTTTTGATCTCTGTCCATATGCAACTGTTAGGACTGATGGTGATGGCCTGGAAGACACTTAGGAGAAAGGTGCTGCAAAGAGAAAGTACCCTGGTCACTCTGATGAGGTAAGTTAAGATTTTACCCATCACATCATCTAGGAAAGATCTCCACCCCAAAGTGGCTATTATTATGGGGATTCCTCTGAAAATAATCATCAAAGTATGAGCTAAAGCCAAGTTGATGATTATCAGGCTAATGAGTCTTTTTTTGTGACCAGCGATGAACTTCAGGCCATGTAGGTAAAGAAGAAACATGTTTCCCAGGACTCCAAACAGAAGCACAGTCAAGTAGACAATCTGCAGGCCTTCTTTATGAGGGCTCATTTCTTACGCATCTTGGAGAGCTTTGCTGTCAGATCCAAAGTCACCTGGGGAGAAACAGAGGGAATGTGACTTTTCCAGAGTGAGGATTTCTCTAGTACACTCTATAACCTACTCACCTTTTATACAGAGTGGCAAACCTTCCCAGGTAACTAATGCCATGACAATATTCATGAGACATGCATTCAACTTAGCTCCTCAGAAGCATTTATGAATCGTTTACAGTGTGTTCTATTAGTATGCTATTTCCCAGCTCTCTCCAAAACATGCCTTCTGCTCTTGGGACATCATCATCTTCTCCTTCCGACTAGTACCTTGGACTGTCCTTGAATTCCTTAGTTAGGATAGCTGAGCTTTGCCTTATCTTCCAGGGCCCATGTCTCCAAGCTATGTCCCTTCCATTGCTTCACCATGTCACTGAGCATGTCCCTGTGCCCCTTTCTGTAATACTCTATTTGTTTTGTTCCTCCATTAGAACATAAGCTCCTCGAGGGAAAGAAGTATCTTTCTTACTTTAATTTTTATCCCTAGTGCTTAGGAAAACTCCTACCATATAGCAAGACCATTTGTATAGTTTTTGTATAACTGGGCTTTGGTGGGAATGAGTCAGAGCCTGTAGGCCTGTACTTGGTCCATCCTTACCCTTTAATCAATAGTGACCAGAACTATTGGATTTGGATTAAAAAAATCTCATTGCATCATATTCAAATTTTTTTTCCACTTTCTTATTGTAAAAGGTAAATGGGCAGAGACCAAGAATTTCAAGTATAGATGAAGGAAAATACATAACTAACAATCATCACTGTGAAAGAAAATGGGATGAAGTTCCTCATAAAATAGAAGGGGTCATTAGAATACATCAGAAATCTTATCCAACAATATGTTATCAAAATTCTTGATTTTTAAACAATTACATACAAGAAAAATGAGCATCTATAATGAAGCTTCAGTTGACCTCAGAAAAACAGTAGTAGCAATTATGATTTTAGAAAAGTCCATAGAAATAATTGATACGATAAAATAAGATGTGCAAGGAAATAACATTTTGCTTAAAGATATCATAAGCAAATTAATAACACATATATAGTGTACATCAATTATGTATTCATGTGTACTATCCTCTCTGTCTCTCTCTTTCATTATACACAGACACATCATCACAACTTTTGAGTACTTAAAGGAAAAATTAATCAAACTGTAGGGAGAAATAAACATAAAAGTGGGAGACCTCATTTTTGAAGATATTTTTAAGAATAAGAGTTTTTAAGCATTTTAAAAGAATTTTTTTTAGAATTTTTAAGAATAAGAGTTAATCCTCAGTTGATAAATGGTTGAGGGATATCAACAGCCTGTTTTATTTTTCTTTCTTTTTTTAAAAATATTTTTAGTTTTCAACATTCATTTCCACAAGATTTTGAGTTACAAAATTTCTCCCTATCTTTCCCCTACCTTCCCCCCAAAGATATCAAGCCTACTGAATACTCCTTCCCCCAATCTGCTCTCCCTTATATCCTCCCCAACACCCACTCTAACTTTCTAGTAGGGCAAGATGGATTTCTATACCCCAGTGCCTCTATATCTTATTTCCCAGTTGCATATAAAAAAAACAACACCACTTTTTAAAAAAAACATTTGTTTTTAGAACTTTGATTTCCAGATTCTTTCCCTTCTTTCCTCCTTATCCACCCCCACTGGGAAAATAAGCAATTCAATATAGGTTGTACATGTGTAGTTACGAAAAATGTTTCTATAGTAGTTAAATCATGAAAGATGAACTATATTTCCCTCCTTCCTATCCCGCCCCCCACTTATTCTTTTTTCTACTTTGACTTACACTTTTCAAATGTATGTGCTTCTAACTACCCAATCCCCCAATCTGCCCTCCCTTCTATCAGTCCCCATCTTATCCCCTTCCCCCCTACTTTTCTGTAGGGTAAACTACCCAAATGAGTGTGTATGTTATTCCCTCCTTAAGCCAAATTCAATGAGAGTAAGATTGACCCATTCCCTTTCGACTTCCTGCTCTTCCTGTCCATTGTAACAGTTTTCTCTTGCCTCTTTTATATGAGACAATTTGCCCTATTCTATCTCTCCTTTTCTTCTTCTCTCATGATATTCCTCTCTCATCTCTTAATTTTTTTAGATGTCATCCCTTCCTATTCAACTGATCCTGTGCCCTCTGTCTATGTATACATGTACACACATATACATACACTCACATATGTATTTGTACATACATACACCCTCCTATACATACATACATATGTATGTATACATATGTATACATATATATTCCCTTCAACTATCCTCATACTGAGAGAAGTCTCACGAGTTACAGTTATCATTTTTCCATGTAGGAAATTAAATAGTTCAACTTTAGTAAGTTCTTTATGATTTCTTTTTCCTGTTTACCTTCTCAGGCTTCTCTTGCTTCTTATATTTGAAAGTCAAACTTTCTGTTCAGCTCTGGTTTTTTCATCAAGAGTTCTTGAAAATCCTCTATTTCATTGAATGACCATATTTTCCCCTGAAGCATTATACTAAGTTTTGCTGGGTAGGTGATTCTTGGTTTTAATCCTAGCTCCTTTGACCACTGGAATATCATATTCCAAGCCCTTCGATCCCTTCCTTTAGAAGCTGCTAGAACTTGTGTTATCCTGATTGTGTTTCTGCAATACTCAAATTTTTTCTTCCTGACTGTTTGTAATATTTTCTCCTTGACCTAGGAACTCTGGAATTTGGCTATAATATTTCTAGGAGTTTTCTTTTTGGGATCCTTTTCAAGAGGTGATTGGTAAATTCTTTCAATTTCTGTTTTGCCCTCTGGTTCTAAAATATCAGGGCACTTTTCTTGAGAATTTCTTGAAGGATGATTTATAGGCTCTTTTTTTGATCATGGCTTTCAGGTAGTCCAATAATTTTTAAATTATCTCTCCTGCATCTGTTTTCCAGGTCAGTGGTTTTTCCAATGAGATATTTCACATTGCCTTCTATTTTTCATTTGTTTGGCTCTGTTTTATAGTATCTGTATCAATAATGCAGTATTCACAATGCCTACAGTAACTATAAATATGCTGATATGGTTATTAATCACATAATATAACAGGCGATCTACATGGGGGATATAGCTAGAACATTTATTCATGTACCAGAAAACTGAGTCTCAAAACCAGAAAGTCAAAGTCATCATAGTAGTTATGAAGTTGGCACATGTATTTAATATAATAAACACCCACATTCTCAAGCCTTCAAAACAGAACAGGCTACCTCAGGCAAAGATCCTCTTCTCCTCACTCATGGCAACTGCTCAGCGTCCATGCAGCTTGCTCCCAGCAGTTCTGCCACCCCCCCCGCCATTATTTCCTGTCCTTTGCAGGAATCCTGAGCAGAAATTCTGGCTGGCTAAAAAAAAAGGAGTTTGTGCTACAGCTGCCACTTCCATTCACTGCATTAACTCTAGCTTGGCTCTGGCTTCCTCTTGCCCCTTCTCTTCCTGCTAAGTCAGCAAGTTCAAGGGGCATGGAAGATCTTCACATCCCATAACCATTACAGTATCTTGATTTCTCATAAAGTCATTAGCTTCCATTTGCTCCAGTCTAATTTTGAAGAAATTGACCACTTAGGCATAAGCATCATCTGATCATTTTCTTTATGAGTTGAGCCACCCCATCAGGGTAAGTTTGTAAAGAATATTTTGGCAGATGTAAAATATAACCCCATTCAATCACTAACTAATTTTGAATTAAGGCACCTGTAGGACTGTATTTTGTGTTCAGCACAGTGAGTTGTATTCCTGCAGAGGGATCTACCGTGTATGTAATTGTAGTTTGGATAGCTTTCTGAATGTAATCCAATGCATTCCTAGCTTTAAGTGTAAGAATTCTAGGAGAATTAGGGTTGGTATCACCTTCCAGCAATTGGTATAATGGTGTTAAACATTCATTTGAAATTCTAAGACTAGATCTGATCCAATTTATATCCCCTATAAGCTTTTACAAGTCATTTAATATTTTAATATTATCTTTTCTAATTTCCAATTTTTGAGGTGCTATAGTAGAGTTCTGCACTTTATTACCTAAATACATAAAAGGTGCTGTTTTCTGTATCTTTTCAGGGGCTATTTTCAGTCCTACAGCAGCAAAATTATTTGTAACCTCTTCTAATATTTTCTCTAGGGTAAACACATCTTGGTGTGTACATAGAACATCATCCATGTAATGTATAAGTAAGCTGTGGCGTATTTGTTTCTAGTAGATTCTAAGGCCTTTGCCACAAACTTTTGACATAACGCAGGACTGTTTTTCATCCTTTGGGGTAGTGCCTTCCAACAGTATCTTTTTTAGGATTCTTTTAGAATTATGGATGGTATAGAAAATGCAGATTTTTCTTGGTCCTGACTTTGAAGAGGTATGCTATAGAAACAATCCTTTATGTCTATTACCCATAAAGGCCATTGTGATGGTACCATATCAGGAGATGGTAAACCAGGCTGTAATGCCCCCATATTCTTTATAACTTTATTTACTTCTCACAAATCCATAAGCATCCTCCACTTTCCCGAATTATTTTTTCTAATTGCAAAAATTGGAGAATTTCATGGGCTATTTGTAATTTCAGTATTACCTAACTTCAGCTGTTCTTGCACAATGTCTAATAGGGCAGCAATTTTTCTTCACTTAGGGGTCACTGATCCACCCATACTCGTTTTGTGGTAAGCCATTCAATAGGATTGGCTGATGGCTGCCCATCAATCAGGGCTCCTCCTGAAAATTTGTCATGATGGTGACCTTAACTTGTGATAAAATATCTCTGCTCCATAAAGCCATTGTTAAGGAAGCCAAACAATAAGGCTGGAATTTTCCTGACATGTCCTCAAATTCCCAAGTAATTTTCCTCACACTTTTTAAAGGTTATCTAACTTCTCCTATGCCCCTCATGTTTATATCTGATTATTGAACAGTTCACTTTGGGTCCCATTGTTCCTGATTGATAATGGTCAAGTCTGCCCCAGTATCTAAGAGACCCCAAATTCTCCTCCCCTCCACATATATATGAAGGATGGGTCTTGAGGTCATAATGATATGACACCATATGACCTCTTGATTCTGTATTTGAAATATACATTGCTCCTGCTTTAATTGGATCATGGAGCTTCTGGGATTCATAATTTTAATTTAATCTTATCATAATCTTCCAAGTCCTTTTGTTCCACATAGGTTGGAATGAATTATGTACCCATGTATTCCCCTTCTAAGGTTAATGAAAGTAACCCTATGGCCAGAGAAGAGCTCCTAAAAAACAATCCTTTCTCCTGGCCTGGGTAAATGTTTATGGATGTAACCTCAGGCTGTAAGATAACAGCAGTTACTTCAGAGGGGAAGGGATCCAAATCAGCTTGCCCTCCTGAACCTCTGGAGTGCTGAACTGAACATAAATCCCTGCTGTTTTTTGTGGGCCCAGGACATGGCCCTTGAGGCCATTTCCTGAATTTCTAAGTCTACATTCTGAAGCCCAGTGAAAGCCCTTATGATATTTAGGGCATTTTGATTTTGGTTATAATTCACTATTATTGCCACCCAGTTGACATTCCCTTTTGAAATGACCTACTTTACCACATTTACAACAATTATTGTTTTGTCTATTTGTGGCAGCTTGTGCTTCTGCTATAATTTGTTCTTGAAAGACCATGGACTTCACCTCCATAGATTTTCTAATTAATTGATCCAAGGAGAAATCAGCAGGAAATGCCAAAAAAAGCTTTCTTATGATCTAAGTTGCAATTCCCTCTAGCTATTTGTCTTACAAATTCTTCCAATCCCACAGTGCTTCCTAAGGTATGCTCAGCTGCTTGTTCTATTTTGGCCACAAAATCAGGAAATTATTCCTCAGGTCCCTGCATGATATTTGTAAAAAAATTTTCCTGCTTGACCGTAACTGATTATCTCTTTCCATGCTTGTATTTCACACTCTTGAATAGTACTATATACTGCCACTGAATAGTCCATTTGTGTATTAGGTCCGTCACCCAAAAGTATGGAAATACTGGATGCATTATGTCCCTCGGCCAACATAAGATCATATAGTTTGCTGTAACATTTTTCCTTATAATTGGCCTCCTACTGTACTGTACTGTACTGTACCCTGGGATTAGGCATATTTCAGCTATTTGCCTCCAATCATATGGTGTCAAAGATGTGGTTGTTAAATTTTCCAATAATGACACTGTATAAGAAGCTGTTTCCCCATACTCCTGTACAGTCTTTTTTTTTTTTTACCTCCTTATGATCTTTTATATTTAATTTTTGCCATGTTCTATTGACCTGTGCATCTACTATAACAGAATATGCCAACACATTGCAGCCTTTAAATCCCATTTCTCTTAATGTCTGCCCTTTCTCTTTCATAAATTTTTGAAAAGGTGTATATAATTCTGAAACTACAGTGGGACTGCCATTAGGCTTCCCAGCTTTTTCCGTTTCCCATGTGGGATTATAGGGAGGAAATAGACTGAGGTTAAGAGGTTTGGTATTTTCAAGGGGCTTTTTCCCCAGAAATTCAGGAGGTGTGGTCTCTTTCTGATCATTGCCTTCACTCTCACCCATGACACTCAATATTTCTTTAAGACCTGTTTTTGTCTTCACTTTAATGACATTATAAATTGCAAATATGGAACCAGAGTCATTCTCCTGTCCATTTTCCTTAAAGTAATTAACTAAAGCCTCTCCCACTGCTTCCCAACCAGGTCCTCTGATCTGGGAGCCACTAGGGAACCATGGGGCTGCCTGATAGACTATTAAAATTTTTTTTCAGAATCTGTTTCTTAACTGAAATTCCTTTCTTACACACTATAATTTGTAACATTCTCAGATCTTTTCCTTCATCTTTTAAGCCTTTCACCAAGTTTCCTCCCATACTATGCCTCTGTGAGCTCTGGTTATGAAAATTGAGTGCGCCAATGAACACCCTTCTAGAGCCTTCCCCTTACCTTGAAAGAAATCCATTGTCCCTCGGATTTCATGCAGGCCTGCTCCCTGCTGGCAAATCCTGGGGGTCCATCACTAGAGACTCAACAGCAGTCCTGATGCCCTGAGTTGTGGGCTCCACTTACTGCGGCCAAGGCAGTTGGTGGGCTTGCAAGTGGTTAGAATAACGAGACAGGGGTATAATCAATAATCTGTTTATTACAGGACCATTTCACACAGAGCCAAAGATATAAGGGGCTCACAGAGTTTATATGCCCCCCCAACAGAAGGTCTACATGACCCAAAAGAATGTAGATACCCCAAAAGAATGCAGACAATGTACAAGGAGCTCCCTTGATCTTGTTTACTATTTACCCTTGCTTAAGGTTAGTTATTTATTAGGGTAATATCATAGGACCATATCTGGAGGCAGAAACAAACAAACAAAAAAGATTGCATGCCCTCTTGCTTATGTGCCCTGTAACCTTGCAGGTAATTGTATAGGGCTGTGGAATATTCCTTTAGCGGGGCCAAGGGAGCCCAAAAGTTCTCTATATCCAAACAAGGTTATATGTCCTCCTGCTTATCTGCTCTGTAACCTTTCAGGTAATAATATAGGAGAGGGGAACATTTCATTAGTGGAGCTAGGGAATTCCTGAAAGTTCTCTACACTGCAAGGGACTCTACCAATTCCTGTGTTTGAGGCTAAGAGACCTTCGGTTACTCACCATCATGGTTTTCTGTTGCCAGGTTGGGACATAGAGCTGTGCCAGTGAATGGGTGAATATGCATAAGTGGGCATGGCCAGGGCAGCAATTATAGGGAAAGCTGAGTCTGACCTCATCTTCCAGAAGAGCTGAAATTATCATGTCATCTGCTGGAAAAGTGACATTGTGGGCTCAGGGAAATTGGGAGATTTCTGAAGAAGAAGAAGGGGAAATTAACTTTTGTCTCAGGTGCAAATCTCCATTAATAATGACTGTAGGTAAATTAAAGTTTCCAAAAGAACATCTGTGATCTGGGAAAAGAGACACTTTTACAATGAGGAAGGAAAGAGATTGTGAGAATTGGTATTATAGGTAATGGGGGAGGCAGAGACATGTGATTTCTGCTGACTGAGGACCCCTTGGCCTAGACTTAGTGGTTTCTTTTTTTTCTTGCTTTTTGGAACACAATTGGGGTTAAGTGACTTGCTCAAGGTCACATGACTAGTTTTTTTTTTTTTTGTTGTGTCTGAGGCCAGATTTGAACTCAGGTCCTCCTGAGTCCAGGGCCAGTGCTTTATTCACTGTGCCACCTAGCTACCCCTGACTTAGAGGTTTCTAAAAGATTTTTTTCTGCTGTGGAATCGACTGAGGCTCCCTTCTCTTCCCATTTCCATTATCTTGCTGTACACTTCTGGGTTCTTTTAAAGTTACTTTTTCTAAGACAAAGACATTTGAGATGAAATTTAGAATTACTTTTCTCTAGGACATGTTGGGACTGTTTCCACAGGTATGGTCAATTCTGTTCACTGAGAATGGTCTCAGTGTTCCCATCCCTTAGGTCCAGGGCAGGAAGTTCTGTCCTTTAGTGAATTCTTAAAGCTAAGAGTTTCCAGGTGCTCTCCTCCTCTGTCCCATAGTTCAGGGCTTTAGTTCCCCAGACTTTGTGTTTCATATCGGGAAATTGGCTATAAAGTTTCCCTGAGTTAACCTTTTCCTTATCCTTTGGGCTCCATTTATTTTGTTCCTGCAAAGTCCCTTTAATTTTATGTATTCACCATTGTTCATTTTATTTTTTGTGATCTTCCCTCCTCCTTGATTAGTCAGGAGAACTTCCTCTACCCACAGATTGAAGGGTAGTTTTGTCTTTGTTCCTTTAATGTGCATAAAATTTGAGCTTTTATCCCTGTAATTTCTCCATTTGAAACTTGTCTTGTTATATATTGTGAGCTATTAGTCTAAACCTAATTTCTGCCAAACTGTTCTTTAGTTTTCCCAATAGTTTATATCAAAGAGCAAATCCTTCTTCTGGTAGCCAGGGTCCTTTAATCTATCAAAAGCTGGTTAGGCAGGGGGGCAGAGCCAAGGTGGCGGAGTAGAAACAGAACCTTCCCGTGGCTCCGGCTTCCACCCTCCCCAATCCATGTAAAAAGGGGACTCTAAACAAACTTTGGAGCTGCAGAACCCACATAATGACACAGAGAAGCTAACCTCCCGCTGAGGACAGCCCGGCAGGCCAGCAGGAATCGGCCAGCGCAGCACTCTGGGAGCCGAGCCCAGCACCACACTGAGGCTTTAGCCCCAGGGCGGGCCTGACCAGCCGCCAGCCAGAGGGACTCCAGATCAGCAGCAGCTGTGGCCATTTCCAGATTTATCAATACAGAGATGCGAAAGACAAGGTGAGAGACCAGTGCAGTCTGGACTTTGGGACCCAGTAAGTGGGAGTGCGTGGCTTTTACCCCCGGGGCGAGAAACCGCTGAGACGCCAGTACAGCCAGCTAGTACCACGTGGCGGCTTCAGCTCCTGACCTGCAGAGTGTAGGGGGACCAAGCACCAGTCTGAGGGGTAATCGCTCTTGCTTTAACCTGCTTGGATCTGGATTGCAGTCTAGGGTGGAGGTCCTGGGGTGTGTGTCCAGCTTGCCAGAGCATGTGGAGACCTCAGAGAGGGCACCCATCTAATACCTCTGGCAGCTAAGGAAACCCCAGCGTTTGGGATGAAAGCTCCCCTGTCTGGTGGCAGAGTCCTACTGTGGCAAAAAGCCTAGGGGTCAAGTGACTGAGGGGCGACATGACCAGGCAAAGGAAACAAAGCAGACAGAAGATTCCAACATCACACTCCTATTTTGGGGACAAAAAGAAGCAAAGCATGGAACAGGAGGAAAACAGTGAAGTCAGTACTCCTGCACCAAAAGCTTCAAAGGAAAATACAAGCTAGTTACAGGCCATAGAGGACCTTAAGAAGCAGATAAGAGAAGTGGAGGAAAAATTGGGAAGAGAAATGAGAACAATGCAAGAAAATTATGAAATGAGAGTCAACAGCCTGACTGAAGAAAATAATACCTTAAAAAACAGACTGACTCAAATGGCAAAGGAGGCTCAAAAAGGCAATGAGGAGAAGAATACCTTAAAAAGTCTAATTTGCCAGATGGAAAAAGAATCTCAAAACCTCACTGAGGAGAATCATTGCTTCAGAATTAGATTGGAGCAAATGGAAGCTAATGACTTTATGAGAAATCAAGATGCTGTCAAACAGATCTAAACAAATGAAAGAATAGAAGGCAATGTGAAATATCTCATGGGAAAAACCACTGACCTGGAAAAGAGATCCAGGAGAGATAATTTAAAAATTCTTGAACTACCTGAAAGCCATGACCAAAGTAAGAACCTAGAAAGCATCCTCCAGGAAGTTCTCAAAGAAAACTGCCCTGATGTTTTAGAACGAGAGGGCAAAATAGAGGTTGAAAGAATCCACCGATCACCTCCTGAAAAAGATCCCAAAAAGAAAACTCCTAGGAATATTATAGCCAGGTTCCGGAATTCCCAGATTAAGGAGAGAATATTACAAGCAGCCAGGAAGAAACAATTTGAATATTGTGGAAACACAATCAGCATAACCCAGGATCTGGCAGCTTCTACACTGAGGGATCGAAGGGCTTGGAATGTGATATTGCGGAGGTCAAGGGAGCTGGGATTAAGACCAAGAGTCACCTACCCAGCAAAACTGAGTATCATGTTTCAGGGGAAAATATGGTCATTCAGTGGAATACAGGACTTTCAGGCATTCTTGATGAAAAAACCAGAGTTGAATTCAGATACAAGAAGCAAGAGAAGCATGAGAAGGTAAACAGGGAAAAGAAATCATAAGGAACTTATCAAAGTTGAACTATTAACATTCCTACATGGAAAAACAATAATTGTAACTTATGAAACTTTTCTCAGTAGTTGAAGGGATTAGAAATATATATATATATAAATATATATATGTCTTTATATGAGGGTATGCGGGCATATGAATACATATGTGAATGTGTGTATATATGTTTACAGGTATACATAGATAGAGGGCACAGGACCAATTTAACAGGAAGGGATGATACTTAAAAGGTGAAATTGAAAGGTGAGAGGAGTATAATGAGAGGAGATGGGGAGAGACGGAGTAGGGCAAACTATCTCATACAGAAGAGGCAAGGGATAATGGTTGCAATGGAGGGGAAGAATAGGAGGGCAGAAGGGAATGGGTCAACCTTATTCCTATTGAATCTGGCTTGAGGAGGGAGGGAAGTACACACTAAATAGGGGATCTCACCCTCCAGGAGAATGGGGGGGAAGGTGATGAGAGGGGGGATGATGGAAGGGAGAGCAGGCTGGGGGGGAGGGAAGTTGGAAGCACCCACTTTTGAAAAGGGACAGGATCAAAGTAGAGAATAGAACGGGTGGGAGGGAAATGTAGTCAGTCTTTTACAATATATCTACTATGTTATTGTTTTGCATTAGCCACACATGTACAACCTATACTGAACTGCTTGTCTCCCCAGTAGGGGTGGGTGGCAGGGGGGGAAGGGAATGAATCTGGGATTGAAAGTTTTAAAATCAAATATTCAAATATATATATATATGTGTGTGTGTGTATACATATACATATATATATATATATGTATATATATATATACTATTATTAATACCATCTTACAAATAATTAAGAAATGGGATGCACAGGCACTGAGGCATAGAGATCCACTGGAAAAGTCGAAATGGGTATGGGAGAAAATATGGGAGAGAGCAGATTGGAGGTGGGGATATCCTGTGGGACTGCTGTTTTGGGGGGATGGGTGGGGGAAAATGGGGAGAAAATTTGTAACTCAAAATCTGGCGGAAATGAATGATGTAAATCAGAAGTTAATAAAGCATTAAAAAAATAAAAAAAAATAAAAAAAGCTGGTTAGGCATTTGCTTCTTTTGTTGTATACCTCTTCTGTTCCACTGATTGAGCTCTCAATTTTTAAACTAATGCCAAATCATTTTGATTGCACGTATTATCGATTTTAGACCACTAAGTGGCCCAGTGAATAATGTGCTGTGAGACCTGAGTTCAAATTATTCCTTAGATTTTTACTAGCTGTGTGACCCTGTGCAGGTCACTTAACCTCTGCCTCCATCTTCTTATCTGTTAAATGTAGATAATAATAGCACCTGTCTCTTAGGGTTTTTGTGAGGATAAAATGATGTGATATTTATTGAGTACTTTGTAAACATTAGAGTGCTATATAAATGTTAACTATTATTATTGTTATCATAGTAAAGTTTGAATTCTAATACTATTATTCTCTTTCCCTTTCCACTTTTTTTTCTCATTTTTTGGAAATTCTTGACCTTTTGTTTCTCCAGATGAATTGTGTTATTATTATTTTTAAAAGCAATTGGGGTTAATTAACTTGATCAAGGTTACATGGACAGTTATTTTGTGTGGGTGCCAAGTATTTGAGGCCGGAACCAATCCTGGGTCTCCTGACATTCTTACTCACTGCACCACCTGGCCACTGCTTGTGTTATTATTATTTTTTTGTTCTTTTAGAATCTTTGGAATCATGGGGGTGCATTCTGTTTTATTTCATTGATATACACTGGGAGAAATATTATCCCCTTTGACCTCCTCCTCCTCCTTCTTCTTCTCCTCCTGTTTCTCTCTCTCTCCCTCTCCCCCCTCCCCAGAAGTTGGAAAATATGAATGGTGTGACGTCAATTTAGGTCTGAACAGATGCTGTGTCAGAAATATAATTTTATGCTTATTGTTAGTTCTCATTACATAATAATTTTTGCATTTTTAATTATAATTTAGCAATTTCTCTGTCTATATTAGATGCTTGAAGGTCCCTGTTAACTGAATCTCACAAAGATTAAGAGATTTATTGGGAGCACAGGGGTGGGCTTCAACTTCAGATTATAGGGATTCCTTTTGTAATATATTTGATATAACACGAAATTTATAATTAATTTAGAAAATATCTACATTTTTTGCATATATACATCATTTTGGCATAACAGAATGAAGGAGAATGAAAATCCATTCACATGTTTAAGCTTTTCTTTTTAATTCTGTAAATAATCTTTTCTATTTGTAGTTATTGTTGTTGTTCATTGTTTAGTTGTTTCAGTCATGTCTGACTCTTCATGACCTTATTTGGGGTTTTCTTGTTAAAGTAACTAGAGAGGTTTGCCATTTTCTTTTTCAGGTAATTTTACAAATGAGGAATTGAGACAAATAGGGTTAAGGGACTTGCCCAGCATCACATAGCTATTAAGTGTTTGAGGTTGGAGTTGAACTCATGATGAATTTTCCTGTTTCCAAGCCTGATGCTCTCTTCACTGCACCATCTAGCTGCCCCATTTGTATTTATGTAAATACATATATACATACATATATACATATATATTTGCTTTTTGGAGGGGGGAAGGTGAGGCAATTGGGGTTAAGTGATTTGCCCAAGGTCACATGGCTAGTACATGTGTTATGTGTCTAAAGGCCACATTTGAACTCAGGTCCTCCTGACTCCAGGGTCAGTGCTCTAATTCACTGCTCCACCTAACCACCCCTATCTATAATATACATCTAATGTGTGTCTCAAATTTACTTCCATGTATTTGAAATAACTGGAAGGTATTTTCTATGGGGTTTTTATAATTATCTTTGCTTCTTGTTTTTAACTTTTTAATTCATCTTTGAACTTAAACATAAAAGACAAAAAAGAACATTTCCATGTACATAGTGCCACCAACCAGCAATTAGATTCCTATTTTTTCCACATCCTCTCAACATTTGTCACTTTCCCTTTATATCATCTTAGCCAATCGGATAGGTGTAAGATGATATCTCAAAATTATGTTAATTTGTATTTTTGTAATCAATAGTGATTCAGAGCATGCTTTCTATGTCATGATATATAATTTTGACTGCCTGTTCATGTCCTTTAATCATTTATCAATTGGGGAATGACATGTATTCTTATAAATCAACAAAATTCTTTATATATTTGAGATATGAGACCATTATCTGAGCAACTGTCTATAAAATTTTTTCCCCAATTTTGTTTCCTTTGTAATTTTAGCTACACTGGTTTCATTTGTACAACCCCCTTTTAATTTAATGTAATCAAAATTGTCCCTTTTACACTTTTCAGTGCTCTCTATCTCTTGTTTATTCATAAATTGTTCTGCTATCCATAAATATAATAGGTAATATGTTCCATGTTCTTCTAATTTTCTTATGATATCCTTTTACATGTAGGTCATTTATCCATTATGACCTTATCTTGGTAAATGGTATAAGATATTGCCCTTTGCCCACTTTTTCCAAGACCACTCTCTAGCTCTCCCAACAATTTGTTTTTTTTTACAAAGTAATGAATTCTTGTCCTAAAAGCTTAAATCTTTACATTTGTACAACACAAGGTTTCTATAATCATTTGCTGCTCTGTATTGTATGTCCAACTCTGCTCCACTGATTTACTTTTCTATGCCTTAGTCAGTACCAAATAGTTTTAATAAGTATTGCCTTATTGTATAGTTTAAGATATGGTACTACTAAACTTTCTTCTTTTACATTTTTTCATTAATTCTTTTGATATGCTTAACCTTTCATTCTTCCAAATGAATTTTGTTATGATTTTTCTAGGTAAGCAAAAATTTTTAAAATAATTGAATTAGGATGACATTGAATAAAATAGATTAGTTTAGGTAAAATTATGATTGTTATTATATTTTCTCTGCTTACCCATGAAAAATGACTATTTCTCCAATTACAGAAATCTGACTTAATTTGTATAAAAATGTTTTATAATTATGTGATGTAGTTCCTGGGTTTGTTTTCATAGGTATATTCCCAGGTATTTTTATACTCTCTATTATTTTAAATGTGATATTTCTTACTATCTTTTCTTGTGGGATTTTGTTGTTGATATGTAGAAATGCTAATGATTTTATCTCCTACTTTTCTAAAACTGTTTCCACTATTTTTTTTAACTGAATCTTTAGGATTTTCCAAATATATCATCTTATCATCTGCAAAAGAGATAGTTTTATTACTGCATTGCCCATTCTTATTCCTTCAATTGATTTTTCTTCTCTTATTGCTATTGTTAGCATTTCTAATACGATATTGAATAATATTGGTGACAAAGGGAATCCTTGTTTCACTCATGATCTTAATGGGAAGGCATTTAGCTTATCCCCATTACAGATAATGTTTCCTGATGATTTTAAGATTTATCTAGGATTCATCTTATCTAAGATTTTATTGAAGTCCTTCACTTCTGCTTTTAAGTAAATGCTTCTTGCCATTTTAAGGAAAAATCCATTTATACCTATGAGTTCAAGTGTTTTTTTTTTAAATAGTAATGAGTGTTGTTTTTTAATCAAAAGCTTTTTCAGCATCTATTGATATAATTGTATAGTTTAGTTGCTTTTGTTATTGATATAATCAATTATGTTAATAATTTTCATTATGTTAAGCCACTCCCAGTTTCCTGGTATAAACTTCTCCTAGTCACAATGTATAATCTTTTTAATATGTTTTTGTAGTCTATTAGCTAGTATTTTATTTTATATTTTTCATTCCACATTCATTAATGAAATTGGTCTTCAATTTTCTTTCTTTGTTTTTATTTTTCCTGGTTTGGTTCTTAGTATGATGTATCTTTCCTAAAAGGACTTTGGTAGGACTCCTTCTTTGATTGTTATGAAATTTATTATTCCATATTGGAATCAGTTGGTCTTTCAATGTTTGGTAAAATTCACTTGTAAATCCATCTGGTCTTGATGCTTTTTTTTTTTTAAAGGAAGCTCATTTATGGCTTGTTTAATTTCTTTTTTTTAAAAAAAGTTTATTTAGATATTCTATTTTCTCTTTTGTTAGTCTGGGCAGCTAATATTTTTGTAAATATTCTTCCATTTCACTTAAATTGTTAAGTTTATTGGCATATAACTGGGGAAAATAATTGTTTTGCTTTCATCTTCATTAGTATATTCACGCTTTTCATTTTTAATACCAGTAATTTGGTTTTCTTCTCTTTTTAAAAATCATATTCACCAATAGTTTGTCTATTTTATTTTTTTCAGAAAACCAAGTCCTAGTTTCATTTATTAATTCAATGTTTTTTTACAATTAATTTTATTAATCTCATATTTAATTTTTAGGACTTTTAATTTGGTGTTTAATTGGGGATTTAAATTTTGTTCTTTTTTTCTTGTATTTTTAGTTGCATACCTAATTCATTGATCTGCTTTTGCTCCATTTTATTGATATAAGTATTTAGAGATAGAAATTTTCCTCTAATTACTGCTTTTGTTGTATCCTTTAGGTTTTGCTACATTGTCTTATTTTTGTCTTTCTCTTTAATATAATTATTGATTATCTCTATGATTTGTTCTTTAGCCCACTAATTCTTTTTTTTTTTAAGCAATCGGGGTTAAGTAACTTGCTCAAGGTTACACGGCCAGTTATTATTTCTGGGTGTGGTGCTGAGTATCTGAGCCCGGATTTGATCCAGGTCATCCTGACACTGGAGCTGGTGCTCTTACTCGCTGAGCCACCTGGCCGCCCCTAAGCAATTGGGGTTAAGTAACTTGTTCAAGGTTACACGGCCAGGTGTTTCTGGGTGGGTGCTAAGTGTCTGAGCCTGGGATTCGATCTCCAGGTCTTCTCAACACTGGAGCCAGTGCTCTTACTCGCTGTGCTACCTGGCCGCCCCATAACCCACTAATTCTTTAAGTTATTTAGTCTCCAGTTAGTTTCTAATCTGTATTTTCATGGTCCCTTATTGAACATAATTTTTATTGCCTTATGATTCGAAAAGTATGCATTTAATACTTCTACTTTTTTCCATTTGTTTGTGAGGAAAATTTTCTGCCCTAATACATGGTCAGTTTTTGTGTAGGTACTATGTACTGCTGAGAAAAATGTGTATTCCTTTCTATTCCCATTCAATTCTCTTCTGATCTCTATCATATCTAGCTTATCTAATATTTTGTTGAAGTCCTTTACTTGTTTCTAATTTATGTGTTTAGATTTATCTAATTCTTACAGTGCAAAGGTTAAAGTCCCCCACTATTATAGTATTACTATCTGTTTACACCTTTATTTCATTTAATGTTTCTTTTAAAAATCTAGATGCTATAGTCTTTGGTGGATATAGGTTTAGTATTGATATTTCTTCACTGACTGTGGTACTATTTTATCATAATGTAGTTTCTTTCTTTATCTTTTGATCAAAGCTATTTTGGCTTTAACTTTGTCTGAGATCATAATTGCTAACCCTGCTTTTTTTTTTTTAACCTCAGGTGAAGCTTAGTAAATTCTATTACAACCCTTTATTTTAACTTTGTCTCTCATTTTTCAATGTGTTTCTTATAAACAATATATTGTCAGATTAAAATTTTTAATTCATTCTGATATCTGTTTCTGTTTTGTGGGTAAGTTTATCCCATTCACATTCTAAGTTATATTTACTAGTTATATATTTCCCTTTACCCTATTTTTTCCCTCACTATTATCCTCCTCACTCTCTCTTTTTACCCCATAACTTTTCACACATTTTATTTAGTTCTAACCACTACCCTCCTAAAAGTCCCTCCCTTATCCTATCCCCTCATCCTCCTCTTTCTTTATGGGTTAAGAAGACTTTTATAGTCTTCTACATTTGTATGTTATTCCATCTTTAACCCAGTTCTGATGAAAAAAAAAAAAAAGGTTTCAGCACTACCAGGCCTCCACCCCCATCTGCTTCTATTGTAACAGGTCTTCATTTCATGCCTCATTTGAATGAGATAATTGTTCCATTTTACCTATCCCTACCCAGTTTTATTTTTTTAGAACAATCCTATCATATTCAACTCAACCCCAAATTTTCTATCTATGTATGCTCTTTCAAACTACCCAGGTAATGATAACATTCTAAAGAGTACAGATCATATTTTCCCATTTAAGAAGTAGTTTGACCTTAATGAGTGCCTTATAAGGGGTATTTAATCTTTATAATATCTTTCTCCTGGACTTTATATGTCAAATTTTTCATAGAGTTCTGGTCTTTTTGTCACAAATACCTGCACTATTCTGGTTATTAATCCATTTTGAACTAATTTTGTGATATAATTTAAATTGTTAATCTCATCCTAATTTCTGTCCAGTTCTTTCCATTTTCCCTAGCAGTTCTCTAGCAGTTCTTTTTTTTTTTTGCTTTTTGGAGGGCAATAGGGGTTAAGTGACTTGCCCAAGGCAACACAGCTAGTTTTTGTGTTAAGTGTCTGAGGCCAGATTTGAACTCAGGTACTCCTGACTCCAGGGCCCGTGCTGTGTTCACTGCACCACTTAGCCACCCCCTGTCCTCCCTAGAAATTCTTCTTAACTGGTGAATCATCCCTGAAAAGAGCTCTTCCAACCTAAGGGAGAAGCAAAAAACTTGGGCTTCTGGGTGTCAATAGTGAACAGCATGAAAGGGCTGACTATTGGATAAAACATAGAAAGCACAATGGTGAAACGTAGTCCCCAGTGTCTGGTTTCTCTAGAAGAAGCTACATAAATGACAAAAGGAGAACTGACTGAGTTAAAGCAGACAAAGATGATCACCAGCATCAGGACCGCTTTGGTGGCTCTGGTCTCAGGCGAGGCTCTGGGGGAGGGGCTGGTGCTGTGCATGTATTGGACTTGCTGCTTGTGTCTGTGCAGGACAAACACCATGTAGCCACTTGAGCAGATCATGAGACTCACAGACAGAGCATCAATGACTGACTCACAAATTAAAATTTTTATGATGCTTGTGGCTTGCAAGTCGAAAGAAATACGCCCAATCCGCCATCTTTCATTACTGCTGTTTCTTGGGCTACTGTAATTCATAGGCGCAACAATATCAAGAAGAAGATGGAAAATCCAGCTCAGGATACAGCAAGAGGGAACATACTTTTGGGCTCTTGTTTTAATTTCTGCCCACTTAAGGCTGCTGGGGCTGATGGTGATGGCCTGGAAGACACTTAGGAGACAGGTGCTGCAAAGAGAAAGTCCCCTGGTCACTCTTATGAAGTAATTTAAGATTTTACCCATTGTGTCATCTAGGAAAGATCGCCATCCCCAATTGGTTATTACTGTTACAGTGCCCCTAAAAAGAATCATCAGGACATGGGCAAAGGCCAAATTGATGATGATCAGGCTTGTGAATCTTTTCCTATGACCACTGATGAAATTAAGGCTGTGTAGGTAAAGAAGGGACATGTTCCCTGCTACTCCAAAGAAAAGCACAGTCAAGTAGACAATCTCCAGGCCTTCTTTATGAGAGCTCATTTCTTGGGGTCTTGGAGAGCTTTGCTGTCAGATCCAAAGTGACCTGGGGAGAAACATAGGGAATGTGACTTTTCCAATGTGAGGAATTCCCAATAAAATTCCACAACCTACTCACTTTCTCTATGAAGTGTGGTGAACCTTCCCAGATATGTAGTACCATTCTACTGTTCATAAGACATGTATTCAATGTGTCAACTCACAAATATTTATCAATCATTCACTGTACATCCTAGCAATATACTTCTTCCCAGTTGTTTCCCAGCCATGTCTCTGCTCTCGGACCATGATTATCACCTCTTTCCCACCAGGACCTTGGATTGCCCCTGGGCTCATCTGCTGTAATAAGCGAGCTTTGCCTTATCTTTCCAGGGCCCATGTCCCCAGGCCACTTCCTTTCCACTGCTTCACCAGACCACTGTACATGTCCCAGTACCCCTTTCTGTAATCTTCCATTTTTTTCTCCCTTCATTAGAATTTATGCTCCTGGAGGGAGATGCTGCCTTGGTTGTTTTTATTCTTATTGCTAGAGCTTAGTTCCTGAAGGATAGTAAGGGAATTTTGATGGTGTTTTATGTAATTAGAATTTGATGGGAATAAATCAAGGTCAAAGATGTTAGCTTGGGTCACCTTCATTATTTAAGGGATAATTATTAGAAAAAAAAACTTTTGGATTTTTTTCTTTTCATGTTAAAAAATTTCAAGTCTTTAAAGAGATGTATGTGTGTGTGTGTATTCTACATTAATATCCTCAGGCAGGAATTAAATACTCCCTTTGAGAGAGGGTGGGGCAAGATTATCTCACTACCTCTCATTCCACTCTAATCACTTGCCTACACATCTCCACAATGTTTTCTACAAACCATATGAAAATTCACATTTAATATAGTTAATCCATCCATCACACATTAACAATCATGTGTGAGATGAAGAGTATATAGAAATAGAGAAGAGTAGACAGATCAGGCATTTGATAATTTTCATTTTCATCTGAACTGAACTGAAAATTGAACATTTTCATACAACCACTTATATACATACATACACAGATAATTAGAAATACTTTAAACTAAACAGGGAAATTGGTAGGTTGGGGGAAAGGAGAGGAGGAAGATACAGGAGGGCAGGTTTTTGAGAGAGTGTTCATAAATTAGCTCCATCATGGAAGTAGGAGACTCTTACAGATTGATTAAAAGAAATAAAAGAAAAAATAAAAAACACTGTGATGGGGTGTGATAGAGAAGAGAAGAAGGGCAATGAGGCAGAAAAAGATTGCATCACTTATATAGTTCATGTGTCTGAGTTTAAGTGCTTTTTAACCACCATCTTCTTTGTAAAGAAAGGATTAAGAGAACAAAAAAACCTAACAGGTACAAAAGGACAGGATGAAAGAAAATACATAATTTACAATTATAACTGAAAATACATGGGATGAACTCACTCAATGAATGGAAGAAAGCAGTAGAATATTTTACAAAGGTGACTCCAACAATGTGCTATTTAAATGAAACACCTTTGATATATAGATATTCATGTAGGGATAAAATAGAGGTCTGGAAAAAATGCATCATGCTTCAAATAAACATAAAAAAGCAATGGTAACAATTATGATTTCAGAAAAGGTTATAGTAAAAATAGACATGATAAAAGGAGATAAGCATGGAAAATATTATGCTGAATGACAACACAGGAAAATCAATTTTAAGGATATAGCAGATAAGTTAAATGTATATGATATGCACTAATTATATATGTATTATATGGATAATGTATAATCATATATAGATATACAAATCTGTTTATGCAATACATATGTATAAATATATGCATGTATATATATACACACAAAGACACACACCAATCAGTATAGCAGTTAAAATGCTTAAAGGGCAAATTAATCAAATTGTAGGGAGAAATACCCAGTAAAACTCACATTTGTTGATCTCATTTCTGAGATATATTAGGAATAGATTAAAATTTATAAGAAGCACCCCCCCCCCCGAATGGACTATCAATGGATAAATGGTAGAAGGGTGGGAACAAATTGTTGTTGGAGGAAGAAATATAAGGTATCAAAACATATATTAAGATGCCCACATTTTTAAT
Source organism: Petaurus breviceps papuanus (assembly GCF_028583685.1). Classification (NCBI taxonomy): domain Eukaryota; kingdom Metazoa; phylum Chordata; class Mammalia; order Diprotodontia; family Petauridae; genus Petaurus; species Petaurus breviceps. The sequence continues at coordinate 38,408,423 of NW_027185804.1, forward strand.
AAGTAGTGAACCACAAATTAAAGCAATTCTGGTGCTCCAAATGCTCATTCCTTTGGCAAAGATGACAAAAAAGGAAGATGACAAATATTAGAAGAGCTGAACATTAATTAATAGAGCATTAATATGCACTATTGATGGAACTATGAACTGGTGTAGTCATTTCAAAAAGCCTTTTGGAACAAATCCTTCTCCATCAATGATAAAACTGTCATGTCCTTTGGCCCAGAAATTTATCTAGTAAACCTATACCACAAGGCATAAAAGTTAGGGACCAATGTACATAAAATGTTTATAACATCTCTTTTTGTAGTGGCAAAGAACTAGAAACTTACAAATTGGGGAATTACTGAACAAAATTATGGCATACGGATGTAATAGAATGCCATTGTGCTGTAAAAAATCATGGAAGCTATGACTTCAGAGAAACTTTGGAATATTTATAAGATGCTGGGTGAGCAGAACCAGGAGATAAATTCATACAATAACAACATTGTAACAAAAAAACTTTGAAAATTTAAGAATACTGACAATTGTAAGCATTAATTATGATTCTAGAGGAGTGATATTGGAGTATTACAGAGATAACTGAGTCTCAATGCAGAATTACACATACATTTTTGCTCATGGGAAAGATAGGAATTTGTTGTACCTGATTTTGCTTCTTTGTCACAAATATTTTGCTTTTCTATTTATTTAATAGGATGGGTAGGATAGAGAAAGATAAACATCTATTCATTGAAAACTAAAATTAAAAAAAAAAAACCTTGGGACCTCAGTGTATTCCTTTCAAACTTAGAGAAATCTAACCAAAAGATAAATAGCAAAAGTTAAGGAAATGAATAGAACTTTAGTAAATTTAGAGACGAGAAATCTCTGATGATTATTGAATGGAAACATTAAGCAGTATCTATATTTCTTAGTTATTCATAGCATTACAAAAATCAACCATAGTCTTGAACATAAAGATGTCATAAAAACAGCAGCTGGCATTTATAGAACAATAATAATATTAATAATAACATATAGCCCTTCTAAGCTCTTTAAGAATTTAAAAAACACTTGACATAAGCTATATTATTTGATCATTATAAAACTCTGGGCTATTTATGCTATTATCATCCCTATTTGCAGATGAGAAAAGTGAGACAGACAGAAATGGAAAGATTTGTGTAGGGACACCCAGATGGAGAGTGTTTGAGGTAGCATATGAACTCAAAAGTCTCCCTGATTTCAGGTCCAGTACTCCACTCATTATACCACCAAGCTGATACATCAAATGTAGAAGCAGAGAAATAGAAAATCATCTTACTTGACAACAAAGCAATAAGACTATATTCAACAAAAGGACTTTGAAGATAGGATTAAAATTAAATCGACTAGATATTTTAATGCTAAGGAATTGGTATATTAAAGAAGAAATTACAGAAACAGAAATTGTCCTTAAAATAGTTTATAACAATGAGTCATCCCAAACATATGGGATGTGATTAAATTGTCTTTAAATGCTTTCATCAACAAAAGTAAGAAAGAATAAATGAATGAGTTATTGGGCATGCAACTAAAAAGAAACAGAAAAATAAAAATCAATTCCCCAATTGAAAGACCGACATTCTGAAAATTAAAGATGAAATAAACAAAATTCATAGCAGAATAACCACATTGAATTGATACATGAATGTTGGCATTGAAAAATTAATGAGATAAGCAATAACATAGTTTGAAATTAATAAAAAGGAATAAAATAATTTTCCCATATTAAAACTAGAAAAGAAAAATTACCTATATTTAAAGATGAAACAAAAGATGTTATCTGAAAGTTTTTGCCTAATTATATGCCAACAAAACCACAATGCAGATGAAATTAATGAGCTATAAAATATTTATATACAAGTTAATAGAAAAATATATTATCTATAAAAACCAATATTAGAAAAAGAATTTTTACCAAGTCACAACTGAACTTCCCAAGAAAAAAACCTCCAATATCAGACAGATTTACAAGTGTATTCCACCACCAATTTTTAAAGGAACTAATTATAATATTAAATAAATTCTGGACAAAAGCAGGAAAAGAACAGACCTTGAAAAACCAAGAAACTTCCAAAATATCTAAAATAACTGAATACAAAGTAGAGAAAGCTGTAGGTCAATATCCTTAATGGCATCTATGAAAAAATATTAAAAGAAAACTAATCAAATAGCAGCAGTGTATTGAAGAGAGTTTATACCATTCCAATGATAGGAATGCAAGACTAATTTTATATAAAGTTGTAGTCCTTTCAAAATAGAGGAGGGGGATAGAGTGATCATTATCACTATGATTATTTAACATAATTCTGGAAATCTTAGCTATGCAAATGAAATAAGACAAAGGATAAACATAGACAAAGAGAAATCAAAATTATCCCTTTCTCAGATGAAATGAAAGAGTTAAAGGCCAAAATAATGGAAAGAAAAATTGAGCAAGGATACATGCAGCATATGAAATAAACCCACAAAAATCATCGCCATTTCTGTGTATTTTGATAATCAACAAAATTCTTTTGTTTATATAAGCTACTTGGTCATCTACCAAGAAATGCCTAGGAATTAAATGAATATAACTACAAAATACTCTTTATGGAAATAAAAGCAGGCCTAAAACATTGGAGAATTATTCATCACTCATGAGTAGACTGAGACAGTATAATAAAAATAGCACAACTTAGAATAATTTAATTGTTCAGCAACATGCCAAACAAATTTCCAAAGGATTAATTCATTGAGGTAGAAAAAAATAAGGATTTCATCTGGAGGAAAAGAGTCAAGAACCTCAAGGAAACTAAAGAAGATGGGTGGAGTCAAGATGGCGGAGTAGAAGCAGGACCTTCCCGTGGCTCCAGCTTCCACCTTCCCCAATCCATGTAAAAGGGGACTCTAAACAAACTTTGGAGCTGCAGAACCCACAAAATGACCCAGAGAAGCTAACCTCCCACTGAGGACAGCCCAGCAGGCTGGCAGGAATCAGCCAGTGCAGCCCTCTGGGAGCCAAGTCCAGGCTGTGAGCCAGAGGTTTTAGCCCAGGGCGGGCCTGCCCATCTGCTGGCCAGAGGGACTCTAGATCAGCAGCAGCTGTGGCCATTTCCAGATTCATCAACACATAGATGCGAAGGACAAAGTGAGAGGTCAGTGCAGTCTGGACTTTGGGACAGTAGTTGGGAGAGTGTCAGCTTTTGCCCCAAGGGTGAGAAGTCGCTGAGAAGCCATGCTGGTTCCACATTGCAGCTTCAGCTCCTGATCTGCAGAGTGTAGGGGGACCAAGCACCATTCTGAGGGGTAATTGCTCTTGCTTTAATGTGCTTGGATCTGGATTGCAGTCTAGGGTGGAGGTCCTCGGGTGTGTGTCCAGCTTGCCAGAGGATGTGGAAACCTCAGAGAGGGCACCCATCTAATACCTCCAGTAGCTGAGAAAACCCCAGGGTTTGGGGCAAAAGCTCCCCTGTCTGGTGACAGAGTCCTACTGTGGCAAAAAGCCCAGGGGTCAAGTGACTGAGGGGCAACATGACCAGGCAAAGGAAACAAAGCAGACAGAAGATTCCAACATTAGACTCCTATTTTGGGGACAAAAAGGAGCAAAGCATGGAACAAGAGGAAGACAATGAAGTCAGAACTCCTGCACCAAAAAGTTCAAAGGAAAATATGAGCTGGTTACAGGCCATAGAGGACCTTAAGAAGCAGATAAGAAAAGTGGAGGAAAAATTGGGAGGAGAAATGAGAACAACTCAAGAAAATTACTAAATGAGAGTCAACAGCCTGACTGAGGACAATAACACCTTAAAAAATAGACTGACTGAAATGGTAAAGGAGGCTCAAAAAGGTAATGAGGAGAAGAATGCCTTAAAAAAGCCGAATTTGCCAGATGGAAAAAGAATCTCAAAAGCTCACTGAGGAGAATCATTGCTTCAGAATTAGATTGGAGCAAATGGAAGCTAATGACTTTATGAGAAATCAAGATGCTGTTAAACATATCCAAACAAATGAAAAAATAGAAGGCAATGTGAAATATCTCATGGGAAAAACCACTGACCTGGAAAAGAGATCCAGGAGAGATAATTTAAAAATTATTGGACTACCTGAAAGCCATGATCAGGGAAAGAACCTAGAAATCATCCTTCAAGAAATTCTCAAGGAAAATTGCCCTGATATTTAGAACCAGAAGGCAAAATAGAGGTTGAAAGAATCCACTGATCACCTCCTGAAAAAGATCCCAAAAAGAAAACTCCTAGGAATATTATAGCCAGGTTCTGGAATTCCCAGATCAAGGAGAGAATATTATGAGCAGCCAGGAAGAAACAATTAGAATATTGTGGAAACACAATCAGGATAACGCAGGATCTGGCAGCTTCTACACTGAGGGATTGAAGAGCCTGGAATCAGATATTCTGGAGGTCAGAAGAACTGGGATTAAAACCAAGAGTCAGTTACCCAGCAAAACTGAGTATCATGTTTCAGGGGAAAATTTGGTCATTCAGTAGAATAGAGGACTTTCAAGCATTCTTAATGAAAAAACCAGAGTTCAATAGAAAATTTGACATTCAGATACAAGAAGCAAGAGAAGCTTGAGAAGGTAAACAGGGAAAAAAAGGGAAAAAACCATAAGCCACTGATCAAAGTTGAACTATGAACATTCCTACATGGAAAAACAATAACTGTAATTCATGAAACTTTTCTCAGTTTGAAAATAGTTGAAGGGAATAGAAATATATATGTCTATATCGGAGGGTATACGAGTGTGTGAATACATGTGTGAATATGTGTATATATGCTTACTGGATGGAGGGCACAGGACCAATTTAATAGGAAGGGATGATACTTAAAAGGGGAAATTAAGAGGTGAGAGGAATATAATGAGAGGAGATGGAGAGAGACAGAATGGGGTAAACTATCTCAAAGTAGAGGCAAGGGAAAAGGGGTAAATGAAAGGAAAGAATAGGAAGGCAAAAGGGAATGGGTCAACCTTGTTCTCACTGAATTTGGCTCAGGGAGGGAGTGAAATACACACTAAATAGGGTATCTCACCTTACAGGAGAGTAGGGGGAAGGGAATGAGAGGGGGGATGATGGAAGGGAGGGCAGGCTGGGGGGGAGAGAAGTTGGAAGCACCCACTTTTGAAAAGGGACGGGATCAAAGTAGAGAATAGAACAAGTGGGTGTTGGGATAGGAGGGAGGGAAATATAGTCAGTCTTTTACAATATATCTACTATGCTAATGTTTTGCATTAGCTACACATGTACAATCTATACTGAACTGCTTATCTTCCCAGTAAGGGTGGGTGACAAGGGAGGAAGTGAATGAATCTGGAATTCAAAGTTTATAGTCAAATGTTTAAAATCATATGTACATATATACTATTATTAATACTATCTTACATGTAATTGGGAAAGAATATATACAGGCACTCGGGCACAGAGATCCACTATGCCCTACTGGAAAAGTCTAAGGGGGTATGGGAGAAAATATGGGAGAGAGCAGATTGGAGAAGGGGATATCCTGTGGGCCTTCTATTTTGGGGTAGTGGGTAGGGGAAAAATGGGGAGAAAATTTGTAATTCAAAATCTGGCAGAAATTATTGATGTCAATCAGAAGTTAATAAAGCATTTGAAAAATGAAAAAAAAAGAAAACTAAAGAAACAATGGCAAAATTGTAGGCCTTGCAGTATTAGATCTCAAAGTATAACACAAAACAGTAATGATTGCAATGATTTGGTAATAGTGAACAAAATAGAGGGAAAAATCAATGGATAAAGGTGCTGGTCCAGGAATCAGGAAGATCTGAGTTCAAATCCATCTTCAGAAATTAGCTGTGTTACCCTGGGTAAGACACTCAACCCAATTTGCTTCAATTTCCTTTTCTGTCAAATGAATTGGAGAAGGAAATGTCAAATCTTCTAGTATCTTTGCCAAGAAAAGACCAAATGTCTTCACAAAAAGTTGGACAAGACCAAAGTGACTGAACAACAACAAATTAATACAATCCACTAGTTATACAACAGAGAGAAGACAACCAACTCTGTAGCATAGGATTTGAGAAACACAAGTATCCTAGGTACTGAGGTAAGGACTCATTATTTGATAAACCCTGTTGGAAAATCTGAAAGTCGTCTGTCAGATATTAGGTATAGACTAGCATCTCATTGCTGGTGGGTCCCCTCTTCAATTCACTCTCTCTTTAGCCACTGAAGTGGCTACAGGTCTGATCATGTCACTTCACTTACTCAATAAATCCCAGTGGCTCCCTATCACTTTCAGGATCAAAAGCAAAAGGACCTATTTCTCATTCAAAGCTCTTCAAAGCCTAACTCCCTCCTCCCTTTCCAATTGGAGGTAAATCCTTATTCTTATATAAGGTATATCCTTATACCTTATACCCCACCATGTATCCTTTGATCTAGTGGCCCTGGTCTCCTGACTGTACCAGGAGCAAGACCCTCCATCTCTTGGCTTCTGGCATTTTCTCTAGCTGTCCTTGAAACTCTCCCTCTTCTGTTTTGACTATTGACCTCCCTGGTTTCCTTTAATTCCCAACTAAAATCCTGCCTTCTACAGAAAGCCTTCCCTCTGTTAATTATTTCCTATTTATCCTGTATGTAGGTTGATTTGAATGTATTTATTTGGATATTCTCTTTCCCATTAGATTGTAAGGTCCCTGAAAGGAGGGAATTTTTTTTGCCTCTTTTTATAACCAGCACTTAGCATAGCACATAGTAGGGGCTAAATAAATGGTTATGAAATAAATCAGAGCTAGGTCTTAAACTCCTTTGCTTTTTTCACATTTTTTTGCACATCAATATCTGTTTTGAATCAGATTAATTTATTCATATACCCTTAATATATTTTATAATCCTTTTATACTTCTTGAAAAACAATAATTAATATGTGAATTCCTGTTTTTTGATCATTTGCACCCTTCATTTTCCCCCTATTGTAGAGATTCTGATAATTTCCTGAAATATTATTCTCTACCTAATTTTCCTATTATCTTCAATGCTCATATAGGATATGTAGGACTTTTTTATCCACATCTCTTGAGGACAAAAATTTGTTATATTTTTTGCTTTCATAGAGTAGATATTAATTGGGTGCAGTAATGAGCCACTGGGATGTATTTCTATGGGAGTAGGAGAGCACCATTTGGAGTCAAGAAGAACTGAATTAAAATCCTTTTTTAGATACTAGCTGAGTGATCCTGGCCAAGTCACCACATTCTGTCAGTCCCAGTTTCCTCCCCTGTAAAATGGGGATAATTATAGCATTCCACAATGATATAACATATGTAAAGTCCTTTATAAACCTTCAAAAACACAAAAAATTCAGTTTCATCACCACCACCACCACCACCACCACCACCATCATCATCACCATCATCAATCTTTGAACCTTGATCAACATGCAGCACAAAGGTCTGTCTTCAGAAGGTGCTAAATAAATAAATTCATGACTAAAAATCCTTTTGCTCAGAGCAAACACCACAAAAAGTGTTCTGGGGAGGTAGATCAAAAGGATTTTTCTAGTCAACTTTTAAAGACAATTCTAGTTGAGCCAGCTTAGTGAGAGGTTGGGGCCTTGCGAGATGCTGTGGACCTCAGGACACAGTGAGACTCTGTTGTACCAGTCCTGGATATGGTCTGGAATTAAAGTAAAGCTCTTTCAGGGGGAAGACTGGGGCCCAGTTAGGAATTCTGGCTGGGGAAAGAAACACGTCAGCTGATAACCTCCTATTGTAAGAAATTCTTGCCTACTAGGTTTGGAGAGGTAATGTAGTCTGTCAGATTGAGGAGTTCCTTGTTATTAGGTCACTCTAGGTTCAAGCCCTGCTTGTGGGACTCTGGGTGAGGCAGTTGCTCTCTCACAGTGTTCTAGGAAACTCCAAGATGATGGAGAATGGCCGATCTGAATTTGGTAGGTATGGTAGCTTGAGTGGGATCAATCTGTGTGATGCTCAAGGAACAGAAGGAAAAAAACAAAATAAAACAAAGCAAAGCTACCAACCCTGGCCTTTACTCCACCAGGGGAGTGATCTGTCCTTGGCATCTAAAGTCAATGCTTTTTTTACAGTGAGGAAATTGAGACCCAGAGTGTGAAAGTGCCTTGCCTGCAATTCAGAGACAAATCTTTTATTCCAGGTTCTCTTACTTCAAATGAAGTGCTCTTCCCATTAGACCTGGAAGCTTGGGTAGTCACTGCCTGGACAGACAGGGAGGTAGATGGAAAGAAAGCATGTTTTCTCCTATAAAGAGAAATTAGTAGAATGTAAGAGGAAACACCATATTGCTCTCTCACTGAAGGTCAAATGTCTGGGAGCTAGGGAGGGTCCTGGATAGGAGCAGAGAGGAAAACAGAAGGGAGATATGAAGGAGACATCTATGAAGCCTCAAAGGCCCTGAATCTACAGCAAACTGGTAGGACATGAGTGCCACACTGGCATAGAGCAGATTCTGGAAAGGAAGTGGGTACTAACAATCTCTGTTTGAGGTTAAGGCCTCCCCGCATCACTCACCACACTGTTCTCTGCTGCCAGGGAATAGGACAGAAATGCAGAAATCTGTGCATATGTGTGTCGGGGCATATCTGGGGCTGGAGTTATAGGTAAAGCAGAGGCTGAGCTCATTTCCCACAAGAGCTATAATTATCCTGTCACTGGCTAGAAAAGGAGCACTTGACAGAATGGGGAATTTGGCATGTGTCTGAAAAAGAAACAAACTTTTGCCTCAGGTGAAAACTCTGTCAACAATAACTTTTGATGAATGAGAATCTCTAAAGGAACATTTGTGAAGAGTCAAGAGAGCTCTTTCTTTGGCATGTTGGGAGAAGTAAAAGTTTGATTCTGTTAGGGTCATGAGAGGAGTGTGCTATTAAACATTTAACAGACAGTGCTATGGAAAAATGTACTCTGGACCCACTTTTCAATTTAGTCTGCATTTTGACATTTTCTCTGTTACCTTCTTAAATCTAGACAAACAACATGATGATAAATCAAACCTAGATTTGTAGAATTTTCCAATTTCTGAGGTATAAATGATCACATTCAATGTTTAACAATCAGCTTTTCTGTGTAACTTTGAGTTGGCTACAGTAAACCTCTACGAATGACAAGTGAGCCTGGGATGTTTGTGATATGATGAATGGAGGGCCTTTTGCCTCTATCTGGGCTCCCGATGAGCTCTCCTGTAGCAATCTCTGACTGTCATTCTTGTAAAAGTCAGTTAGGTTCCTTTGTTGCACCACTTTGTGCATCTAAGATTGGTTGACTCCTTTCCTATGGCAAAAATATTGAAGACAGCAACTTAAAATTCTTTTATTGACAGTATGTTGGTATTGGATCAATGATGGTGATGGATTATGTATGACATGAATATGAATTTCATACCTTCCCATCATGGGGTATTTAAGGCCACTGTTTACATCCTATCATGTGTTATTGGTCCCCATTCCCCAGGGCTTGTGTACCAGGTAATGTGATTTCAACCAGGAGATGGCTTTTCCAGATGATGTGATTTCCCTCTTCACAATGTTTACCAAGCTGTCTTTATCCCCTCCTGGATCTTATGGATTTTTTGTTTGAGGGGCATCTTTCCTGTTTCAGTTCACTTACAGAGCAGGGATAATTGATATGCCCTAAGCCTAATGAATGATCAAGATCTTTTTGAGTTGAGTTTGATCCTAAAATCATAGTTAATACCTTCTGTTTTTGAAATATTGTATTTTCCCAATTACAGGTAAAAACAATTTTTAATGATCATTAAAAAAATGGAGTTTCAAATTCTCTTTCTCCCTCCTTCTCCTCCTTCCTCAATGAATGCCTTTCTTATTAGGTGTTTGAAACTGAGTCATACCCTAGGATTTGTAGTCTGGAGGACAAGCGTTCCTTTTCATCCTTGAGAAAATTTTGTACTCTCAATATATTTGAACCAGAATGCAGAATTGAGTCACTCCTTGGAATATGCCCCTATAAATGTAGGTTGCAAAATGGGGGAAGAACTGGGAAGGTTATGGGACTGAATGGGCTGAGCTGCATCAAAGAAGAGAAAGGCCAAGGTGGACCCTCCAAGGATATTCAAACTGGGGACATGGATTGTAACTGCCTTTTTGAGGATTGTTGGATCATTAAAAATGTCAATTTACTCCTCAATTCTCAATCCTGTCCATGTCTTGTAACTGGTACTATAATACACTCTTCTCCATGTGCCTAAGTATTTTCCATAATCTGGTTTTGCCTCAGATATAAAGAAGCCGGGGTTAACTGGAAATAGCAACATATAAATCAGGGCAGAGAATCAAATCCTTGTCTAAACATTGGAAGTTTTCTTAACTTGGGCTCTAAACTATTATATGTCTATTAATGACTTTTGATCTGATGTTAATACCATAAAATAGCAGAGGAAGGAACCACATTGATCTGAGAGCCATTCAATTGTCCATACGCTAATAGTAAACTAACTGATGGGGGGATGGTGGAGACAGGAAAGACCTAGATGAGAGATTCAGTGTCTCCCTTTTAAGAATGAGAAAGGAGCAGAGGGGAATGAAGGGTTATAATAACTAATTCAGATAGGAAGACAGATTGAGGCCAGGTTGTGCAGGACTTTAAAATCTAAGCAGAGGACTTGATGTTGTATCATATAGGTAACAGAAAGCATCTCACAGTAGTTGAGTCACATGGTTGTAGCTGTCCTTGCTTTGGCAGTTCTGGGTAGGAAGGTCTGGAGGGGTGAGAGATGAGGCAAAGAGATCATTTAGGAGGCTGTTGCAAAGATCTAGGCAAGAGGTCATCAATACCTAAACTAATATGGTCATCAATGAGCTACCAGTCATATTCTGACTTAGAGTCAGATGTAAGATATGTTATGGATATCAAATGATCATATTTGGCAACTGATTGGATATGTGGGTAAGGCAATTGACAATAATGCTGAGGTTATACACCTTGGAGACTGAAAGGATGGTGACAAATGATGTTTTGATCATAAAGAGGGAAATTTGAAAAGAGTCTGTGGGGAAAGATATTTGTTTCAGGTTTGAACAAATTGGTTTTGAAATGTCTCCAGGACACACAGTTGGAATGTCTAATGGATAGCTTTTGATTCAGGACTAAAGCTTGGAGGAGGGTATAGGCTGGTTTTGGAATTCAGAAATTGTTATATAAATATAGATCATAATATATATGTAATTTGCATATGATAAGCTAAATGATGATAATGTTAAAAAGTGGTAAATATGCTAAGAAGTATCTCTTTGGGCAAGTTTGTTAATCTTCAAGTGTCCTAGTCAACTGTGTATAAGTTATAAACCAGTTGCCAATACTCTTGGTGGATGAAATTTTCACAATGAGAGTTCCCTATACCATTTTTATTTACTGTAATAAGGTAGCCATTATCATGGAATCAGGTGCCCAGAGCATTCCCCTTTTACTCTAATATATTACTTTTTTTTGTTTTAAAGCAATCAGGGTTAAATAACTTGCTCAAGGTTACACGGATTTGATCATCAGGTCATCCCAACACTGGAGCCGGTGCTCTTACTTGCTGAGCCACTTGGCCGCCCCAATATATTACTCTTTGAGGTTGAAGGACCAAAGGGACAATCATTGACTTGAAGGAGATCTGTTTTCCAGGTTGTCTGGCTTCTCTATTCCTCAGTCTCTGTCAATGCCCTTCCCCATACATTTATAAGAATTTCCAGGGACAAGAGTAATTTGAGATCTTTATATAGGAAATCACAAAAAGTCTAAATAATTCTACCTTCCCAATGCACTGTTATTAATATAAAGGACTATAGGAAGGGAATGGGAAAAAAATCAGCCAAGCTCTGTTCACGAAGGTAAGCAATGCCCTTAGACCTTAGACAAGGTCTGCTTACTGTGGTTGTTGAGATTAGTTCTAACTTTCCAGTGTTGTTTTGAGTCCACAAGAAGTCAATTATAAAGGCTCTTTGTAGGCTCTCTGGGCCCAGCAAATGGAGACTCAGGTCTCCTCCATCATTGGATAGAGCACTGAAGTTGAAGTCAGAAAGAACTGAATTCAACTGGCCATCTGGTACTTAGGTCATTAAACCTCTTCTTCCTCACTTTCCTCAACTGTGAAATGAGGATCATAACCCCTGTTTCACAGCATTGTTGTTCAATGTTGTTAAATGAAGTAAGATTTGTAAAGCGCTTAGCACAGTGCCTGGGACATAGTAGGAACTGAAGAAATGTTTGTCCCCTTTCCTTCCCCCCATCAAACATGATTACCAGATGTATTTCAGAGGTGGATTTCCTCATTGGATAAGTTCATATATGCTTTTGAAAGGGTTGGCAGATATCCTCTTGAATGACACTGTATCTAGCTGGCAAGTTTAATGAAATGATATAAATTTGGGGAAGCAGTGATCACCAAGATTTCCTTTCAAGTTTTTAGCAGGAAGGAACTCATAAATGTCTGAATTAAGTGCGGGATGCTATTTGTTCCGATGGGGATTTGGAGTGGTGAGGGTTATATATAGACACATATTCACACCACACACACATTCTTTCTTTGAAACAATTCTAGTGAGAGTGAGGTTCAAACAGTGCCCACCATGGCACCCCTGCCCCCCACAGTTTTCTCCTCCACTATAAAAACTCTTCTTTGTGAGTCTTGTTTATGTGAGAAAAGTTTCCCATTCTTCTCTGTTCTCCTAATGGGTCTCTCTTTCTCATCCCTACATTGTTTTGAGATCATCTGAACAAAATTGACTCTTATACAAGCCTTCAGTTTATTCATATTCCTTCTAACTGTCCTCACAATGATAAAGTTCTTAGGAGTTGCATGTATCATCTTCTTATATAGGAATGCAAACAAACTTTATTGAGTCTCTCATTATTTCTCTTTCATGTTTACCTTTCTATGCTCTCTTGAGTCTTGTTTTTGAATGTCAGATTTTCCATTCATCTCTGGTGTTTTCATCAGGAATGCTTGAAAGTCCTCTATTTCATTAAATAACAGTTCCTTCCCTTCCCCCCTCCTCCCCTAAGTATTATACTCAATTTGCTTGGGTAGGTTATCCATGGTTACAATCCTAGCTCCTTTTCCCTTTTATTCAAGGCCTCCACTTCTGTAATGTGGAAGTTGCTAAATATTGTGAGAACCCGATAGTGGCTCCACAAGATTTGAATTTTCTGGTTACTGGCAGTATTTTCTCCTCGAAATGGGAGTTTTGGAATTTGGCTATAATATTCCTGAGAGTTTTAATTTTGGGATCTCTTTCAGGAGGTGATTGGTGGATTGTTTCTATTCTTTTTTACTCCCTTTTTCTAAGGCATCAGGGCAGTTTTCTTTCTTAATTCCTTGATATATGATATCTAGGTTCTTTTTTTGATTATGGTTTCCAGGTAGCTCAAGGATTCATAAATTATCAATCCTTGATTGAGTTTCTAGGACAGTTGTTTTTTTTTCTGATTAGATTTTTACATTTTCTTTTATTTTTTTCATTCTTTTGATTTTGTTTAGTTGTTTCTTGAAGTCTCATGGTGTCATTATCTTCCACTTTTCCAATTTTATTTTTTAAGGAGTAGTTTTCTTCAGTAAACTTTTTGCACCTCTTTTTCCATTTTGTCAATTTGGCTTTTTAAGGAATTACTTTTTTAGTGAATTTTTGTGCCTTTTTGGCCATTATTTCAATTGAATTTTTTAAAGGTTTTATTAAGTATTTTTGGTGCCTTTTAAAAAAACCAAGTCAATAATTTTCTTTTCATAATTTTCTTGTATTGCTATAATTTCTATTCCCAATTTTTCCTCTACCCTTCATTGTTTTTAATTTTTTTTCCTGGAAATTCTGTTTCAATTTGCATCCTTGCCCCCAGTTTTAGCCCCAGGGTGGCCCCAATCAGCAGCAGCTAGAGTGGACTTCGGGAGAGTGGATCACAAACAGCTGTGGTGGTTTCTAGAATTATCAACCCCAAAATACCAAAGACAAAGTAAAAGGTCAGTGAATAACTCTGCTGGAACTGGGGGGTGTGGAATGGAGGTGTGGTCCAACCTCAGCCCCCAGAACGAGAAATGGCAGAGGTGCCAGCTCTGCACAGCCACCTCCATGTGGCTCCTTCAGAGCTCCTGGCCTGTGGATCATAGGGGGACCATTGGGGATGGGTAATCACTCTTGCTTTGACCTGCTTTGATCTAGATTGCTGCCTTGAGTGGAGGTCCTGGGGTGTGTGACCAGTGAACCAGAGCTTTTGGGGAATACAGAGAGGGCACCCAACTAATAGCTCCAGCAGCTGGAAAAACCCTAGCAATTTGGAAAAAGCTCTCCTCCCTGGAAGTAGAGTTCTGCTGTGGCAAAGAACTCAAAAGTTAAATAATTGAGTGGCAACGTAAACAAGCAAAGGAAGCAAAGCAAGCATAGCAATACAACTTTAGATTCCCTTTTTTGGGGACAAAAAGGATCAAAACATGGAATGGGAGGAAGACAAGTGTAATAGGAATGTAAATTTTTAAGATCTTCCCTGCCCCTAGGCTAAAGTGCACCTGGAGCCTGGGGTGAGAGGCTTGTTTTTCAGTAGATACTTTTTGATTGGCTGGTGGATCCAGAAGGTTGTTACATTCTCTGAGTCAGGAGAAGGCTATATAAACCCTGATTTGAGGCTTTGTTTGGGGGCTCGCTTTGAGAAGTGTTCTGTGATTTGATCAGATGAAACTCTGGGAAGCCGTTGTTGAGAGTACCCTGGCTTTGAAAAACCCAGATGTTGATTTGGTACGGATGTAATGGTTGGACAGTTTGGAAACTGTCTACTTGATCTGTTTCTCTGTCTTGATAATTCTGTCTGTATATTCTGAAGTTCAGGGTGCTGACCTTTTCCCCCTGAACTAGGTAAATGATACATATCTTTGACTGATTAAAATAAGCTTGTTAACCCACTTTGAGTTGCTTTCCTTTATCAAAGCAGAGCTAAGAACCTGTGTTGGCAGCGACCTTGGGGATGCCTGGGGTGCTTGCTGCCACAACAAGGGAAGTCAGAACCCCTGCACCAAAAGCTTCCAAGAAAAATATGAACAAACACTGAAATCCTAGTCCTTACTCCACTGGAGGAAATATCTGTCCTTGGAATGAAAAGTCAAATTTTTATGGTGAGGGAAATTGAGGCCCAGAGTATAAATGTGATTTGCCCACTATTCAGAGACAAACCTTTGATCTTGATTCTCTTACCTCAAATGAAGTTCTCTTCCCATTGGACCAGGATGCTTGGATAGTTGCTGCGTGGACAGACAGATACAGAGACAGACAGCAAAAAGAAAGGATGCTTTGTCTTCTTTATAAAGAGAAATTTGCATAATATAAGATGCAATGCAATGGTATTCTCTGTCACTCAATTTCTGGGAGCCAGGGAGGGTCGTGGAAAGGGGCAGAGAAGAAAACAGAAGGAGATATGGAGGAGGTGTATATATATATATATATGTATATATATATATATCTATATCTTCAAAGACCCCAAATCCACAGTAAACTGGCAGTGTATGAAGACTACACTGGAACAGAGCAGATGCCAGACAGAAGCTATCTACATCTTGTCTTCATTCTACTGAAAGATAAAGCATATACTGCATCATATGGAGTGAAGACAGTGATGAAGAGAGAAGTGAGGAGGAACTAAAGGAATGGAGGACAGATGCTTTGTTTTGAGTCCCAAATTCAGCCTATTTTGATGTAGAATACGCATAATGTCCTTCCTGTGTTTTCTCAAAATCACTATCACCTGATAGCACTGAGAGCCTGAGAACCCTGGTCTCACTTGTGGAAGGGATTCTCTGCCAATTCTTGTCTCTGAGGTTAAGGCCTTCCAGCATCATTCACCAGAATGCTGTCTGATGCCAGGGCATGGGGAAGAAATGCAGAAATCTGTGCATATGTGTGTGTGGGCCTATCTGGGCCTGGAGTTATAGGGACAGCACAGGCTGAACTCATTTCCCCCATGAGCTATTATGATCATGTCACTGGCTGGGAAAGGATCGGTTGAGAGAATGGGGAATTTGTGTCTGAAGGAGAAACAAAATATTACCTCAGGTGAAAATTCCTGTTAACAATTTCTAATGAAGAAAATCTCCAAAGAAACATTTGTGAGTAGCCAAAAAAAAAAAAAAGGCTTTTCTTCTGCCTATTGAGAGGAGAAGTAAAAGTTTCTTTTCTCATGGTCATGGCAAGGATGTGCTGCTAAATGTCAAATGAAAAGTTCTTTGGGAAAAATGTGTTCTGGGCACATTATTATGTTTAATATGCATTCTTAACATTTTCTCCATCACTCTCCTAAGTCTTCTTGCCATTCCACCAAGCCCAACTTTTCATGATGCTGTGGATTATACTCTCAATTTCCAGTTCTTTGCCACTGCAAGAAGAACTGCTATAAATATTTTTATACAAATAGGTCTTTTACCCCTTTTATTTGATGTCCTTTGGGCAAAGACATTATAGTTGTATTGCTGGGCCAAAGGATATGCAATTTTATAGCTCTTTGGCTGTAGTTATAAATTGTCGTCCAGAATGTCTGGACTTGTTCACAATTCAACCAATAGTGCATTAGTTTCCCAATTGTTCCACACCCCCACAACACTTGTTATTTAGCTTTTCTTTCATATTAGACAATCTAAGAAGTGTGAGGTGATATCTCAGCATTGTTTTAATTTAAATTTTTCTAATCAGTAGAGATTTAGAGCATTTTCCCATGTGACTGTTAATAGCTTTGATTTCTTCTTATGAAAACTACCTCTTAATAACCTTTGACCATTTTTCAGTTGGAGGATGACTCAAAATTTGGCTCATTTTCCTAGATATTTGAGAAACGAGGCCTTTATCATATAAATTTGCTAGGAATATTTTCCCTCAGTTTCCCGTGTTCTTTCTTATTTTGGCTGCATTAATTTTGTTTGTCCAAAACATTTTTATTTTCATATAATCAAAATAATAATCTATTTTATTTCTCATTCTCTCTACCTCTTATTTGGTAAAACAAAACAAAAAACTTTTCCCCTTATTCATAGATCTGATAGGTATATTTTTTCCTGTTCCCCTAATTCACTTATCATATAACCCTTCATGTCTAAATCATTTACCCATTTTGAACTCATCCTGGTATACAATGTATGATGCTGGTCTCTGATTATTTTCTTCCAAACTACTTTCCACTTTTCCAAGCATTTTTTGGGCCAAATGATGAGTTCTTACCTGCTTATCCCCAAATCTTGGATCTTTGGGTTTTTTAAACAGTAGATTACTTACTATGATCATTTACTACTCTGTATTATGTAACTAATCTATTCCACTGGTCCAACACTATTTCTTGTCCAGTATCAGATTGTTTTCATGGTTACTGCTTTGTAATCTAGCTAAACATCTGATATTCGTTTACTATAGCTTTCTGCTGGGGTTCATTGGTAGTTAATATAATCATTGATGATTAATGTGTATTTATTGCATATTTGCAATTTTACTAAAGTTATTAATATTTTTTTACTTTTTTTTAGTCAGTTCTCTAAACATGCCACTACATAATCTACAAAAGTGATAGTTTTGTTTCATAATTGCCTATTTTTATCCCTCCAGTTTCTTTTTTTTTTTGTCTTATTGTGTTGCTGTTCACGATTTTCATTTGTGTCCAACTCTTTGTGACCCATTTGGTGTTTACTTGGTAAAAATTCTGGATTTGCTTGCTCTTTCCTTCTTCAGCTCATTTTACAGATAAAGAAAAATGGAGGAAACAGAGTTAAATGACTTGCCCAGGGTCACATAGCCAGTAAGTGTCAGGCTGGATTTGAACTCAGGTCTTCTTGACTCGCGGTCTGGTGCTCTATCAACTGTACCACCCAGCAGCCAATCTCGCCATATCTAGCATTTCTAAATGATGATAATGGACATCCTTGTTTCCTTCTGATCCTGTTGGGAAGGCTTCAAGTTTATCTCCATTTCAGATTATGCTTGCTTGTGGTTTTAGGTAGATACTGCTTTTTCATTTATAGAAAGGCTACATCGATTCCTATACTTTCTACTATTAATAATATGAAAAGGTGTTACATTTTGTCAAAAGCTTTTTCTGTATCTATTGATATAATCAATCTGATTTTTTGTTCCTTTTGATATTGTTATGGTCAATGATGCTTATAGTTTTCCTAAATATCAAACCAGCCCTACATTCCTGGCATAAATGTCACCTGGTTATAACATCCATTCTTCTTGATATATTGCTGTAATCTCTTTGCTAGTCCTTTTAAATTTTATTTTTACATTGATATTCATTAAGGAAATTGATCTATAGTTTTCTTTGTTTTTTTTCCTCTCCCTAGTTTAGGTATCAGCACCATACTTGTGTCTTAAACATATTTGGGAAGACTCATTATTTATCTAATTTTTAAATAGCTTATGTAGTAGTGTGATTGTTTGTTTCTTAAATATTTGGTAGAATTCACTTTTAAATCCATCTGGTCCTGAAATATTTTTTCTTATGGAGCTCATTGATAGCTTGTTCAATTTCTTTTTCTAAGATAGTGTTATTTAATGCTCTATTTCCTCTTCTGTTAGTCTGGGAAACTTACATTTTTGTAAATATTCATCCATTTTACTTACTTAGTTTTATGGACATATAATTTGGTAAAGTAACTCCTAATAATTGTTTTAATGTCAGCGTCATTGGTGGCACATTGACCATTTTAATTCTGGTAATTTGGTTTTCTATCTTTTAAAAAAGAATCAAATTCATCCATAGATTTTTTTTAATAAAACCAATTCTTAATTTTAATTATTTAATTTTCCTTCAATTTTATTAGTCTCTTTTTTTATTAATATCTTTATTAATCTCTCTTTGGCATCTGCTTGAATTTTTTTATTTTAGTGTTCAATTGAGGATTTTTAATTTGTGCTTATCTAGTTTTTTTAGTTGCATGCCCAATTAATTGATCTGTTCTATCTCTCTTTTATTGCTGTTTGCATTTAGAGATGTAAAATTTCCCCTGAAGTCTCACAAATTATAGTATGTTTTCTCACTGTTGTCATTCTCTTTAATGAAATTATTGATTTTTTAATGATTTGTTCTTTTACCTACTCATTCTTTAGGATTTAGTTCCCAATGAATTTTTAATCTATGCTTCCATGGCCCTTCAATTCATGTAATTGTTATTGCATTGTGATCTGAAAAGGGTACATTTATTACTTCTGCTTTTTTTTTGCATTTGTTTGTATAGTTTTTATTCCCCAATACATGGTCAGATTTTGTGAAGGTGTCATACAGTTGAGAAAAAAGTATACTACTTTCAATTCTCATTCAGTTAACTTCAGAGTTCTCACTCACATTCCAGATTTTCTAAGATTCTATTTATCTTCTTAGCTTCTTTGTTTTATATTTTATGGTTAAGTTTATTTGTGTCTGAGAGAGGAAAGTGGAGGACCCTTACTAGTGTGGTTTCACTGTCTTTTCTCTTGTAATTCATTTAATTTTTGCTTTAAAAATTTGGATCTTATGCCATTTGATGCATATAGGTTTCATATTGATATTACTTCATTGCCTAGGGTACCTTTTAGCAGGATGTAGTTTCCCTGCTTATATCTTATACTTAAGGCTATTTGTGCTTTTGCTTTGTTTGAGATCATGATTGCTATTCCTGCCTTTCTTTCTTTTTTTCTGCTACAGC
>NW_027185804.1:38433089-38474586 GCF_028583685.1 Petaurus breviceps papuanus
TCATCCCGACTCTGGGGCTGGTGCTCTTACTCACTGAGCCACCTGGCCGCCCCTAAGCAATTGGGGTTAAGTAACTTGCTCAAGGTTACGCGGCCAGGTGTTTCTGGGTGGGTGCTAAGTGTCTGAGCCGGGATTCGATCCTAGGTCATCCCGACTCTGGGGCCGGTGCTCTTACTCACTGTGCTACCTGGACGCCCCTATGTGTATTTCTTTTTCAAGTGTGTTTCTTCTAACTGTATATTGTTGCATTCTGATTTCTAATCATTTTGGTATGTGCTTCTATTTTATGGGTGAGTTCATCTCATTCACTTTCACATTTATGATGACTAACTGTATAATTCCCTCCGTTTTATTTTCTTATGTTTATTTTTCTCTCTCTTTTATCTTGTCTCTCCTCAAAAGTCTATTTTATTTCTGCCTTCCTTAATTTGCCCTGCCTTTTACCACCTTTATCCTATTCCCTTCTGTTCCAGTTTCCCTGTTGGGTAAGATAGATCTCTATATGCAGTTGAGTATGTTTATATAATTTTCTCTCCTTGAACCAACTTAGATACTATTGAGCTTCAAGTATTGTCTGTCATCTCCCCCCCCCCCCCCAACATATCACTGAAGAAGATAGTCCTTACATGCTTCTTTTATATGAGATAATTTCCCCCCATCCTTCCTTTCCCTTACTCCTTTCAAGGCATTCATTTTTATTGGTAACTGGTTTTTTTTTTTTACATCATCTCAACAGGATCAACTTACCCCTATGCCCTCTTTCTTTGTAGAATTATTCTAATTGCCCTAATAATGATAACATTCTTAGGAGTTGCATGTTTTACCTTGCCATAAAGAAATGTAAATAGTTTAACCTTATTTAATTTTTATAATTTTTCTTTCATGTTTACCTTTTCATGCTTCTTTTGAGTGATGTTTGAAAGTCAAAATTTCTATTTATCTCTATTTTCATAAGGAATTCTTGAAGGTCCTTCATTTAACTAAATTTCCATTTTTTTTCTTTGAAAAATTATATTCAGTTTTGTTGGGCAAATCTTCTACCAGCTGCCTTCTAATCACAGGGTCCCTATCTTTTCTGAGTGAAAGGAGTAGTACTCCTCAGGGCCCCTGCTCCCTCTTGACCAAAAGTGGTCACTTCCACCCTTGAACTGTGTCCCAGAAGTGGGTATAGGTAATTGAGTTGCCAAGTGTGTCTGATCTTATGTTCAGTGATAGCACAGGGGAACCCTGTAATCTTTCCCTCCCCAGTTGCAAAGTCTCCTTGCCATCTCTGGACTGAGGGCTCATAACCTGCTGTTGCTTCTGTAGCCAGTCTCTCTTCCCACCACTGGTGTTTCAATCTTGTGAACCCTGGGTCAGTGTCCACAGCTGTGTCCTAGGTTCCTTCTTCAAATTTCCTAAGGCATCTTGAGATGAAAGAATGTCTCACCCTGAGCTCTTGTGAGTTCTGCTATTCCAGAATTTGATTTGAGGTATTATTTTAAAGTTGTTTGGAGAGAAATGTTGGAAGAGTGCTTCCTCTATTCTACCATTTTAGCTCCAGCCCTGAAAGTCCCCTCAATATTAATTTTGTAGTGCTTTTTATGCCAGATCTTGTCCTAGTCATTGGTCATACAAAGGCCCCCCCCCCCAAAAAAAAAAAAAAAAGACCTCCAGGAACCTATATTCTACTGTGGAGAAAAAACAAATTTACACAAATGAATATCTCTTTCTATATACATATATATCTCAAATGCAAAGTAATGATATGTTTCTGTATGCATGCATGTATGTGGTAGCATGAATTTTGTGAAAACACACACTTTTCTTGTGCTGAAGAAAAACTTCTTTTAGGATGTGGTACCTGAGTGTTGCTTTTTAGGAAGCTGTGAAGGCTCTAATGCGTAGTTGAGGGAAATGCACTTTCCAGTCATGGCGGATACTATAACAGGAGCAAGAAATTGAATATCTTACTAGGTAAGAAGCATTTAAGCCAGTTTGGATAAGATGTAGAGTATTGGCGGTCAAATGATAGAGGATTTGACTGGGAGATGGGGTTGGAATCAGCTTCAGTAGGAATGTAGATTTCAAATTTGCAGGAATAGGTTTGTTTTTTCCCCTAGTATGCAGTAGTGAACCACAGAATATGCAAGGGAGTGATACAGTCAGGACTGAGTCCTAAGTATTAATTTGGCAGCTGTTTGGCCAACTCTCTGGGAATTAGATTAGAGTCAGAGAGCAGATAAGAAGGATTTTTCCAGAGTCCAGGTAAGGGGTGAAGAGGGCCAGCTTTGTAATGGGGGTATTTGATGTGGAACGGAAAGACTCTCATGAGAAATGTTACAGAGGTAGAATCTACAATACTTGGTAACCGATTAGTATGTGAGAGGTGAATGTGGGTGAAGAAATGAAGATGGTTCTGAGCTTTGAAACTTTAGGTGACTGGAGGTGCCTTTGGGAGAATTCAAGAAGAAAGAAAAACATAGTTTTTATAGGAAAAGTAATCTGTTTATTTTGGGATACATTAAGTATACTTCAGAGGTAAAGAGATTACTATGCTAATGGATGGAAAGTCCCATGGAGTAGAATTTGCCATGCAGCCTTAAGAGAAAAGGAGTTGATGGCCTAATCCACATCAGTGCCCATTTTTTTCTTCTTTCTTCCCAACAGTTTTCATCAATAAGAGCATTCTTCCCAGTAGAACTTTTTCTTTTTTTATATTTATTTTTAGTTTTCAACATTCATCTCCACAAGATTTTGAGTTGCAATTTTTCTCTCCCTGTATTTCCCCTACCCCACCCCAAAATAGCAAGCCTACTGAATACCCCTTCCCCCAATCTGTTCTCTCTTATATCATCCCCCCTACCCCTTCTAACTTTCTAGTAGGACAAGATGGATTTCTATACCCTAGTGCCTATATATCTTATTTCCCAGCTTCACATAAAAACCAAGTTTTTTTTTAACATTTTAAAAAAAGTTTAGTTTCCAGATTCTTTCCCATCTTCCCTCCTCACCCATTCCCCCACTGTTAAGATAAGCAATTCAATATAATGTGTAGTTATGTGTAGTACATGTGTAGTTATGCAAAACATTTTCATAGTAGTTATATTGTAAAAGACCAACTATATTTCCCTCTGTCCTATCCTACTGCCACTTATTCTATTTTCTACTTTGACCCTTTCACTTTTCAAACATATGTGCTTCTAACTACACTCTCCCCCAATCTGCCTTCCCTTCTATGATCCCCCTTTTTATCTCCTTCCCCTCTACTTTCCTGTAGGGTAAGATATCCAAATGAATGTGTATGTTATTTCCTCCTTAAGCCAAATTCAATGAGAGTAAGGTTGACCTTTCACCTTCCTGCCCTTCCCCTCCATTGTAACAGTTGTCTCTTGCCTCTTTTATATGAGATAATTTATCCTATTCTATCTCCTTTTCTCCTTGTCTTATTATATTCCTCTCTCACTTCTTAATTTTATTTTTTAGGTATCATCTTTCCTATTCAACCGATCCTGTGCCCTCTGTATAAATGTACATATATATACACACACTCAAATATGTATTTATATACACATACGCCCTCCTATAGACACACACACATACATGTATATATATAAACATATATATATATTCCCTTCAACTATCCTGATACTGAGAAAAGTCTCATGAGTTACAATTATAGTTTTTCCATGTAGAAATGTAAATAATTCAACTTTAATAAGTTTCTTATGATTTATTTTTCCTATTTACCTTCTCATGCTTCTCTTGTTTCTTGTATTTGAAAGTCAAATTTTCTGTTCAGCTCTGGTTTTTTCATCAAGAATACTTGAAAGTCCTCTGTTTCACTGAATGACTATGCTTTCCCCTGAAGCATTATACTCAGTTGTGCTGGGTAGGTGATTCTTGGTTTTAATCCTAGTTCCTTTGACCTCTGCAATATCATATTCCAAGTTCCTTGATCCCTTAGTGTAGAAGCTGCCAAATCTTGTGTTATCCTGATTGTTTTTCCACAGTACTCAAATTTTTTCTTCTTGACTGCTTGCAGTATTTTCTCCTTGACCTGGGAACTCTGGAATTTGTCTATGACATTCTTAGGAGTTTTCTTTTTGGGATCTTTTTCAAGAGGTGATCAGTGAATTCTTTCAATTTCTATTTTGCCCTCTGGTTCTAGAATATCAGGGCAATTTTTCCTTGAGAATTCTTGAAGGATGGTTTCTAGGCTCTTTTTTTGATCATGGCTTTCAGGTAGTCCAATGATTTTTAAATTCTCTCTCCTGGATCTATTTTCCAGGTCAGTGATTTTTCCAGTGAGATATTTCACATTGCTTTCTATTTTTTTCTTTTGTTTGGATCTGTTTTATAGTATCTCAATTTCTCATAAAGTCATTAGCTTCCATTTGCTGTAATCTAATTTTGAAGAAATTATTCTTTTCAGTGAATTTTTGAAATTCCTTTTCTATCTGGGCAATTTGACTTTTTCTGGCATTCTTCTCCTCATTGGCTTTTTGGGCCTCCTTTGCCATTGGAGTTAGTCTATTTTTTAAGGTGTTATTTTCTTCAGTTTTTTTTGGGTCTCCTTTAGCAGGCTGTTGATTTGCTTTTCATGATTTTCTTGCATGATTCTCATTTCTCTTCCCAATTTTTCCTCCACTTCTCTTACCTGATTTTCAAAATCCTTCTTGAGCTCCTCCATGGCTTGTAAGCACCTCATAATTTTCTTGGAAGCTTTTGATACCAGAGTTTTGACTTCATTTGCTTCTTCTGGTTCCATGTTTTGATTCTTTTTCTCCCCCAAAAAGATTCTGTGGTCTATTTGTGCTTCCTCTGTTTGCTCATCTTGCCAGCCAATTACTTGACTTTTGAGCTCTTTGCCATGGTAGAACTCTGCTTCCAGAGTGGAGAGCTTTGTTCCAAATCACTGGGGTTTTCACGGATGTTGTCAGAGCTATGAGGAGGGTGCCCTCTCTACAGATACCCCAAACTCTGGCACACTGGCCACATACCCCAGGACCACCACCCAAGATTGTGATCCAGATCCAAGCAGGTTAAAGCAAGAGTCATTACCCAATGAATGGTTGCTTGGTCCCCCTATGATTTGCAGGTCAGGAGCTCTGGAGGCAGCCACAGGGCAGCAGCTGCAGCAGCCATGCCTCCTCTGTCTCTAGCCCCAGGGGTAGAGGTGGGACTGCACTCTTCTGTCACCTGGTTCTAACAGAGTTCCCCACTGACATTTTATTTTATCTTTAGTGTTTATGGGTTGAGAAGTCTGGAAACCATCACAGCAGCTGGTGATCCACTCTCCTGAAATCTGCTCTGGTGAGTCTGGGCCGCTGGTTGGGGCCGCCTGTAGCAGGAAGCACCCCACCATCCCCAGGGTGACTGCCAACACAGGTTCCTAGATCTGCTTTTCTAAAGGAAAGCAACTCAAAATGTGTTAACTACCTTGCTTTACACAATAAAATCTATCATTTACCTAGTTCACAGTAAAAAGTCAGCACCCCAAACTTCAGAGTATACAGACAGGTTATAAGTAGAAGTTACAAGAAGACAGAGAAACATTTCAGCAGACAGGCCTCCAACTGTCTGACCATTGCATCCATACCTAGTCACACTTACCAGATAGGGAAGCACCAACATCTGGGTTTTCAAAGCTGGGGGGCTCTCAACGGCTGCCCAGAGTCTCGTCTGGTCAAATCATACAACACTTCTCAAAGTAAGCCTCAAAAACAAAGCCTTTGGGGTTTATATAGGCTTTTCCTGGCTCAGAGAGCCCTTTTGACCTACTGCCCAATCACAAAGCATTCCCAAAAACCAAGCCTCCCACCACAGGCTCCAGGTGCACTTAAGCCTATCAAAGGGGCTAGGGAAGGGGAAGGTCTTAAATTTCCATTCCCATAACACAACCCCAGGTCTTGTCACAGGTGGCTCAAGCAGAACTTTGCTCAGCTCCCATCTGGGTGTGATAGATGCTTCCTGTTGGCCTGCCAGGCTGCCTTCAGTGGGAGATTTCTTTTTCTCTGTCACTTTGTGGGTTCTATATCTCTAAAATTTGTTTAGAGTCATATTTTACAGGTATTGGAGGTGGTTGGAGTCGGAGATGAGCGCAGTTCCTGTTTTCACTCTGCCATCTTGGCTCTGCCCCTCAACAGGACCTTTTCAAGCATAAGAGAACACTTAAAGACATAGGTATTTGTGTGTCAGTGGTGATCAAAATAAAGGGGCTGACTATTGGATAAAACAGTGAGAGGACAACAGAGAAACGTAGTCCCCAGTGCCTACTTGCTTTAGAAGAAGCAATTAAAATGATAAAAGGGGAACTGGCTGAGTTAAAACAGACAAAGCTGCCCACCAGCATCAGGATGGTTTTGGTGGCTCTTGCCTCATGGGAGGCTCTGGGTGAGAGGCTCATGCTGTGAATGTGTTGGACGAGCTCTTTGTGTCTATAGAGGACTGACACCATGTAGCCACTTGAGCAGATCATGAGACCCATAAACAGAGCATCAACAACTGACTTCCAAATTAGAATTTTTATTGTATTTGTGGCATGCCAGTTGAAAGAGCTATGCCCAATCTTCCATAATTCTGTACTGGTGTTTGTTGGACCACTTATATTTACAGCTACAATGACATCTATCAGAATATTGAAAATCCAACAGAGCAAACAGCAGGAAATAATATATTTGGAGGCCCTAGTTTTGATCTCTGTCCACATGGGACAGTTGGAGCTGATGGTGATGGCCTGGAAGATACTCAGGAGGCTGGTGCTGCAAAGGGAAATGCCCCGGGTCACTCTTATTAAGTAAGTTAAGATTTTACCCATCATGTCATCTAGGAAAGATCTACACCCCCAAGTGTCTATTATTATGGGGATTCCTCTGAAAATAATCATCAGGGCATGCGCTAAGGCCAAGCTGATGATTATCAGGCTAATGGGTCTTTTTCTGTGACCAGTGATGAACTTCAGGCTATGTAGGTAAAGAAGGAACGTGTTTCCCAGGACTCCAAACAGAAGCACAGTCAAGTAGACAATCTCCAGGCCTTCTTTATGAGAGCTCATCCCTTGACCTTTTCCATCAGATCCAAAGTGAGCTGAGGAGAAACCAATGGGAATTTGAATTTTCCAGATTAGGATTTAGTAATAAAATTCCACTATGTATTTGCCTTCTATATGACGAATGGCAAGCCTTCCCAGATAAGTAGTAGTACTCCAGCATCTGTGAGACGTGTATTCAAATTACCAAGGCAGCTAGGTGTCTCAGTGGAGAGAGTGGTAGCCCTGCCGTCAGGAAAATCTGAATTCAAATCTGGAGTCAGACACTAACTATGTGACCCTGAACGAGTCACTTCACCCTGTTTGCCTAAGTTTCCTCATCTGTAAAATGATCTTGAGAAGGAAATGGCAAAGCACTCTAGGATCTTTGCCAAGAAAAGCCCAAATGGAGTCACAATGTTTCAGATACAAGTAATCGACTAAGCAATAAGATATTCAATTTATCCACTCGAATTTATTAATAATTCACTGAGTATTCTAGCAATACACCAGCATTCTCTAAGCCATACCTTCTGCTTTTGGGCAATTATTGTCATCTCCTACCAGTACCTTGGACAAGACTATAGAAATATCTACATAAGACTGCCCTCTAGTCACTTGTCTATAGATTAAGAGAAGCTAAATCTGTGGAAATAGATGTCTTACATGGGTAACAGGTCCTTTAAGTGAAATAGTTTTTTTTTTTTTGAGATTGAGAGCATAAGAAATGTAGGGAGAAATGTCTAGATCTGACATCTCATAATCTTTAAATTTATCTGAATGGGACAAAAAATATTGGGCATTTTGACATAGAAAGAACATAGTTTAGAAATCCATTCAGCTCAACAGGAAAATTGGTGAAGATAAGGGGAAAGGAGAGGGAGATATGAATAGGAGGTCAGATTAGTTCACTGACTACTAAAATAAACTCATCATTTGAAGCAAGGGAGTAAAGGGAGTAAAAAAAATCTTTCAAAGGGAGTAAAAAAAATCTCTGATTAGTTGGGCCAAGTGGGTGAGGTAATGAAGTGGAAGAAAATTCTGTCATTTATACATCACATGTCAGTCAAATTGCTTTTTTTTGTCACTTTCACCTTCTTTGCGAAAGGGTACAAAGCCAAAGAGACTAAGTACAAAAGGCCAGGTGAGGGAAAAGAGAAAATTTGCAATCATCACTGGGAAAGGAAATGGGAAGAATTCCTTCATGTAGTGATAGAATACAGTGGAATACATTAGAAATCTCATTTTAATGATATGTTATTAATAAGAAATAATTGACTTATAAATATTCTCATTGAGATAAAATTAGAATCTAGAACAAAAGCCGTGATGCTTCATGTGAACTCAAAAATGGTAGCAATCATGATTTCAGAAAAGAGAATAGTAATAAAAACATATAATGAAAGAAGATAAGCAGGGAAACAATATTATGCTTAAAGACACCATGAGTAAATTAATGTCACTTATGTGTATTATACAGTAATTATATATGCATTTGTACTCTACATATATAGGTGGCACAATTGATAGGGTGCCAGGAGGCCAGGCCTGGAGTCAGAAAGATTCATTTTCCTGAGTTTAAATCTGGCTTACGACATCACTAGCTGTGTGATCCTGGGCAAGTTACTTAACCTGTTTTCTTCAGTTTCCTCACTGGTAAAATGAGTTGGAGAAAGAAATGACAAATTGCTTCAATATCTTTGCCAAGAAAACCTGAAGAGAGGTCACAAAATGTTATACATGACTGAAAAATGACTGAACCACAAAAACAGAGTGTAAGAAGAATGGGAATGTGGGGAGATGGGACAAGGGTTAGGTTCTAACAGGCACTGAATGCCAAACAAAGGGTTTTGTATTTGAGGCAGGAGCTAGTGGAGCTTATGGAACAGGGGAAGGGATGACATGGGTGGACCTGAGGGTTGGAAAAAATGCTTTGGGCTGAGTGGAGATTGGCCTAGAGTCAAGAGTCCTGTGGTGCTTCACATCCTGCTTCCATCACATACTCATTCTGCAACATTGGGAAAGTCTCTCGACCTCTCAGGTTTAGTTTTCTCATTTGTAAAATGGGAATGAAAATCACACCTGCCTCTCACAGTTGTCAGGATAAAATGAGTTAACATAAGTAAAGTATTTTCCAAGCCATAAAGCACTATGTAAATGCTAGCCAGTGTCAGCCATTGCAATTGTCCAAGACCTGGGCTGTTTCTTGGCTGAGATCACAGGTAGACCTGAGTTTGAGCAGCACTGATGCTTATATTGCCTGCTGTATTTGACAACAGAGTTGGGGCTCCTACAGGCCTCTTCTCCACATTCCCTCCTAGTTCGTTATGTCACAAGGAGAGCTAGACCTACTCTGGCCTAAACTTTTGTGCCTCTCCCCACCTCACACAGCCCCACCTCCTCCATACAAAGCCCAGTGCTCTGAACACAACCAAGGTTTGACAAACAGACCCAATGAGCTGAAGTCCTGCTGCGCTGTATGAAGACTCCCATTGACAGGGTCAATGAACATATGAAATCAGTATTCTAAGGCAAATACAGTGCAGCAAATGGCTGCATGTCAGGGTAGGTTAGGCTAGGAAGAGACCTTGCATCCTAGGAAACAGTGGTTCATGTAGGCTAAAATCTCAGAATACTTTTAGGGTGCCCATGTGAGTGGACAAAACAAGGTTCTGTCAGGATTGTGGGAGGACCTGGGCTGCAGAATCCATCAGCCGTAGGTTGGGGAGGAAACAGGCTATCTGGTAGCTTCTTATTTTAAGTAATAATTTTTGCTAAGTAGCTTTTGCTAGGCAGTGTTTCAGAATGGTTAGAGCTCTGTCCTTCAAGTCAGAAAGACTTGTGTTCAAGTCTTTTCTCCAACACCAAACAGCTTGTGTTTCTCTGGGTATGTCAATTAATGCCTCAGCGTTCCAGGCAAATCTTTAAGATTATAAATTGCAGAACAGTTTCTGATCTGCATTGCTGGAGGCAGATACCTTATTAGGACATCTGAAGTTGGATAAAATCACAAGGCTATTGCAATAAATATATATTTTTTTCCAATTTCCTTAAGGAACACGATTGCTATCAAAACCTTTAAATTAACACCTGTCTTGTGGCAGGCCCTAATCCCCCTGCTCAGGAGTCTTACAGAATTGACTTTATAGTACATGATGAAGTATTTTTGGGACCCTGTTCGCCATTTAAGGAGCTTAGAGTTAGAAAATTCCTTAGCAGCATGATATGACCATGTTTTCATATGAAGATACAATAAAATCTCACCAGGGTTCAACTAGGTTCTGTCCCAGTCTGTTCCAATTCTGGCTCCCATAGCTCTGGATATGGAAAATTGAATAGATCTTGGGAAAACCCTGATGATATTAACCCTAAGTCCATTTCTCATCTAAATGTTATTTGTAAAATTCTTATCCCAGTTCCTAGAATATAGCAGGAACTTAATAAATGCTTATTCTCTCTCTCTCCATTCCTTCCCTCCCCTCATAGCCTGCCTTGATTCATGCAGGGAGAACTGATTGGGTGGGTGGACAACTAAGGGTCACTCAGTGTGTTGTCAACAAAGAAACTTTTCTGTCTCCATAGTGAGACCTAGACTTAATACCGGGCATAATGTAACTGCTTGATAATTGCCTGTTAATTGAACAATTGATTCACAGAGAACTGTGCTGTTGTGTTTTGAGACTACATGGTGGGAAGCAGAAAAACTAAAGGCTCTGGGAGCAGAGAAACCAGGGCTCTTGTCTCCCATATTTATCTCTGAATATAGGAAAACAGTCATGATCTTGAACTTCCTCTGTAAAATCTATAGCCATGTTACCTTTTATCTCAGCTGAGAGGTTGGGGTCCCACAGTAACTACAGCCCTTCTCTTCATCAAGCTCTTGAGGCAGAAATTGGCTGGAACTCAGTATGATTCTGGAATTGCTGCTGAGGCAGAATTCCTTGTTATCTGGGTCTAACCCTGAGATTTCTCCCTTCTGCCATCTCACAATGCTCCTCTGCCCTAGTCCAGAAGAGTAGGGTACAGAGTAGAGAGACAACAAAATAAGAGGCCTAACCTTGCTCCATTGCATGTGCAGGTACAATGCCTTTTCTTTCCCCAATAAGTATCTCTATTTAGGCAACTTCCCTGGGATTTCTGCCACATCCCTACCACCCAGAGACCCTGATGCCTGCTTTCTACCAATCCTGTCTCTGAGGCTAAGAGACCTCCAGTCACTTACCATGTTGTTCTCTGTTGCCAGGGCAGGGGGTAGAGCTGTGCAGCTTGGTATGTGAGTATGCATGAAGTGGGCACTGGCAGGGCAGGAATTATAGAGAAAGCTGAGTTTGATTTCATTTCCCCCAGGAGTTGAAATTATCATGTCATCTGCTGCAGAAGTGACACGGTTAGCTCAGGGAAAATGGGAAGTTTCTTGATGAAGAAGAGGAAGAAATTAAATTTTGTCTCAAGTGCACATCTTCATTAACGATTACTGTGAGTCAACTGAAATCTCCGAAGGAGCATCTGTGATCTGCTAAAAGAGAAACTTTTTCTCTTCCTAATAGGAGGGAAGCAGAAGGTGAGGATCAGTAAGGGTCATAGAGAAGAGGGAGGCAGGGACACCTGGCTTCTCCTAACTAAGCAGCCCTGACTTAGGGCTCCTTGACAAGGTTTTTTTTTTCCTGTGGATGCCACTGAGGCTCCCTCCTCTCACCAGATCCATTACCTTGTTGTGCACTTCTGCTTTCTTTTGAAGTTTCTCTTTGCAAAGCCAAGAAATTTGTGATAAAACTTAGAAATGCTTTTCTCTAGGACATGTTGGGACCATTTCCACAGGAATGGTAAATCTGCTCACTTAGGATGGTCTCAGCATTCACATCCCTCAGGCTCATTGTGGGAAATTCTATCCTATGGTGTAGTATTTTTTTTTTTCATTTTTCAAATGCTTTATTAACTTCTGATTTACATCATTCATTTCCACCAGATTTTGAGTTACAAATTTTTTCCCAATTTTTCCCCTACCCACTGCCCCAAAATAACAGTCCCACAGGATATCCCCTCCTCCAATCTGCTCTCTCCCATATCTTCTCCCATACCGACTTCGACTTTTCCAGTAGGGCATGGTGGATCTTTATGCCCCCGTGCCTGTATAACTTATTTCCCAATTACATGTAAAATAGTATTAATAGTATATATATGTATGTATATTTATTTAAACATTTGATTTTAATTCCAGATTCATTCCCTTCCTCCCTTGTCACCCACCCTTACTGGGGAAATAAGCAGTTCAGTATAGATTGTACATGTGTAATTAATGCAAAACATTAACATAGTATATATATTGTAAAGACTGACTATATTTTCCTCCCTCCTATCCCACTACCCACTTGTTCTATTCTCTACTTTGATCCCGTACTTTTTCAAAAGTGGGTGCTTCCAACTTCCCTCCCCCCAGCCTGCCCTCCCTTCCATCATCCCCCCTCTTATCCCCTTCCCCACTACCCTCCTGTAAGGTGAGATACCCTATTTATTGTGTATGTCATTCCCCGCCCCCCCGAGCCAAATTCAATGAGAATAAGGTTGATCCATTCCCTTTTGCCTTCCTATTCTTTCCCTCTATTGTAACCCTTTTCCCTTGCCTGTTCTATATGAGATAGTTTACCCCCTTTTTTGTCTCTCCCCATCTCCTCTCATTATATTCCTCTCTCACCTCTTAATTTCACCTTTTAAGTATCATCCCTTCCTATTAAATTGGTCCTGTGCCTTCTTTCTATGTATACCTGTAAACATATATACACACATTCACATATGTATTCATATGCCTGTATACCCTCTGATATATATATATATATATTTAATACTGAGACAAGTTTCATCAGTTACAATTATCATTTTTCCATGCAGGAATGTTAATAATTCAACTTTGAAAAGTTCCTTATGCTTTCTTTTCCCTGTTTAGCTTCTCATGCTTCTCTTGCTTCTTGTATCTGAATGTCAAATTTTCTATTCAACTCTGGTTTTTCATCAAGAATACTTAAAAGTCCTCTATTCCACTGAATGACAATATTTTCCCCTGAAACATGATACTCAGTTTTGCTGGGTAGGTGATTCTTGGTTTGAATCCCAGCTCCTTTGCCCTGTGGAATATTATATTCCAAGCCCTTCGATCCCTCATTGTAGAAGCTGCCAGATCCTGAGTTATCCTGATTGTGTTTCCACAATATTAAAATTGTTTCTTCCTGGCTGCTTATAATATTCTCTCCTTGATCTGGGAATTCTGGAACCTGGCTATAATATTCCTAGGAGTTTTCTTTTTGGGATCTTTTTCAGGAGGTGATCGGTGCATTATTTCAACCTCTATTTTGCCTTCTGTTTCTAAAACATCAGGGCAGTTTACCTTGAGAATTTCTTGGAGGATGATTTCTAGGTTCTTTTTTTGATCACAGCTTTCAGGTAGTCCAGTAATTTTTAAATCATCTCTCCTGGATTTATTTTCCAGGTCAGTGGTTTTTCCCATGAGATATTTCACATTGCCTTTTATTCTTTCATTTGTTTGGATCTGTTTAACAGCATCTTGATTTCTCATAAAGTCATTAGCTTCCATTTGCTTCAATCTAATTCTGAAGGAGTGATTCTCCTCAGTGAGCTTTTGAGATTCTTTTTCCATCTGGCAAATTCAGCTTTTTAAGGCATTCTTCTCTTCATTGCCTTTTTGAGCCTCTTTTGCCATTTGAGTTAGTGTATTTTTTAAGGTGTTATTTTCCTCAGTCAGGCTGTTGATCCTCATTTCGTAATTTTCTTGCATTGTTCTCATTTCTCTTCCCAATTTTTCTTCCACTTCTCTTATCTGCTTCTTAAGGTCCTCTATGGCCTGTAACCAGCTTGTATTTTTCTTGAAAGCTTTTGATTCAGGAGTTCTGACTTCACTGTCTTCCTCCTGTTCCATGCTTTGATCTTTTTTGTCCCCAAAATGGGAGTCTAATGTTGGATTGCTTTGCTTTATTTACTTCCTTTGCCTCCTCATTTTGCCACTCAATTACTTGACTTTTGGGCTTTTTGCCACAGTAAGAGTCTGCCACCAGACAGGGGAGCTTCATTACAAACACTTGTGTTTTTTTCAGCTGCTGGAGGTATTAGTTGGGTGCCCTCTTGTAAGCCTCCACATGCTCTGGCAAGCTGGTCACACACCCTAGGACCTCCACCCAAGACCACAGTCCAGATCCAAGCAGGTTAAAGCAAGAACAATTACCCCTCAGACTGGTATCTTGGTTCCCCTACACTCTGCAGGTCAAGAGCTAAAGCTGCCATGTGGCAGTGGCTGTGCAAAGCCCTCAGTGGCTTCTCACCCCAGGGGCAAAAGCCGACGTACTCCCAAGTAGTGGGTCTCAAAGTCCACACTACACTGACCTCTCACTTTGTCCTTAGCATCTATGTGTTGATAACTCTGGGCCGCCACAGCTGCTGGTGCTCTGAAGTCCCTCCAGCTGGCAGCTGGTCAGGCCCACCCTGGGGCTAAAACCTTGGTGTGGTGCTGGGGTCATCTCCCAAAGCGCTGAGCTAGCCAATTCCTGCCGGCCTGCCAGGCTGTCCTCAGCGGGAGGTTAGCTTCTCTGTGTCTTTTGTGGGTTCTGCGGCTCCAAAGTTTGTTCAGAGTCCCCTTTGACATGGATTGGGGAGGGTGGAGCTGTGCAGAGGTGCTGTTTCTACTCTGCCATCTTGGTTATGGTGGAGTCTTAAAGCTAAGAATGTCCGGGTTCCCTCCTACTGTGTCACACCAGGGATTCCATTCCTCCTGCATTGTATGTTAGATGAGGTAAGGCCAAGTGGGTTTTTGGGAGGTAGTGGTTTCAATAGGCCTCATTTAGAAAAGACGGTCCTCTTCCCCTACTGGCCCTTATGTTTCAAGGGGACCTCAATGTCTATGGCTTTGAGTCCCCACATAGACTTCAACTGCCTATTTCATTCAGTTAGTGGATTTATCAAAACTTTCATTAAATTGTCTGCTTTCCCAAGTGCAGTTTGCCTAGAGAATGTAGGCTTCTTGAGGGTGGAGAATGCTTTTTATTTTCCACCTAACATAGATATGAGCATTAGATATGCCAGTTGTCCCTAGGGATACCTTAATGTGCCAGCAGGGAGGGCTGTGATTGTCGGTCTTCTGTTCCAGTCTTTAAGGGGTCCTCAATTAGTGCAGCCACCAATGTAGCACCCTACATCCATCACTCACTTGCCATCTGTAGCTCTAGGTATTTTTTTTGCCATTATATAAGGCTATTGTAAATATTCTTGTTTCCTACTGATCCTTTTCCTCTTGTTTTATCCCTTTGGGCCATAGCCCTACTACTGGTATTGCTGGTTTAAGGATTAAGTAGAGATTGTTGACATTTTAGTCAACACGATGGTAGTACATAGCTCCACCATAGATCTAGCATTAATGTGTCTGCTTCCTTCAAACTCTTCTAGCAATTGTTCTTTTCTTATTTGCCATCTTTTCCAATCTTAATTGTGTGAGGTGGAACCTAAATGTGGCTTTAATTTGCATTTCTATAATTGTTAGTAATTTAAACTATTTTTCATACAATTATTGAGAGTTTCAATTTTTTCCTTCATAAAATGGCTATTCATATCCTTGGAAATTTCTCTAATAAATTTAAATAGATCTTTAAAATGGTACTCTTATTGGAGAAATTGTCTATAAAGATTCACTTCCTCCAAATTAACCTTTTTACTTTTAATTTTAGCTGCATTTCTTTTGTTCCTTCAAAACACTTTAATTTTCTGTTTTCAGAATTGTCCATTTTGTCTTCTGCGACCCTCTCTGTCCTTTGTTTAATCATGAGAACTTCATTTTATGTAAAGAACTGAAAGATAATTTTTCTTTGCTCCTTTTAATTTGTATAATATGTGACTTTTTATACCTGTCATGTACCCATTTGAAACTTGTCTTAATATATTTTATGAGATGCTGGTCTATCCCTAATCCCCTCCCAACTGCTCTCTAGTTTTCCCAGTAGTTTTGTCAAATAGAAAGTATTTATCCAAGTAGTTGAGATCTATTTAATTTATGGCCCCTGTTTCTTTGTCTCATTGCATTTGTTCTTTCTTCCTTTCTTTTTTTTTAAATTTTATGTTTATTTTTAGTTTACATCATTCATTTTCACAAGATTTTGAGTTACAAATTTTCTCCCCATCTTTCCCCTGCCCACCACCCCAAAACAGAGATCCCAGTGTATACTCCCTCCCCCGTAGCAGCAGGAACCCTAGCATACCCAGGGTGGCTGCCAACAGAGGCTCTTAGATCTGCTTTTCTAAAGGAAAGCAACTCAAAATGGGTTAACTATCTTGCTTTAATCAAACATATGTCATTTACCTAG
Organism: Petaurus breviceps papuanus; assembly: GCF_028583685.1. Classification (NCBI taxonomy): domain Eukaryota; kingdom Metazoa; phylum Chordata; class Mammalia; order Diprotodontia; family Petauridae; genus Petaurus; species Petaurus breviceps. Next base: position 38,449,455 of record NW_027185804.1, read on the forward strand.
TTCAGGGGGAAAAGGTCAGCACCCTGAACTTCAGAGAATAAAAACAAGCTACAGACAACGAATACAGAGAAACATCAGCAAATAGGTTTCCAACTGACCGTTACATCCATACCTAGTCAGTTATCAGAGAGGGATGCACCAACATATGGGTTTTCAAAGCTGGGGGGATCAATGGCTGCCCAGAGTCTCATCTGGTCAAATCACATAACTCTTCTCAAAGTGAGCCCCAAAACAAAACCTCACATTAGGGTCTATATAGCCTTCTCCTGGCTCAGAGAATGTCACAACCCTCTTGTTGGTACAAAAGTACAAAGTACCAAGGTGTGGGCATTCCTGAAAAACAAGCCTCCCTACACAAGCTCCATGTGACCACATTCAGCTTAATAGGGGACAGAGTATATTTTCAAACCTGGGAAGGTTCTTCTAGTCACTTGACTATTAAAAGGGCCTAGGGCCAGGGAAAATCTTAAATTCCCATTCCCATAACATCCCCCAATCTTCTCTCTCCTATATCCTTCCCCATCCCCCCCCCCCCACATTCCAGTAGGGCAAGATGGATCTCCATACCCCGCTGCCTGTATATCTTATTTCCCTGTGGCATTTATATATATCTATATCTATATATCTATGTATGTTTTAAACATTCTATTTTAAAACTTTGAATTAAAGATTCTTCCCCTCCCTCCCTCATCACCCATCCTTGCTGGGAAGATAAGCAATTCAATAGAGGTTGTACAGGTGTAGCTATGCTATTTCCATAGTGGATATATTGTGAAAGACTGACTATATTTCCCTCCATCCTATCATGCTCCCCACTTGTTCTTTTCTTACTTTGACCCTGTCTCTTTTCAAAAGGTGTGCTTCTAACTTCCCTCCCCCCCAAGCTGCCCTCCCCTCCATCATCCCCCCTCTCATCCTCTTTCCCCTACTCTCCTGTGGGGTGAGATACACTATTTAGTGTGTATGTCATTCCCTCTCTAAGCCAAATTCATTGAGAATAATGAATTTTTGCCTTCCTGTTCTTCCCCTCCATTGTAACGGTTTTTCCTTGCCTCTTCTATATGAGATAATTTACCCCATTCTGTCTCTCTCCATCTCCTCTCATTATATTCCTCTCTCACCTCTCAATTTCACATTTTAAATATCATCCCTTCCTATTCAGTTGATCCTGTGCCCTTTGTCTATGTATACCTGTACACATATATACACACACTCACAAATGTATTCATATGTCCATATACCTTCCTATATTGACATATATATATGTATACATACACACATATATATACACACACACACATTTATATTCCTTTCAACTGTTCTCATACTGAGAAAAGTTTCATAAGTTACAATTATCATTTTTCCATGTAGGAATGTGAATAGTTCAATCTTTTTTTTAAGCAATTGGGGTTAAGTAACTTGCTCAAGGTTACACGGCCAGGTGCCTCTGGTTGGGTGCTAAGTGTCTGAGCCCGGATTCGATCCCCAGGTCATCCTGACACTGGAGCCGGTGCTCTTACTTGTTGTGCTATCTGGAGTGGACTGATGCTGTTTTGCTGCCTCTAATATATGTATTTTGTTATTGTTCTGAACATTCTTCAAATGAGGAAGTACATCTCTCATATTTTCATAATATTGATCTATTATTCCAATACACAACTAATCACCAAAATGCTATTTAATAAGAGTAAGCCAAAATTTAACAACAGCTATTCAGTGAATAGCAGCAAAAACATGCATATTGTTAATTAGAATAGCAGAAGTGAATTTCTAATGATTCAAAACACAAATCCAACAACAATGGCATTCCATTAGCACATTGATAGGCAACTATTTAAGTCAACTCTGGCATCATCAGACAAGAAGCTTTATAGTTTAGCTACTTCTTTGCTGTGGTTTAATGTCAACAAACCATCTTGATTAAGATCAATGAAAACTAGGTGCAAATGAACAGAGGAAAGAAGAAAATGATCTACAATAAAAGACTATCAATAATTTGACAATTAAAAATTAAACTAAAAATGTCAAGGAGAGAGAAAAATAAATTATTTTCTGAAATAAAGCTTTTAAAAAGAAATTGCATGTGGAAACAGTAAAGATTAAATAGAGTTGGTGCAAATTAATATAAAAAGAAATTCAGTATTCAATAACATTTATCTAAAGTAATCATTGGGCTAGATTCCACTTTAAATTCAACATCTAATAGAGAAAATGAATTAGCATAAAATAATAAACAATTAAAAACTCAAAAAGTTAATTTTATTAGAGGTATAGTAAACAAAACAGTGCAGTTAATTCTATTTTGAAAGAAGCAAAATGAAATAAAACAGTATCTAACCTCCCAAGGCAAAAATATCAAAACCTTCCATTATTCCAAGACAAGAGTCCCATTTTAAACCACTGGATGGTGATATATGGCAAGGTTTGAAATTTTAAGAGGCAAACTGAAATTGACTTCTTATCAGATTTCAACAATGCCTACAGGTTTCAGTCTATAGGTGATTCATTTATCTCTATTATTTAGGGACCTAGAGTTATAAGAGTCATTCAGATCCATAAGATTCTTTCTTACTTTGGTTCTGCCCCCAAACTAGGAAAAACCTGGATATTTTGGACCAAAAGCCTCAAAACTTGGTGTTTTCTGTATCTCTATAGGCCAGTACCTCTCTGTTTCTTCTCCAGCAGCCTGTTCACCAATAAGGAAATACTTAGTCAATAGCAGTTAAATAAATAGAATTTAACTTGCAGAAGGAATTCAAATTAGTGGAAATTTTAAAAGTGATTATAGATTATGATAAATTGTACTTAGCTTCTGCAGAGGGAATGGAGAAGAAGGAGAGATTATACTTTTCAGTCTGGCACCTATTCTCTCAGATAAAAAGTCAATAATCATCATCCCATTCTGGCTATTAAAAGTGCCGCTAACTACGGCACTAGGGTCTCAGGGGATGGCTTTATTGTAAGTCCTTTGAATTACTTTTCTAGGGTAATTCTAAATTGATAGCTAGAATAGCAGGTCTAATATACCATTCTAGCAATGGTTTCTTTCACATGACTCTAACCCTGCAGCATATACAGCATGAATAATTGCCATTTTAAATAAACATTATGAATTTGATTAGAGTTTGATGAAAGATCAGAGCTGTTTATATTTCTCTTATATTAGAGAATTGGAGCATCCTTTTCATGGTTATATATCATTTGCGGTTCTTCTGAAAACTGATCAAATCCTCTGCTTGTTTATTAGTAAAGGATTTTTGCTTATATATAATTCATATTTGTGTCACTTGCCTATAGATCTTGACTATTAAAGTTTTGTCACTGGCATTAAATGCATATATTTTGTTATCTGCCAGTTAATTTGTCTTCTCTTTTATTTTATTTGTAGAAAAGCTTTGGGATTTTGCATAACTGAATGTATCATTTCTATCTCTTGTTTAAGGACCTCCATCAATACCTCACACCTATGTCCATCCATGATTGTAAAAGGTATCTATCTCTTACCATTCTTTCTCTGTCTCTGCTCCTGTCTGTGTCTCTCCCCCTCTTCCTCTCCACCTTTCTCCTTTTCTCTCTCAATGATTTGAGCTTTTAATTCAGAATGAATATCCATCTAGAGTTTATTCCATCATATGGGGTATGATGATAGACTAACCCTGGTTTCTGTTAAACCACTTTCTAATTTTCCCAGAAGTTATTGTTACTTAGCCAACCTTTATCCATCTGAAAATAAAACAGGATTGGGGAAGTTGATTGTCAATACTGACCAGCATTAAAGGACTAACTACTGGATAACAAAGGGAAAGAAGGACTGTGATGTGTACTACCTGGTCCCTAATTACTTTAGAAGAAACCATAAAAACAGTTAAAGGGGAACTAGTTAAGTTAAAGCAGACAAAAGTAATAACCAGCAAGAGAATGACTTTGGTGGCTCTTGTCTCAGGGGCTGCTTTTGGGGAGAGCCTTGTGCTATGAATGTGCTGAACTTGTTGTCTGTGACTATAGAGGATAAATACCATGTAGCCACTTGAAAAGATCATGAGACATAGAAATAGAAAATAACAAATAGATTTCCAGATAATAATTTTTAGAGTATTTGCATAATAAAAGTCTAACTCTACATAGCCAATGCTCCACCTTTTCCCCGTGCCTGTGCTATTCATTAAAGCTACCACATAGAGAGGCACAATAGCATCTATCAGCAGAGTGTAGATCCACAAAAGGAAACAGCATGTAATGATAGATTTTGAGTCTCTGGTCTTTAGTTTCATCCACATAGGGCTTCTGGGACTGATGGTGAGGGCTTGGAAAACACACAGGAGGCAAGTGCTACAAAAGAAAAGGCTCCGGGTCACTCCCATCAGGTACCTTATAATTTTATTCCCATTGTCACTTATGGAAGATGTCAACCCCCAGACCTCCATTGTTGTGGGGATGCCCCTGGAGAAAATCACTGCAATGTCAGCAAAAGCCAAATGAATGATAAAGAGGCTTGTGGGTCTTGTTCTGTGATCAGTAATGAATTTAAAGGTGAATTGGTAAAGCAGGAAAGAGTTCCCCAGGATTCCAAATAGAATCAGGTTCAAGTAGATGATCCCCAGGACTTTGTTATAAAACATCCTTCCTTAGATGTACTAGGTAGGGGACCTGTTCTCAAATCCAAAGCGACCTGGTAAGAAACACAAGAGTTCTTGTTTGTTCCAAGCTCACAGAGTTTCCCAGTGGAATTCTAACTTTCTTACCTGCAGTAAGAAGACCAGAGGACTTACCAAATAGAGGCCTGGCATCCATTGTCCATGACAAACGTATCCTCTAACCCATCAACCAAAAGTGATCATTGAGCACTTATTATATATAACACTAAGCAAAGAGTTTTAGAGTTTAGAACATGTTTTTCTCAGAATATCTATGCGAAGGTGATAATACAAATATTTTTGTCAAAATTTTTCAAATGTGGTGAGGCCCAGGAACATCAAATAGCACAAATTTATGGACATATTTGACTGAGACTGTAGTCTCCAAATTCATTCCACTTTCTATTGCACTTTATTGAACAACACTGTTCAAGGTACTGTAGGCAGAGATAAAGAATATGCACAAGACAAAGGCCATGCCCTTAAGTAGCTTCTAGTCAGTCAATCAACAAGCATTGCCTAAACGCTTATTATGTGGCATGGCAGGCACTCTGTTAAGAGCTGGGGATGCATAGGGAAAAATGAGATTTTTTTTCTTGAGAAGCTTGCATCCTAACAGGGGAATCAGTATATACATGTATAGATGGGCTTGCTGGAATCAGCTCAGGAGAGCTAAATTTTTAATATAAGCATTTATACCTGGGAAATGGGCACACGTTACAAATCAAGGCTTGATTCATTGTTTTGTTGTTTATCTACACTTAAGAAAGTAATGGTAGATAGTTTTAATAATGCATATTAAACTTAAAAGTACATTGTATATACATTTTTTTTCAGAGAGCTATATATACAGACACAAAGTTACCTTAGACAGGAAGGTTTAAACAGTGGAGGGGACTAGGAAGAGCCTTCTAAAAGAAATAGCTGTCTTGAAATAAGCAAAAGATTCCAAGGAGTGGAGGAGTGAGAGCATTCCAGGTGGAAGGACAGAGTGGCAGGAAATAGTGTTGCTATGTGTAAGAAATAGCAAATAGGCCATAATTGCTGGGCCAGAAAGAATTACTTGACTTTTGACTCCATCACACATTCTTAAACTGGGAGTGCATTGTACTTATGCTTATGACTACTGAATTGTCAAGTTAAGCATTTATTAAGCACCTACTATATGCCAGATGTTATTCTAAGCACTGGTGTTTCAAAGAAAGGCAACTCTTCCCAACACCCCCAAACATCCAGTCCCTGCTTTCAAGGAGCAGGTCTCTCATAGAGAAGACACTGTGCAAAAAACTATGTACAGATAATCTGTGTAAGGATAAATTAGGGGTAGTTGCAGAGGGAAGGTACTATGATTAAAAAAAATGGAAAAGGTTTTTTTTTTTTTTTTGCAGAAGGTGAGACGTTAGCTGTGACTTGAAGGAAACCAGGGAAGTCAGGAAGTAGAGATGAGGAGGGAGAGAAGTCCAGTGAAAACGCTTCATGTCCAAAGGTGGAATGTCTTGTTCAAGGAAGAGCAAGGAGGTCAGTGACATTGGATCACAGAGTATGTGGAGGGGGGTAGGATTAAAATATATGTTGGGTCCAGGTTGTGAAAGACTTTAAAAAACACAAAGAATATTTTATATTGATTCAGGAGGTAACAAGGAGAGCCACTGGAATTAAATTTTTTTTCTTTTGGTAATGTCCCAAGATGAGTTTCTGCTCAATTGTACATGGTATTTAGTGGATATTATTTGCCTGTTCAAATGCTAATTATTGGACTATGTTGTCCAATGATCACCTTTGCATATTTTCATATATTTCACTTTCTAATGCTACCAATTTGTACTTTCATCTAACCGCTTTATTTGTTTCATATTAACAACATAGACCTACTGCTTTATTGTTTTACAATTGGGTGGTACTGCAGTTTTAGGATTTGATTTAGTCTTGTCAATTTATTTGGAAAGACTGATGAAAACAGGGTTTTTCCTTCTGAAATATCACATGAAACTGAACTGTCCATGGTATGTAAGAAATGAATGAAGGCTATCTATAATCTATGATACCCACGGAGATGGGGGTATAATTAATTTGCAGTGTAGCAAGAGTTTAAGATGTTTTATCAGACAGTATTCTAGCAGAGTACATGAAATTTATTTTCTTTTTCTTTTTTGAGGGGGGAAGGCAGGGCAATTGGGATTAAGTGACTTGCCCAAGGTCACCCAGCTAGTAAATGTTAAATGTCTGAGGCTGCTTTTGAACTCAGGTCCTCCTGACTCCAGGGCTGGTGCTCTCTTCACTGTGCCACCTCACTGCCCCAAAATTTGTTTTCTTGAATCATATCTGTTTGTTTCAGTTGTCCTTAGAGGATTGGAAGCAATAGCAAATGACTGATGAAAGACTGCAAGTAATGAAATGAATTAATATTTAAGGAAATTAGTCTAAAACACTAAAATTCCATTTCATAGAAGGCACCTTACTATAAAGACAATGACAGAAGTTTGAGCTGTGCAATGGAATACCATACCAGAAAGTAATTGATCCCATGAATGTTAAGAGAAAATAATGCTGCCCAAGGTATATTACTTTATGGCCATGAATGAAGATAACTGGATGCGTGAGTACAGAAGGAACCTAGTGTATCAACCTAGCAAGAGTCCAATTCCATTGACTTATGACAGTAACAGACATCACTAAGAAACGTGAGGCTTGTGTTAAAAGAAAAGTGTTAACTTGTACTGAATACTCGGAGAATTTAATTACCAGTAAATCTTTGGAACCAGTACACTATATCTAGTTGGAGACAATAAGAACAAAATCCATACGTTGTTAACTGATTGTTTCACTGAGTATCTTAAGGCATACTTTACTGGGAACTATAATATTTCTTCATCTGCTAAAGCATTATGGGATAAGTACTTTTATTTATATAGATTCCTAGGCAGTATTGATTTTGAACACAGTGGAGATTATAAGAGAAAACTACTCCATGGAATGTTGGCTTTGGAGCTATCAAGAAGTTTAGAATGATACCTTATCATCTCTAAGGAGACATGCAGACTGAGTGGTTCAAGCACACCTTAGCAAGTCCTTTAGTAACACTGTTAGCTGAAAAGAAATCTCACTGCCTCCCCATTCCTGTGCATCTGGACCAGTACCCTGAATACTAGACCTCCAAAATCCATGCCCTTGAGTCAAGGAGAAGTTAATCTAATTAGCTTTAGAAATCCTTCCCTGGGCCTGAGTTGTCTTGGTTGGTGAATGAATGATTGCACACTAGCCCTCTAGATCTAGGAGGGCCTAGATTAGACCAGACCAATTATTCACATGGCATCCAAGGATCCCTCTAGAACATTTTATTATCTATCCTGTTATTGCACATGTACATCTATACACCTATAACTTTCCATTTCTTGCCTTGTGAACTGTAATCAAATATAATACAATTGCTTTTGAAACAGTGTGTTACTTGAATGTTCTATTGATCAGCTCACCAGCCCTGACTCTTCAGACCAAAGCCTCTTTCCTGGCTACTCTTCCTCTATAAGGGCTGTCAGTCCCATTAGAACATATGAACTTTGAAGTCAGGGGCTATCTCTCCTCTTCTATTTGTATCTTCATTGCTTAGCATTGTACCTGACACATAGTAAATGCTTAATAAATTATTTTACATTCATTTACTCACTCACTCATTCAACCAATTGCAAGATGCTTCAAAGTCAACAAGGTAACCTACCTCCAATTGCTGACATGATAACTCTCTGGAGGGAGGGGGCCTCCCATTTTCCTTTGAAAAAAGTGCACGATTTAAAAACTTATATTTGGGAGAGTGGGAGAATGAATGAAGGTCAAGAGCCTCTGGTTTGGGAGAATGGAGCAGTGATAACAATCAACAAGGAAACATGGAATTGCTTAATGTCTATTTTTATATATTATAACTGAAAGAAATAACAAGAGAAGAAAGCTGGTGAAGGGGAAACAGGGTTGACTTCGGAGTGAAGAACTTTGGATTCAAATCCTGTCTCTTACTTTCTACTTGTATGATCTTGGGAGATTAGATAGAGAGATAGATATGTCTAGATCTAGATCTAGATATATCTATATGTGGATATAGAGATAGACATATCTATCTCTGTATCTAGATAGATATTTCTATATATCTAGATATGTCTCTATCTGGGACTCAGTTTCCTCATCTGTAAAAATGAAGGGGTGGGTGAAATTTGAAATTATGATGCTTAGTCTAGTGAGGGAAAGGAGAGGACCTGGCCAGGGATAAACACTGGCAAAGAGAATAAACAGGCCACTTAGTAACTTAATTCTCTTTGACAACTCCACATTAAATGCAGTTATTTCAGCCTGTTGAAGGAATACACGTGCTGTCAGTATCCTCTCAATTTCAATATTTTAGAGCAAACCCACAGTTATATTTCTTTGTTTTTAGCTCTTTTAATTCCATGTGGTTATGTGCAACTCATATTTTCCATGTGCTGTTTCCATGATGATACCTTTCCCCAAATACTCTACCACTTTTCTCAGTTTAAGGGTTTTGTTAGTGGAAACTAAATTCAGAAGACTACAAATAATCCTCATAAAGAAAAGATAAGATGTCAGTAGAGGCACCAAGGAGTAGTATATAGAGCTCTTTTTAAAACCACAAAGTCCTGGGATCAAGTCCTACTCTGACATATCCTGGCTGTGTGACCTAAGGTAAAACACTAGGCAGCTAGTTGGCTCAGTGGATAGAATATTAGCCTTGGAGTCAGGAAGGCCTGAATTAAAATAAAGTCTCAGATTCTTATGAGCTAGGTGACCCTGGGCATATCATTTAACCTCTCAACCTCAGTTTACTTATTTCTAAAAAAAGGATAACAATGGTATTTATTCCATAGAAGATAAAATTGAAAAGATAAAATGAAATAATATATGTTCCTTGCAAATTTAAAAATATTATCCAAATGCTGTCTATTTTTATTGTTAATCAAATTCTCAGTGCTCTAGACTAGAAAGTTTCAGAAAAAGGTCCTGATCTGAACTAGTAGAATGCATTTTCTCATTTGGGAGTTCCTTATAATGAAATCACAGCCCCAGTCCATATCCTACTGGGTTAATATTTTTTAATACTACTGTTTAAGTCCTGAAAGTTAGAAAAATTCTGGGCAATGTCAGCACTTATCTTTAAAAGCATATTGAATGTTTAACATGATTGTACATGTATAACCTATGTCAGCTTGTTTGCTGTTTTGGGGAGTGGGGAGGAGAGGGAGAGAAGGAGAAAAATTTGGAGTTCAAAGTCTTAAAAAAATTAATATTGAAAACTATATTTACCTGTAATTGGAAAAATGAAATACTATTCACATTAAAAAACTACATCGAAATACAACATGACAATGCTTTTCTTCCCCCCCTTAATAGTATTTTATTTTTTTAAATTACACGTAAAGATGGTTTTAAACATTCATTTTTATAAAACTTTGAGTTCCATTTTTTTCTCCTTCCCTCCACCCCTTCTCCCCCAAGACAGCAAGCAATGTGATACAGCTTATACATGTACAATCATGCAGAACAATGTTTTTCAACAGAGATATGTATATATATATTTTTTTCACACAGAATCTCCACTTTTACATGTCTCAGTTCAGTTTGCTGTAGCACAGGCACCTAAACCCTTGGTGACAGAGGGTGGAATAAATATTGAGAAAATATTCAGGGGTTTGTATACCTAGGTTTATTCCTCACTCTAACCACAGTGTCCAAACCAGGCAAGGATAATAGAGAGGGAATGGTGATTTGCTTAGGAGCAATGCCTTTTTTTGCCATAGGAACTGATGAGATAGAGTGAAAGTCAGTTACAAAATGGATTTGGTTTGATGTGGGAATCAAAAGATTGGATTGGATTCTATATCATGAATCCTGACTATATTGTATTGTGACATATATTTATCCTCCCATCTTCTTGTTGAAAAACATTGTTCTGCATGGTTGTACATGTATAAGCTGAGAAGCAAAGCCTTAATCCAAGTCCCTGACACAGGCACAAGTTTTCGCTTGGTCTTATGGATAAGAATATCCCGGTTAGATATCTTTCAAAAAGTCCCTGATTCATCACCAGCTTTCCAAGTTTCTTTACCCTGGTTTCCTTCTTCTGGAAAGAAAAACAAAATAAAACTCTTTACCTTCTGTTTCTGAGTCCAAGACAGAATCACTCACTAGGCTGTTTTCTGTTGGCATTGAGTAGAACTTTAAGAATCAGTGTGTGTGTGTGTGTGTGTGTGTGTTTATGTACACATGTGTACATGTCTATGCATATATGTATTGTGGATGTGACCAGAGCTGGTGTCATAGGCACATCTCTATCTGACCTCATCTCCCACTAGAATTGTGATTAACACGTCATCTGTAAGAGAAGTGACACTGTCTTTAGAGGGAATTGAGAATATATCTGATGAAGAAGCAAAGTTTTGTCTTGTGAAAATCTGCTCCAGCAATGATGATGGATTAATTATCACGTCTAAATTGAATGTTTGGGGGAGAAACTTTCTTGCTTTTTATGTGATTGATTGAAGCGCCCTTGTCTCTTGGTCCTACATGAGAAAGTTACTTAAGATCCTTTTCTTAAAGGTACTTTCTCAGATGTTCTGAATCATCCACTTATAGATCAAGGAAGTGATCAAGCAAGTTTTTCCTTGAATCTGTTTCCTGTCTGTAATCTGCTCAGGAGAATGTTAGCTTTTTGAAGGCAGAAGCTGATTAGTCTTTGAATCATTGGTGCTTAGCAGAGTATCATTGAACTTAAGTGAAACTGATCAGAAGGAACCAAGTAGTTCCATAGTTTTCATACCATGTAGACACATCCTTTATTAGACACTCACTGGTGGTATCCATTGGGATGGGTAAAGATGATGATTTTGTACTTTATAAAATTAGAAGATGTATCTCTGAGCTTTTGAGGTCAGAGGTGCAGATTGAAAAAGATAATTTTAATGGTGAGTTTTTGTATAAGTCACAAAAATTTGCATTTATTTTTGCATATTCTGTTGTATGCAATTCTCACAAACACCCTGTAAGATAAATATGACAGGTGACCCATCTCTGGTGGTCTGTCTAGATAAAGGAAGGAGGAGGAGAAGGAGGAGGAAGAGGAAGTGGAAGAAGAGGAGGTGAAGAAGGGAGAGGAGGATGAGGAGGAAGATGAGGATTATTGCTAACTTTGAGGACAGTTCCTAATGGACCATTTCTCATTTCCACTACTGTACCTGTTTTCCCATAGTTCCTCCTACACTTGGCATTTTCTTCTATGGTTTTCTTGTCCTATCTAATATATGTGAGGTGAATGAAAGTTGCTTTAATTTTCATTGTTCTATTTGTTAGTGACCTAGATATATATTTAAAACATTGTCAATCACTTGAATTTCTCTCTCCGAAAACTATCTGTTCATATCCTCTGCAATGGATTGGGGAATATCACTTAGTCATAAATGTGAATCAGCTCTTTATATATCTTGGAAATGAGACTTTTTGCAAAGATTTTTCTATGATCTGTTTCCCTTCTAATTTTGATATTAGATTTGTCTTCACAGAATCTTTAAAATTTTATATGATCAGAATTGTTCATTTTTATATGTTCCTAGAGATCATTTGGTGTTCATGAACTCTTCCTCTCTTCAGAGATCCAAAAACATAATTTCTTTTATGTTTTCTAACTTATTTAACATGTGACTTTTTACATCTAAGTAATGCATCCATTTGGAGTTTGGTATATTGTATGAAGTGTTGGTCTAAACCCAATTTTTGCTAAACTGATGTCCAGTAGTATTTGTCAGTGACTCCTTCCTCATAGTAATTGAGGTCTTCACATTTATCAAACACCACACTATTGTTTTTGTATGTCATTTTTATGTATATTATTTTTGTATGTTATGTACCTGATCTGTTCCATCCATCTGATCCATTCCATAGACTCCTCTCTCTCTCTGTCTCTGTCTCTGTCTCTCTGTCTCTCTGTCTCTCTGTCTCTCTCTCTCTCTCTCTGTCTCTCTCTCTCTCTCTGTCTCTGTCTCTCTCTGTCTCTGTCTCTGTGTCTCTGTCTCTCTCTCTTTCTCTCCCTCTCTCTCTCTTACCAAGACTGAATTATTTTTATTGACTTGTATTTTGTAGTATGGCTTGATATCTGATATGGATAAAGCTCCTTTCCTCTAAACTTTTTTTTCATCATTACCCTTGAGATGCTTTGGAGGTGTTGAATGTACCTGATGCAGGGGCATGATGGAACATTCCGAAGAAAACAAAGCTATGTAGCTGCTGGGAAAAGGGGAGAAAACTGCTCTGAGCCTATTTTAAAAATAGAAGTCCTGTGGCTTCTATAGTTATACTTCTATAATTATACTCTGGCTTCCAGCCAACTGTTTCAATCAGAGTAGCAGAGGGTTCTGATGAGATGTGAATACCAGGTAGATTCAATTGTGCGGAATGAGTTTTCCCAAGGATGAGTTTCTTGGGGGAAGTAAAACATCATGGAGAGTTGTAAAGAAGTTCAAAATGTTGTAACTGGTGGGAAGCAGGGGGGGGGGAGAGTGTTGTATCATGAGATTCATAAAGTGTGTGGGTGAATTATGGAAGACACACCATCAAAGATTTTACCCTTTCCAGCGCTTCTATCTTGGTTATATTAGTTATATATGTTAGGCTTCTTCTTGGATTTAGGTAAAACATATTTATCATTAAGGAAAATTCATCTTAATGCTGTATCATTTCATTATCAATATTAATGTATAATATACCCATTATTCAGATCTTGACCCCCGGCCTTTTAGCCTAGCTTAAAGTGAAACTTCTCTCAGCTAGAACTGGCTCAAGAATACAACTACTCCCAGGCCTCAAAGGCATCTGTCTGGTCTGGGGCTCTTACTTTTTATTTACCATGTAAACAGAAGCCAGCCAAGCTACATCCTCCCTTTGTCTTTGCTGTTCCTCCCAACAAAGTTGGGGGTGACCTTGTCTAAAAAAAAGGGAGTTAGTAAAAACCTGATTAATGTGGCTTGTATTTTTCCTAATCAAGATTGTTGGAGGCAACTGTCTCTCATGCAGCAACTGAAATTTTTGTCATGATCAGTCACACCTGAAGGCCAGTCCTCCCACCAATCAGGGTTCCTTTTCATTTGTCAGGGAGGTCTCAGTGATGTACTGTTAGAAGGGAGACATCTAGATTTAAAGGACACTGTTATCCTCAGTCAGGTCTTTGTTCACTGAGAGAGATCAATGACCTCCATTTATTGGTCATTACTAACTTGGCTAATAGATTGACTAATCATACCCAGAACTCTGTCTCTTAGAATTTCATTCATGCCACTATGTTAAGGAAAGGTTTCTTTATGATCTGCAGAGTTTTCGTATAAATGAGTCTTGGATACTGTCAAAAGACCTATGTGCATTGATTAATATGGTCATATGGCTTGAATTATTTGTAGTATTTGCATGATTAATTACATTTATAATCCTCCTTAGGATGAACTAGTGTTGCATCCCTGGCATAAACCCAACCTGATCATAGTCTATGATGATTGTTTTAGTCCACTTGCTCATATTTGATCATTTAAAATTTTTCACCAGTGTTTATTAGGAGTATTGGTTTATAATGTTCTTTTTCTCTTTTGTTTCTTTTTGGATTAGGCAAGAAGAACATATTTTTTATCATAGAAAGAGATAGGAAGGGTGTCATCGTTTTCAAATAGTTTATGTAGTATTGTAATTGTGTTCTTAGAATGTTTAATAAAAGTCACTAGTGAATCCATCTGCTCTTAGAGTTTTTATTCTTTGGGAGTTGAATTAGAGCTTTTAAAATTTATTTTACTAAATTATTTTGTTAATGATGATGATTATGATGAAATGATAAGTAACACGTATATTTCTTTAAGGTTTACAAAGCACCTTAAAAATAGCATCTCATTTTATCCTCAGAACAATCCTGGAAAGTAGATGTTATTATCATACATATTTTAGATATCAGGAAATTGAGGCCAACAGAAGTGACTTTTCCTAGGTCTCTGTAGGGGTTATGGGATTTAAAGATCTTCCATGCCCTGTTGGACTTGCTGACGTAGCAGGAAGGGGCGGAGCAAGAGGAAGCGGAAGAAAAACTAGAGTTCCTGCAGTGGCTGGTGGTGGTGGCGATGGCGGTGGTGGCGACAGCGGCAGCAGCAGCAGAGGCAGCGGCAGCGCGAAGCCCTTTTTGAGTTAGCCAGAATTTCTGCTAAGGACTCCTGCTGAGGACTGCCAGGGGCCGGAGCTCCTGGGAGCGCGCTTCCCGGACGCTGGGTGGTTGCTGTGAGTGGGGAGAGGAGGACCTTTGCCTGAGGTAGCCTGTTCTGTTTTAAAGGCTTGAAAATGTGGGTGCTTTCTACTTTATCTACCTGTGCCAATGTCATAACTACTCTGATGGCTTTCACTTTCTGGTTTTGGGACTCAGTCTTTTGGTATTTTAATAAAATTTCCAGCTTATTCCCCCATATGGCAAGCATGATGTATTTTGTGATGGATAATTATATCAGCATATCTGTAATCTCCATAGGCATTGTGAATATGGCATTGCTGATACAGTCTCACAGCTAGCAGTTGACAAGGGTATGATTTGGACTCAAGTTTTCCAGTCCTCATGTCCTGTTCTCTATCCACTGAGGTGCTTATCTATTTTTACTATGTTTTATCCTTTTACAAGTCCACATCTACTTCCTTAAAATTATCACTTTTAGTAGGATATTCCTGAGCAAAATTCTTTCTAATAATTTCCTTTATTTTCTTTTCAATTGTTATGAATTCCTTTTTATTTTGGATATTAATAATTTGAATTTTCTTAACCTTTTAAAAATTAGAGAAGATAATTCCATCTATTTTGTGTTATTTACAAAACACCTAGTTTTATTTATCAATTTGATAATCTTTTTGCTTTTATTTTATTAATATTTTTTATCAATTTTCATAATTCCTATTTTGTCATTTAGTTGGAGGTTTTTGATTTTTTGTTGTTGAAGGTATTTTTTTTAATCCCACACCAAATTATTGTTTGATTTTCTCTATGTTGTGATTGAAAGTATTTAGATATGTAAAATTTCCCTTCTGAACAATATTATTGTATCCCATAAATTTTGGTTCATTGTCACATTATTGTCATTTCTTTAAAGAAATTTTCAGTTTTTTATTTGTTCTTTGATCCACCTGTTTCTTAGAATTACATTATTAAATCTTCAATTACTTTGAAATTCTTTCTTTAACTGCCCTTTATGGAGTTAATGTGGAAATAGAATAAATAATGTTTGTGAGCGGATTAAATTCCAGGGGTGGAATGAAAGTGAAGAGTTGAGGATGGCTTTGAGACTAGAAAGCTAGATAAGTAATCTCAGTAAAAGGAAATAACACCTATTTAGGCACTATTCAAATTCTGGCTATTATTGTTACCCTTATAATTGAAATTTTTCTCCCTCTTTGAGTAAATTTCTTTATTTGCTTACTTTGTTACAAACCAAAGGGCCCCTTTCCAAGTCTTTTGCAAGCCATTGGAAGAGCTGCATACAGTCATATACCACTAGAGAAAGTCATTAGAAACTGATTCCATTGAGCTGTAACTATTGAGAGTGAGATTCATTATCTTGTAAAAAACAGTTGTTGGCTCAGAAGTAGGTTATCAAAGAGGTGTTCTGGGAATCCGTGTGGAGTTCAATTTCAAGTGTGGACTAAGAATCCAGTGTTTTATATTTTAACCAGCACTAAGCTATTCACTGACCATTAGAAATAGGTAATGGTGCTAGACAACTATGAGATCAACATTAAGAATAATAACAATATGTAATATTTATATAATACTTAGTATATGCCAGATACTATGTTTAGCGCCTTATACTTATCTCAATTAATCTTTTCAACAACCTAGGGAGGTAGGTTCTTTTGATGATGTATGGGCTCTGGGAGACCCCTTAATTTCTCCTTGAGTTCTTGAGGTACAGGCTCTGGGAACCTCCCTTGGACTCTTGATTAAATCATCCCATTTGATGAGGCATTTACATGAGGCAATAAGCCTTACATTGTGATTGAGCAAGCCACTGTTACTAGACTTCCCACCCTCAGTTACTAGCCATCCCAATCAAGGTGTCAATCCACCAAAACTAGCCTAGCCCACCATTGTTTGTGGTCTCCAGCAACTTCCCACCCCTAATCACTAATTGACTTCATTAACTTCTCCTGAAGACCCTTCCCAAACTCCTCCTGTGGACCACCCCTGGATTCCTCCCACAACCTTCATGTGGTGTGAAAGTGCCTTGGAATGCCATAGAATAGTGAGAGAACCAGAGAATGCCATAAAATAGTGAGAGCGCCAGAGCATGACCTAGCACAGACTCACTCTGTGTCTAATGCAAGTGAACTTTTAATAAATTTTACTTTTCTTTTGCTGAGAAGATTGAGGCAAATTCATTTGGCAGGACCCGGCTTGTGGATATTTTGGGGTCTCCAGAACAACCCTAACCCTCTTAGTGGGTATCCTCATCACTTTTATTATTCCCATTTTACAGATGAGAAAACTGAAGCAAAGAGAAGTTAAGTGATTTGTTTGGGATCACACAGGTAGTGTCTGAGGTAGGATTTGAACTCAGGTCTTCCTGACTCCAGGTGTAACACTTTATCCACTGCACCATTTACCTGCCTAGCAAAAAAAAAATGTCTAGGCATATGTCCTTAACCATAGGTCATATGAGTCCAAAGCTAGGGTGATACCCAAAGAAGGAGTGAAGACAATCAGTGATATGCAAAGAGATGAACCTTTTTCACATCAAAGTGAAGCACAGATTCTGGGATTTCCAACAGAGAATATGTCATTAGCATTTATTAACTTTTCACATTGGACTAATGCTCTTTGCTTTTGTTATCCATACTCTTTGCATGATTTAAGTGTTGCAAGAATTCATATAAAACAAAAAATCAGAGTCTGGATCTCAGGGACTCAAGCTCTGTTCTTTAGGAGCTAATTTACTGTTAACACAGTGATAGAAAGTTGGAGCTGGGCAATGGAGATCTGTAATTATAACTGCTGCCACACATGTGTAGCAGCAAGCACCCTAGCATACCCAGGATGGCTGGCAACACAGGTTCTTAGATCTACTTTCCTAAAGGAAAGCAACTCAAAATGGTTACCAATCTTTCTTTAATAAAACATATGTCATTTACCTAGTTCAGGGGGAAAAGGTCAGCACCCCGAACTTTAGAGAATACAAACAAATTAAGCAGAAGTTACAAGCAGACAGAGAAACATTTCAGCAGACAGGCTTCCAGCTGTCTGACCATCACATCCATACCTAGTCAGTTATCAGAGAGGGAAGCACCAACATTTGGGTTTTCAAAGCTGGGGGGCTCAACAGCTGCCCAGAGTCTCATGTGGTTAAATCACACAACTCTTCTCAAAGTGAACCCCAAAGCAAAATCTAACATCAGGGTATATATGTATATATATAGCCTTCTCCTGGCTCAGAGAATGTCACAGCCCACTTGACTCATTGCCCAATCACAAAGTAACAAGGTGTGGGAATTCCTGAAAGACAAGCCTCCCACCACAGGCTCCATGTGACCACATTCAGCCTATTGGGGGCAGAATATATTTTCAAATTAGGGAAGCTTCTCAGAGTCACTTAAACCTATTAAAGGGCCAAAGGGCAGGGAAGATTTTTCAGATTCCCATTCCCATAACAACATGGTACCAGGCAGCAATTGGTACTTCCCCAAACATTTATTCTGTGATGCTGATTACACTGGCAGATAGGTGGTGCAGGGGAAAGAGTGTTGGCATTAAAGTCTGGAAGATTCTCCTTCCTGAGTACCAATTCTGTCTCACACACTTAATAGCTGTGTGACCCTCGCCAAGTCATTTAATCCTGTTTGCCTCAGTTCCTCATCTGCAAAATGAACTGGAGAAGGACATGGCAAACTACTCCAGTTTCTTTGCCAAGAAAACCCCACCTGAAGTCAGGGAGAGTGAGACCCAACTAAAATGACTCAATAACAACAGCTGATAACATCACATGACTTTTGACATACGAGCCAGAATTTGTAATAAAACACATATAAATGACTCCAAATGGTGGCAGCTATTCCTAAGAAGGGTGAGACCTAGTCAAAACATTCTAAGAGAAGTGCTGTTACCTCAAACTGTCTGCTTGCATCATGTAAGTACCAGTATTCCATTGGAACCTGTGTCGTTTGACTTCCTTTCTGGATATAAATAGGAAGGACAAAAGCAACATTCCAGTAATTATAGACCATTTTGTTGGCAATGCACAGGTTTACTTAACTGCAAATCAGACAACTTCTACAGGTGCTAAAATATTGTGGAAGAAATATTTCTTTGCATTAGTCTCCTCTCTCAGAATCTACTCTCACCAAGATAGAAACTTTGAAAGTAAGCCATTGTTAACAGGCTCCAGGAGGAAACAAGATGACCAGACCCATACTTTACCATCCTTTGGGAAATACCCAAGCATTTCCACCACACATTGCTGAACATACGCCAAACCCTGAGATTAGAGAGTAAGACTGAGTGGAGTCAACAAGTGGCATTTGTAGTTCCTATACAGAGGGTTACCAGGAATGAGCTGATCAGTGGCAGCGAAATTAATCTTGTCATGCCCAATGGAAGTCTAATGCCTTAGGATCTCCATTCTTACCCATGCACTCATGGTGTTGCTGATAGTTACCCCTCACTTTTGGATAGTGCTTGGAATTTAAAAAAGCACTTTTAAATCTCCCTGTTTCACTTTCTCAAGGACCTATGATGGAGCCTGAGAAGGGAGGAGGAAGGTGAAACGTACTTAGGTGAAGTTTTGACTTAAGGTCAATACAGTAAGTCAGAAGCAGAGCCAGGATTAGAATTCAATATTATAAATGGAATACTTAGTGTTAGGATGGTTTTGTAGCAGACTAGGAATATAATGGGCCAGCTAATATGATGAGAACATATTGTTAAATATTGAGTGTGATCACTTATACCTTGAAATGAACAATGAACAAACATTATAAATCAGGACATGATTTATTTCACTTAAGAAAGTGAAGGAGAAAATGTTATTAATGCAGATTACATGTAAAAGTTTATGAGGTCTTTTCATTGAGTTGGTTGTTAGTCACTTACCAGCAAAGCACATATGAGCAATTGTCCAGCTTTTTAAATGAATGATATTCTTTGTACACATGTTAAGTTAATTTTTGAAATAAGACTTCAAGTTGCAGAGTATGTATCAAACCAAACTACTTTAGGAATTCTCCTCTGGGAGCTAACCTCATTGAAATTACATGTCCAATTCCTGCCCTTTTCCCAATCCATGTCAATTGAAAGGAGGAAAGGATAGGATGGAATAGGGAATAAATATTTATGAAAGACTTACTATGTACCAGACACTGTGCTCTGCATGTTGTAAATGAGATTATTCATTTGATCTTCATGACAACCCTGCAAGGAAAGTGTTATTATAATCCCCATTTTACAATTGAGGAAACTGAGGCAAACAGAGGTAAAATGAATTGCTCAGGGTCATACAGCTAGAAGTGTTTGAGGCCAGATTTGAATTCAAGTCTTCATGACTCCAGGCCTAGCCCTCTATTTCCTGTGTCATTTAACCAATAAAATTTCCCTATTTGCGGAATAGCAGAATTGGACTCTAAGTTTCCTGAGTGTCTTCTAGATGGTCTCCAAGTTTCCTGCTAGCTTTAAAATTCTACAATTTTATGGCTCTCTAGTCAGAGATGTTTGGTGTGGAATCTGTGTTCAGGGGAAGGAAGAATGGTATTGCCTTAAAGAACACAAGAAGACATGTGGATCTGGGTGTCCTTGATGAGCAGCATAATGGGACTGACTGCTGGATAACAAAGGGAAAAAAAGACCATGACTTGTATCACCCAGTGCCTAGTTTCCCTAGAAGGAGCCATATAAATAATAAAAGGGAAACTGACTACATTAAAGCAGATGTAGGTGCTCACCAACAGTAAGATGTTTTTGGTGGCTCGTGTTTCAGGGAAGCCCCTGTGGGTGAGGCTGGTGCTATGAATGTGCTGGACTTGCTGGTGGTGTCTGTATAGGACCAGCATCATGTAGCCACTGGCAATGACCATCAGACCCACCAGCACCCCTTCATAAACAGACTTCCAGATGACAATTTTTATTGTATTCATGGCATTAAGGTCTAAAGAGCTGTATCCAATGTTCCATCTGCCCTGGCTGCTATTCTTGGCACCAGCTACGTACACAGCCACAGCTATGCCTACTAGAAGATTGAAGACCCAACAGAAAACACAGCAGGGAATGATATACTTTGAGGCTCTGGTTTTGAGCTCTGACCCTCTGGGGCTGTTGGGGCTGATGGTGATGGCCTGGAAGACACTCAGGAGGAAAGGACTGCATAGGGAAAGGTCCCAGAATATTCTCTGAAAGTAAGATATGATTTTACCACCAGAGTCATCCAGAAAAGATTTCATACCCCAAACTTGCATTGTCTTAGGGATTCCCCCCAAAAGAATTGTTGCGATGTTGACAGAGGCCAAATGGATGATGATAAGGTTTATGTGCCTTGCCCTGGAAACAGTAAAGAACTTAATGATATATAGGTACAAGAGGAAAGTGTTCCCTAGGACTCCAAATATAGTCAGGTTCAGGTAGACAATCCCCATGAATTCATCATGAGAAATCATTCATTAGATATCTTGGGCAGAGTGATTGTTTTCAGAGACAATGTGACCTAGGGAGAAACACAGGAGATTCTGATTGTTTCTAACCATCAGATTTCCCAGGGAAGTTCCACAGTCTCCATAAGTTCCATATGAAAATGAGCACACTTTCCCCAATTGGGTCATAATTCCATCAAATGTCCATTAGACATTGATCCAAAAACTCATCATTCAACAAATATTTGTTTAGTATTTACTATTTATAATAAAAACATCCATTGCCATTTACACTGAACTTAACTCATTAGAAAGAGATTTTTTCACAGAAGTTACTGGGGGATAATGTAAGTATTTTTACCTTAGTTTTATAAATGAAGAAATCATGTAGAAGCCCTGAAATGTTCACATACCTAAAGTGGGTGTTTAATACTCAAACTGATGTTTCCTTACTTCAGATTCATTGATCTTGCTATTAAACTTCACGCATCAGCACAATTCAAGGTACACTGGCGGAAGCTGGGTAGAGGACGAATAGAATGAATATGAGACAATATCCTTGCCCTTAGGAAACTAAAAATCCATTTTTGATGAAAAACTAACAAGCATAAAATATATTTGTGCTAACTAGTATGATGCAGAGTATAAGTGTTTTAAGAGCACAATGAAAGATGGACATTATGAATGTTGGAGTAGGTAGGAGAAACTTCTTGAAAAAGGCAAAATATGGAGATATAAAGGAAGTAGAAGAAATTTTAAAAGGTGACTTTCACAGTTTCACATTTATAGGGAATTCTATGAATGGAGAAGAGAACTGAAGGCTTGGAGGAAGGTAGAAATGAATAGTCTGACCAGAGGAGAGGAAACACTTTGCAGAGCAGTCAATCAATCAATCAATCAATCAATCAATCAATCAACAAGTCCTTTGATTAAGCATTGACTCTGCCTTGTACTAGCAATATAAATGTTTGGGTAGAGTCTGCAAGATTTTAAGCACAGAAGACCCAAAGTTCTTCTTCAATCAATCAATCATCAGTGTAATCTAGGTCCCCAAAATGCTTACTTAATTTTTGAGAATTGAAGTATGAGTGTTCACAAGCCAGTTCTACCTTCAGTGGTCCAGGATCTCCTTCAGGAGCTTCCAGGCTTGGGAGCCTTAGAAGAAGCAGACCATTACACCTGTACAAAGAACAGCAATTGGTGGAAGAAAGTAAGCCCAAGGAGAATGTTTAACCCTCAGTTTCATTGCCTAGATGATATCCTTATGAAATGATCTGGAGTTCTTATAAGCATCTATAGCAATGACCTTCCAGAGACAGGAAATGATGGCATCATTGACTTCAGGAGATGAAAGAAATACTCTTGGCAAATTAAATGAACTGGGGAAATTCTGTTTTAATGTTGAACTTAGTCATTCACTCTTGGAACCAAGAAGCAAGTTGATCTAAGGGGAAGTTAATGGGAGAAAAGGGAGAACTAAGGGAGTAAAGAACTTCCAATAATCAGGAGCTATGAGTTTATCCTGTTTCTATAATAGCTGTTTTGCTATACTTGCTTAATAAATACTCCTTTTAAAAAACTAATTAAATCTGGCTGGCTAATTGATCCTTAATGGAGAGCACTTTGTATGGGGGCTCATAAAACAATAATATAGAAAGACTCAATTCTAATGAGAGTAGTATAATGACGTTCTTAAAATTGACTGCCAATGGAAGTGAGAGTTAGGTACATAACTTTTGAGGAGGAACTATACAAAGATACAAATAAAATACTCCCCTGTTCTCAAGATACTTACGTTCTATTATGGAGACAATATCTGTATGTATATATGTAAAATAAATATAAGCTAATTGAGTTGAGGAGAACTAGTAGATGGCAGGGAGTGGGATCAGAAAGACTCATGGAAGCAGTGGCATTTGAGCAGCGAGGGGATTAGAATGGGGGGTGGTGGTGGGAATTGAGTGAACTATCCTGACTCCAACTTGTGACTCAATTCTGGATCCAGCTATTCAATAATGGGTCTTGTCCAGTTTCTGTCTTGCAGAAAACTTTAAATTGTAGGAATTGTGAGAAAGCCTCATTTTACTGCTTGAACCTAGCCCTAGGTGCCTGGGAAATTGAACCACCTTTACCCGCTGCTTAGAGACCATCAAGCAAAGACCTTGGTTATGCTGACTACAAATCCATCATACTGAAGACTGATGCAAGGCATTTTCTTACAATTACACCTCTCAAGCAACCCATTGTTGTTTCCATGTCCCTTAGATTTATATAGACACTTGCTCCAACAAAACAAGTATCCAGGAGTCAGTTAAACTCTTCCACTGATGAAAATATCTGCTGTTTAAAAGTTGTATTGAGGAGAGGAGGGATAGAAAGGTGGGGTAAGGATTTCTGGTTGGAGAGAATGATAAGAATCAACTGAGAGAACACGGAATTGCTTCTTACAGAATTTTTTCTACGTTATACCAGGAAGGCAACAATTGGAGAGGCATGCTGGTACAGGGAAAACAGGGTTGGCCTTGAAGTAAAAGGCTGTGGATTCAAATCTCACCTTTGTCACTTCCCATCTGTGTGACCTTGGGAAAACCACTGAGTAGTTCTGTGCCTTAGTTTCCTTATCTGTAAAAATGAAGTTAAGAGGGGCAGCTAGGTGGCGCAGTAAATACAGCACCAGCTCTGGAGTCAGGAGGACCCGAGTTCGTTTCTGGCCTCAGACACTTAACACACACACACACACACACACACACACACACACACACACAACCTAGCCGTGTAACCTTGGGCAAGTTACTTAACCCCAATTGCCCTCCAAAAGGCAAAAAAAAAAATGAAGTTAAGAATTAGAATGGATCATCTCCAAGGTACCTTCCACCTCTGTAATTATGATACTTGATCTGGAAAGGGGTAGCAAAAAACCCAGGCCAGGGATTGGCTTGGGTTCAGGGAGGAATCAGGGAACCTAATAACTTAGGAAATCATTGACAACTCCACATTAAACTCAGTTATTTTAGCCTTCTGAAGGAAGCTATCAGCATCCTATCAGTTTCAGTATTTTAGAGCAAACTCACAATTGTCTTATGTTGTTTTTAGCTCTTTGATTCTGGAGAGGGAGGATTAGGTCCCCCTATTTCTTCCCAGGTGCCTTCTCCAGGATGCTCCTTTCCCCAAACATTCTAACCACTATTCTCTCTGTTCCAGGTCTTGAAATGTTGAGGCTTTTCATTAGTGGAAACTAAAGACAGAGGTCTCCTAATAACCATCATGAAGCCAAGATAATATATCAGTGAAAGGGAGTTAGGAACAGTGTGCAGGGACCAGGGACACCTGGGACCAGGTGCTGTTCTGACTCATACTGACTGTGTGACCCCAGGCAAACCACTGGGCAGCTAGTTGGCCAAATTAATAGAGCATTAGCCTTGGAGTCAGGAAGACCTGAATTCAGATACTTAGGAACTGTGTGACCTCAGGCATGTCACAACCTCTTTCAGTCTCTGTTCCTCATTTGTAAAAAGGGGAAAACTGCATCTAACTGAAAGAACTGTTGTGAAGATAGAATGAGATAATATATTTAAAGCATATTGTAGACTAAAGTCCTATCCAAATGTTATCTATTTTTATTATTAATCAAATCTCAGTGCTCTAGATAACTCACAAAGACTAGAAAGTTGTAGAGAATGTACAGCCTGAATGACTAGAAAGTATTTCCTTATTTGAGATTTCTGTAGAATAATGACATGACAGGTCCAGTTTCTCTCCTAACTTGTCTTTGCTGTATAATCTCTCTCTCTCTCTCTCTCTCTCTCTCTCTCTCTCTCTCTCTCTCT
>NW_027185804.1:38474596-38479371 GCF_028583685.1 Petaurus breviceps papuanus
TCTCTCTCTCTCTCTCTCTCTCTCTCTCTCTCTCTCTCTCTCTCTCTGTCTCTGTCTCTGTCTCTGTCTCTGTCTCTCTCTCTCAATCTATCTTTAAGGTGGTGAGACTTAGAAAAATCCTGGGAAATGTCAGCACTTACCTTTAAAGATATATTGAAACATAGCTGATGGAGGGCTGACTAGACATTGAGAAAAGGCTTAGGGGTTTGCACATGTGACTTCTCCCACCCTCTACCCTCAGCTTGCCAACCTGGCAGGGAGAATCAAGGAGGGTGCTGGTAATGATTTGCTTGGGATCAATCCCTTTTTTGCCAAAGGAATAGGCAGAAACTGTCACACTCCTTTCTCTGAGAGGAGAAATCAAGAGAGATGAGGTAGCATGGGATGTTAGAGGCCCCTGCATCCATATTCTCTTTCTACCCCTGGGAAAATAGAGGCCCAGAGAGAGAAAAGGACTTGTTCAAGATCACATAGTCTATAAGCAACACGGCCAGAACGTGAACCCAGGTTCTTTGAGTTCCAGTTAATGACCTTTTAATTAGACTACACTGCACTATCATTAACCCTAGGAGAGAGGTGTAGAATATTTTAGCTTTTGTTCAAAACAGAAGTTTTTGAAATACAGGAAGGCATGACAACTAGTTGCATAAAAGTCATTAAAGGTGGGGAAAGGAAACCCCTGAGCAGAGGCAAAGAGGAATGCAGAGGGAAATATGGAGGAGACAGGAAAGACTGGAGGCTCCAAGGCAGGGCAGCCATAGTGACCCAGCATCTTGAACATCAGAGCTCCATTGGCAGAGGACAGGAGATGCATTCAGGGACAAAGAGGAGGAACAACTCTTTCCATATAATGATTATTTACACAGCTTTGCTGTCCACGCAGGAATCTCAAGACTTTTTGTCCTGTCTCCCATACTTCCCTCCAAAATCGTTTAGAGATCAATGAATCTGAGATTGTTCCTAGTTCTTAGGACATGATAGGGACCTTCTGTCCCAAAGAAAAGACGCCTGCTCCTCAGGAGGGTTTTGAATCAATAATTACATCCCCCTTATTTCATCTGAATAACATAGACTCTTGCTCAGTGTGTTTCTGAGACTGCTAATGGGGAGCTAACACACCTGACTCAGTGTAGATAGATTACAGAAAGAAAGGGAGAGAAGTCAAGCCCTAATCCAAGTCCCCACCTCAGGCAAAAGTTTTCCCTTGGTCTTATGAATAAGAATATCTCAGTTACAGATCTTCCAAAAAGTACCTGGTTCATCCCAACATTCTAAGATGCTGTGCCCTGATTTTCTCCTTCTAGAAACAAAACAAAACTCTCTATCAATTTCTGTCTCTGAGTGCAAGACATAGAGTTACTCACCAGGATGTTTTCTGTTGTTAGGGTATTGAGTAGAGCTCTAAGAATCAGTGTGTGTGTGTGTGTGTGTGTGTGCGCGCGCGCACGCACGCACATGCGCATGTGTATGTGCACATGCAAATGTGTGCACATGTCTATGCATATATATATATATATATATATATATATATATATGTACTGGATGTAGCCCGAGTTGGTGTTAGAGGCATGTCTCTATCTGACCTCATCTCCCACTAGAACTGTGATTAGCATGTCATCTGTGGGAGAAGTGACAGTCTCCAGAGGGAATTGGAAATATGTCTGATGAAAAAACAAAGTTTCGTCTCCTGTGAAAACCTTCTTCAGCAGCGATGATGGATTAATTATCATGTCTAAATTGAACTTTTGGGAGAGAACTTTTTTGTGCTTTATGTGGGATGTAGGAATCAGCCAAAAGACATTGAGGAGAACAAATCTGAGATTCTTAAGAGTTTGTGGTGAAGGTCAATATGGTTATTTTCTGGGGTTCCTTATGGGTTGCTCCATTTTGAAGATCCCCAGATCTCCTTCCTTGGGAAGTCCCAAGTGGATCTCTTTGTCAAATCACTTTATATTCTTCCAAGGTTGAAACCCTTCACATGGACAGGATTGAAAGCATATCTTGAAAATGCTTTGCCCAGGCCATGTTGGGGATGATCTTGCACTAGTGACAGATGAGGAACCTTCTCAGGGCAGGCTCAGATGTCAACTTCCTCAATGAAAAGGATATTATTCACAGGAGTTTATCTTTAAGTACAGGCTTGAGGATAAAGATGCCCAGTGGGGCTCGTGGTCTTTTTCAGTTTCCATGAGTCCTTGTACCACAAAAAATGAGGTGAACAAGCAAGTGATGCTTAACCTGAGAGTGCTTCCATGCTTGACATGTTCATCAAAGGACCCACCCTTCTTGATTCTGTAGGTTAAAGGGTTACTTAAAGTTCAAGTTTCTTTTAGGGCCATTTCTCAGATGTTCTGGATCAGAGGAGTTGAAACATGGATCATAGGCTACCCAAAACATTCCCCAATGCAACTCAAACAAAATTAAAATGGAATTGGAAAATATTTAACAAATAAATAGAATTACAAGAAAACATAGATAACATATTTTAAACCTGTCAATATGCTTCTGGCAGGGTTCCTTATGTATTTTATTCATGACCCCCAATCCTGTTTTAGTTTGACACCATTGTTCTGGCTCATCCACTTATAGATAAAGAAGTGCTCATTTTCCTTTTATTTCTCCATGAATATTTTATTTCCCCCAATTGCATGCAGAAATAATTTTCAACATTCATTTTATAAAATTTTAAGGTCCAAATTTTCTTCCTTTCTCCTTGACCCACACTCTCCCTGATATAGGTTATATATGTGCAATCATTCAAAACATATTTCCAAATATTAGTCATGTGAATGAAAATACAGACCCAAAAATCCATAAAAAGAAAGTGAAAAATAGAATGCTTCAAACTGCCTTAAGACTTAATCTGTTCTTTCTCTGGAGGTGGATAGCATTATTTTATTATGAGTCCTTTGGAATGGTCTTGAATCATGGTATTGCTGAAAATAGCTAAGTCATTCACAGTTGATCATTGTATAATATTGCTGTTACTCTGTACAATGTTCTCCTGGTTTTGCTCATTGCAGTTTGCATTACTTCATATAAGTCTTTCCAGGTTTTTTTGAAATTGCCCTACTCTTTTCCTATATTACAATAGTATTCCACTACAATAATATGCCACAACTTCTTCAGCAATTTCCCAATTGATGAACAGTTCTTCGATTCCCAATATTTTGTAACCACAAAAACAGTCACAATAAATATTTTTGCACAAATAAACCTCTTTCTCCATTAAAAAAAATTCTCTTTGGGATAATACCTAGCAGTAGTATTGCTGTATCAAAATGTATGAACAGTTTTATAGCCCTTTAGGCACAGGCCCAAATTTCTCTCCAAAATGGATAGATTAGTTCACAACACCACCAAAAGACCTTTTTTCCCATATCCATCTCCCATTTGTGATTTTCCTTTTCTATCATATTAGCCAATCTGATAAGTGCTAGGTCATACTTCAGAGTTATTTTAATGTGCATTACTCCAATAATTATTTAGAGCATTTTTATATGACTGTAGTTTGATTTCTTCATTTGAAAACTGCCTACTTATATCCTTTGACCATTTATCAATTGGGGAATGATTTGTGTTATTATAAAATTGACTCAGTTGGGGGGGGCTAGGTGGTGCAGTGAGTAAAAGTGCTGGCCCTGGAGTTAGGAGGACCTCAGTTTGGTTCCGGCCCCAAATACTTAACACCCACACAAAAAAAACTAGCCGTGTAACCTTGGGCAAGTTACTTAACCCTAATTGCCCTCCAAAAAAAGCAAAAAAGAAATTGACTCAGTTCTCTATATATTTTGAAAATGAGGATTTTATCAGAGACATATGGTGTCAATTTTTTTTCCCTCTTCAGCTTTATGCTTTCTTTGTAATCTTGGTTGCATTGGTTTTATTTGTGTAAAAGCTTTTTCATTTAATATAATAAAAATCCATTTTACATCCATAATGCTATTTTTTGCTTGGTCATAAATTCCATAATCATAGATCTGACAGATAAACTATTCTTTGGTCTCCTAAGCTGTTTATGTTATCATCTTTTATGTCTAAATCATGTACCCATTTTGACCTTATCTTGGTGTAAAATGTCCCTCTTTGTAGTTTCTGTCATACTGTTTTTCAGTTTTGCCAGCATAGTGAGTTCTTGTCCCAAAAGCTTGAGTCCTTGGGTTAATCAAACACTAGATTACTACTGTCATTTATTACTGTGTATTTTGTACCTAAGCTATCCCATTGATCCTCTTCTCCATTTTTTTCAGCCAGTATCAGACTGTTTTGATGATTACCATTGTAATACAGTTTGATATCTCATAATGCTAGGTAAACTTCATTTGCATTTCTTCCTGTTAATTCCACTGATAATTAAATTAGTCAAGAAAAGTGTTGTCCTTCCAGATGAATTTTATTATTATTAGTTCTAGTTCTATAAAATTATTTTTTAGTAGTTTGGTATGGTACTGAATGAGAAAATTGATTTAGATAGAATTGTAATTTTTATTATATTGGCTCAGCCTTTGTAGCGGCAAGCACCCCAAGCATCCTCAGGGTTGCTGCCAACACAGGTTCTTAGATCTGCTTTGTTAAAGGAAAGCAACTCAAAATGGGTTAACAAGCTTACTTTAATCAATCAGATATGTATCGTTCACCTACTTCAGGGGATAAAGGTCAGCACCCTGAACTTCAGAATATACAGACAGAGAATTATCAAGACAGAAAAACAGATCAAGCAGACAGTTCTCCAAACTGTCCAACCATTACATCCATACCAAACAATATCTGGGTTT